>NC_091133.1:79002996-79326538 GCF_040183065.1 Periplaneta americana | reverse complement strand
CAATCGATAAAATGAATAAAATTCGTAATTTATAACTATACGTTTCTCAGTTTGTCAGCGGTGACCAACGCGGGTGTCCTGATTACATCGTGTAATCGCAGACAAAAACCGGTACGAGGAGTTTCCTGTACTTTGCTGTGTGTTTCATTCACGTACTGAAGGAAGCAGTGGCGGTATCATGTCGCTCTACAAACTCCGTCTCTATAAGCAGTAAGAGGTGGTTTTGTAAAGAATGAGGAGAACTTTTTTGTTGTTCTGTCGGACAAAATGTAATATGTTTACTTTTTTCAACCGTTCAATTACGAGTATATAGAAACATTAATTGCCACGGTGAAAAATTTATTATTATTATTATTATTATTATTATTATTATTATTATTATTATTATTATTATTATTGACCACTAAGTATGTGTTTCTATAATTCTTCTGTACGTGTATGGATATTGATATTTTTAGATCTTCTCCATAGAAGGATAAAATTATTAGGTTTTATTTAAATTTTAATCTCCTTAATCTTTAGATGAGGGTAACTATTTATTAATTATTCATTCAATAATAATACTGTACAAAAACTGATTCAATATTACGTGACAACGAACTGGTAAACGCCAGGAATTGAATGTCTTAAATCATAGCCAGGAAGAAAAGATTAGATAAATAAATGTAAGGAAGTCAGCTACCTAATGGGGTTTGAAATATCTCGTGCTCTAAAGCCTTTTAATAGAACAGAATTTCTCAAAAGAATAATGATTAAAAAAGCTTAAGTAATTTGTCCATAAGAATTTTTTAATTTGGAAAACTACGAATTTCTCGACCACGTATCGAGAGAAGAATTTAGAAAATTCCTGATTTTATTCAAGAGGAAGGCTAAAAAAAGAAGCAAGAAAAATCGTATATTATTCACTGGCTCTTCATGTCAGTAGTGACATTACTGATACAGCAAAGCTTGAGATTTTTATCCGCGGGATTGATCAAGATGTTAGTACAGGAACCACCACTGGGTGTACTTTTCATGCCAAGTATCTTTCCTCCGTCTCCTTACTTCATAGGCTGTCTGTCGCATGTAATCACTGCAGCTCGAATTTTGGTCACCGCTGGTTTAAGTGCTCATATTTACTGAAGGCCAACTAACATACTATGTGCTCATCAGTGATCGTTCGTTTCCCGTCGGGTAGATTGTGAAACCTGCTGTAAACTGTTTACAAATACAGGATATATGCTTTTAATACAATATATTGGGAGACTTTCCGTGGAGAGATTATCAGAGAGTTAATATATTACGAAATTAATGATTGAATATTAAAAAAAGGTACTTCATCATTGACTCCCTCCATCAAAAATTAAATGATGAGTTACTGTGATTCATGTGAAAAATCACAGCACTAGCACTACGATCATTCCAGTCTACAATTCCACTGTGCAGGAAATATTGCTCGGAGAAAAAAATGTGAGTATAAGGATAGAGTACATCAGTTATTCTTAGATTTGAAAAAGGCATATGACTCGGTTAAGAGAGAAGCTTTATATAATATCCTCATTGAATATGGTATTTCCAAGAAACTAGTTCGATTAATTAAAATGCATATCTGTGAAACTCACAGTAGAGTCCATATAGGCCAGTCTCTGTCGTATGCTTTTCCAATTCACTGCGGGCTAAAGCAAGGAGATGCACTGCCACCTTTATTTTTTAACTTCGCTCTAGAATATGCCATTAGAAAAGTTTAGGATAACAGACAGGGTTTGGAATTGAACGGGTTAGATCAGCTTCTAGTCTATGCGGAGTCCACACCTGTGGTGTAACGGTCAGCGCGTCTGGTCGCGAAACCAGGTGGCCCGGGTTCGATTCCCGGTCGGGGCAAGTTACCTGGTTGAGGTTTTTTCCGGGAGTTTCCCTCAACCCAATATGAGCAAATGCTGGGTAACTTTCGGTGCTGGACCCCGGACTCATTTCACCGGCATTATCACCTTCATCTCATTCAGATGCTAAATAACCAAAGATGTTGATAAAGCGTCGTAAAATAACTTACTAAAATAAAAAAAATCTATGCGGATGACGTGAATATGTTAGGAGAAAACCCACAAACTATTAGGGAAAACACGGAAATTTTACTTGAAGCAAGTAAAGAGATAGGTTTGGAAGTAAATCCCGAAAAGACAAAGTATGTGATTATGTCTCGTGACCAGGATCGCGAGTTAAAACCAAGCCAAGAGAGATGCGATAAAATTCATAGCTTGGCTTCCTCAGGGAGGAAAATAAGACTGTATAATGGACAAAAAGCGAGTAAAAACCCTGGAGCATAGAACAATTTGTTAGCAATTTCTCGTTTACTTAAATATCAACTTTGTATAACCTCAGGAATGGAAATCCTGTTAAATAACACTGTCACTACGTAATTTATTTCTTTTATCTGCATGTATTTTTTGGACGGCTTTCTAGCGCAATCGTTAATTCTTTCCATGTAACAGTGTCGATATATAATTCTGTTTTACTTGTCCAATATATTTTCGTCGTTTTCCTTTTCTGACGACAATTTCTGGAAGTACATAATTCTTCTTTTCCTGTGGTTAGCGTCAGCTGTAAATCGCCTTTACAAGATTCATGCCAATACGTTACGTCTTTATATGTCTTATCTTGTCGACCATTACTTTCTCTTTCTATGTTACTGAAGTATTTCCCCCACAACGTTGTTCCAGTGTTTCGACCTCTCTCTGTCTCTATTTTATTGAGCGCAGTTTGTTTTTGTATTTGAATTACATTTTCATTTTATGCTTTTTATTTACGGTTTGTAAACCTGCTGTCTTATTATTTCCTTTCAATATTGCCGGATTTGTTCATTGTGTTAATGCTATCTTTATCTCCTCCAATTCTTGATTATATACGACTACTTAATATAAATATTAGATTCTATTTGTTATCTTGAATCTCTCAACGTTTATTTTTTTATTTTATGTGTTGGTTATTATTTTACGACGCTTTTTCAACTATTATGATTATATATGATGTAAGGGGTTTAAGTTCCGTCCTTTTCACAGTCGTCGGGGACGGTCTACAGCAGTGATGTCAACTGATGCCCATAGGAGCAAGCGCGCGCTTTAGAGCCCAGGGGAGCCTGAGCGCTTTACAGCGGAATAGAAAGAGACAGACGAAAGAGATAGTATATGCCGCTTAGTCGAGCTATACAAGTATAGGGATGGCCAGCATTGATTCAATAGGTAAAGGGAAGAGAGCTTATTAAAACCATATCCATGTTAATTTTTAGATTTGTCTGAGAAGTATAAGTGTATTATAAGATTGTAAGTTTTATTTTTAATGTTCATTTTTCACGAGTTTGCTTTTTTATTCAAAAGGAATATTTTGTCAACTTTTTTTTACAGAAAAGTCAAATTTTCAGATTTGTTTGTTTAGTATCCTTAGAGGTACTAAAACAATGTTTTCGTAAATCTAATATATCGTAAATACGTATTACTGAAGATAGTGTATTAAAATGTTTGAAAATATTCGCATGAAAAATGTTTGTAAGGAAATGAATTAACACAGCAAATACTGTTGCATCACAAACAAATGTTATGTGCCTATGTGTTGGTAAAATGTCAGCTCTATAGTTTCATCAGATTTCGGGATAATTTAATATTCTGATAACAGAAAGTTGCGCACCAATATCACCTAAAAGCATAATGCGATAAGAGTTTTATTATGTAATATTAGTTACAGTTAAACATATAGGCCTACCTGGACAACTTTGCTTTGTACTATAATATTGTTCTGATTACTTTTATAAGGCTAAAGATACCATCAATATCAATTTCATCTTATCATGTCATATTCAGTGTCTTTCCTTGGGATAACACTTTCTTCATGAATGATGTGTTTAATTCACTTAGTGCAGTATAGTTGTAGTTATTATGGAATTTGTATGAATATTCCTTCTTTACTCTTTATTATGTTATTAACGTTTAAAACACAACTGCAATATTAGGCTAAGAAATAGGTGTTATTACTTTTGTTTTACAGACAATATAGAAAATAACAAACAGAAAGAAGCCATATAAAATTAACGACATAAAATTTCACGTTCCGTTTGAAGTTAGTGGACCACTGTTTTCTTAATCCAACAGGCTGCTTACTGCTCCTAGCATACCTAGCGCTTAATGCCCGCGCACGACGTCAAGGTCAGAAAAATGCACTTGCTTTGACATCACTGGTCTACAGAATCAAAAAATGTCCATGCAAACATAGGATCAAAACTTGATAGTTTTCCCAGAAAAAAAATATTTCTTCCCATATTTTATTCGCGCTATATTGCTTACATTGTTAGTAAAATTACGAAAACAATTACATCAGTAGATATATCTAGCAGAGAGTTAATATCAATTTAAATACATATTTGTGTGTCTATTACGCTTTCTTGAAATTAAATAAAATTGCATGCTTAAATTTCGGGGTAGAGTACAAAAATTCTAATGCCGTATTAGTTCCAAATTAATGTTTTCCTCAGGAAATAATATTGAACTAATAATTCCTCTATATATTATTATTCCGTAAGTGTTATTCACACAATTATAATATTTACTTTTATCATTAGACTACACAAATTAATTAATACAAATATTCTAGTTTTTTTCAATCATATGACTTAGTTTTAATATTCATTAACACTTACTAATACATTAATTACATGTTAGAATATATAAAATAATATATTTATAAAAAACGTTTTCATCTTTTGTGGCATCTTCAGATAACTCTCAATACGATATCTATTTGACTTCATAGTATAGTATTTGTGTTACCTCCTTTCATGAAAGTATTAGTGTTTTTAAAATGTAAGGATAAGCAAATTTGATGCATGTGTTAATCTTAATGGACTTTATGATTAAATAGTATATTTTTGTTGGATAGTAATATTTTTAATTAATTTCATTACCCATGTATAGAAATAAATTATCATTATCCTATTAATAGTCCACACCTGTGGAGTTAGCGCGTCTGGCCGCGAAACCAGGTGGCCCGGGTTCGATTCCCGGTCGGTGCAAGTTACCTGGTTGAGGTATTTTCCGTGGTTTTCCTCAACTCAATATGAGCAAATCCTGGGTAACTTTCGGTGTTGGGCCCCCGATTCATTTCACCGACATTGTCACCTTCATCTCATTCAGACACTAAATAACCTGAGATGTTGATAAAGCGTCGTAAAATAACCTATTAAAAATCCTATTAACATTACTATAGTTAAAATGATGATTCTTTCTGTTACTGGTGATTGATATTTTGGTTTTGTTAGTGAACGAGTTGATGGTGATGATTTTTATGATGATGATGGAGTGAGAATGAGACAGCCCAAAGCCACACTTTCAACAAAAATTGTTTTTTGTGTGAATTCATTTCTTACACATAAGGGGAAGCTACTATTAAAATATTATATTACTCGACAAATGGCGTAAATATACCCCGAAAAAATTATGAGACCGCATCTAATAGCATTGAACTCTAAACCTTTAACACGCTCTCCTGTAAAATTTTGTCTGTGTGGCTTAGGACTGTATCTTTCTCACCCCTTCAATTGATTACATGTTCTTGTATGTTGCTGCTGAACGAAGCTGATATTTGACTTTTTACATCCTTGAAGCGTAAAAAAATTCACGCAAAAAATGTGTTACATACTCTACATTTACTGTATAGGATTCGAAAGTCGATATGTAGGCATGAAGTGAAATGTACGTATCCAAGCTCTGTGATCAGAACTGGCCCAATTCACGTGTGCCATCCATCTCCTTCAGCGTTAACGTATTGATCGCAGTCGAAATGTCCTATCAACAAAAGATTTTTTTATATTGAACTGATGTACTGGACGTAATCTCCTCCTGCCATTTCGAATTCATATATTCCTTTTCCTAATCTTTTCGTCTGTTGTCAGTACAAGCTAGAGGGGATATTCAGCTTAGGGTAGAGATAAATGTGAAATGTTTTATTAACTGACATTGCAGTATGAGTACCTACGTCTGGGATTTACGACACTTTAACATCCATAATATAAGCCTATGTACAGACATGCGGTTTGTCACTTCTTACTACGAGTACAGAACTCTAGGTGCGACTTCCAATGTTCGATAACTATTATTGTAAATAACACTATAGCCCTACAACTGTTCGCCTTGGTTTTTCGTTATCATGCAGGAACGTATCGATACACATAGGCACTCATTATCCTATTATTCTTCCTGTATACAGTATGCTATATTTTTTAAATTCCGACAAATGGTCTGGTTAATTTTATAAATCTAATGCTGAAAGGCTGGTTATTCTGCTCAACTCTGACACAACCAGATCAAATTCCAAGACAAATACTTGATATATTCCAGAAACCAGAGCCCCAAACCCCTTAATATTATATCAGCGTGGGAAATGTAACACGACCACCATTAACAAATGATGTACAAATTGTACATAATATTGATGATTATAAATACATACATACAACATACATACATACATACATACACACATACATACATACATACGCCTGTGGAGTAGTGGTCAGGGCGTCTGGCCGCGAAACCAGGTGGCCCGGGTTCGAATCCTGGTCCGGGCAAGTTACCTGGTTGAGGTTTTTTCCGGGGTTTTCCCTCAACCCAATACGAGCAAATGCTGGGTAACTTTCGGTACTGGATCCTGGACTCATTTCACCGGCATTATCACCTTCATTTCATTCAGACGCTAAATGACCTAAGATGTTGATACAGCGTCTTAAAATAACCCAATAAAATAAAATAAAAAATACATACATAGGTACATACGTACATAACTTACATACACACAGCCACTTGCGTGGCTCAGTCGGTTAAGGCGCTTGCCTGCCGGTCTGAAGTTGCGTTCGGGCGCGGGGTCGATCCCCGCTTGGGGTGATTACCTGGTTGGGCTTTTTCCGAGGTTTTCCCCCAACCGTAATGTGAATGCAAGGTAATCTATGGCGAATCCTCGGCCTCATCTCGCCAAATATCATCTCGCTATCACCAATCTCATCGACGCTAAAATAACCTAGTAGTTGATACAGCGTCGTTAAATAACCAACTAAAATAAAAAATACATACATACATACATACATACATACAGACATACATGGAATGGAATTTAACTGAGGGGACAAGGATGGCCCAGCACTGCAACCTGTTGAGATCTATTGCGCTAACACTCGATATGGAATGAGTTGCGTGCCATAGATCCCCTATGCGCACCGCCCTAACCACATGACTCCCTAACGAGCGGTCCATACAGCCGACAGAAATCCATATACCATTCCTCCTTCGGCAACTTCCCCCAAGGCTCCCCTGTCGGTCCGAAGCGAAACTCCTCCCCCGAGTAGGTCCGCCTCAGCTGCTCGTTGCTGAAGTCATCCAGTGTCATTTAACTACATTCCACGGAGGCCGGTCGAGAGAGCCAGTAGCTTCGGGAGGCCGCCTGTAGAGTGATCTGAAAAACCAGACACGGGATGATGAGGAAAGGATGATGGGGGAGGAAAGGAAGTGGTGAAGATGAGTGGGGTTCAAATCGCCTAATAAAGTAACCTACCTACCTACCTACATTCACACACACAAATCAACGAAAACAAAAATACTGATGATAGACTTTAAAAGAAAAGAAGAACGTAAAGTATAATAGATGAGAAGTAAATGGGAAAACGTAAAGTAGATGAGCGATTAGTTACAATCTTGAAAGACTTGTTCTGTATTACACAATTCTTCGGTAGAATGGAGGCCCAAGTGAAGATACTTTAATTATCTGTCTGGAACACGGTTGAATGCAGAGCTTGGCTGTCTTTTCTGGCCACTCGAATCCTGATAGGCAGCAAGATGATCGTTTCGATGTATGAATTCAACGGATGTTGAAGTCAGATCATGACAAACTGTGAGATACAGGAGAGGTTGTACCTGATGCATACAGTACAGAGATAAACCTTGCTTAGGAGTTGATGTATGTCATTAGCAGAATAGTTAAGACTAACTCGAAGGGAAATGATTGGATTTATGTATCTATTCAAAATATATAGAACTTTGAAATGACGGTTACTTGTAAAGTGAGACAGATTAATTACAATTTCATCGATAAGGTGAATAGTACGTAGACAAATGAGAGACAAAGCTTTATAAATTTCTTATTCAGAAAAAAATATTAGTCGTTAATAAATATGATTTTCATACATTTATAATGAATAATTCAGTAACATTTATTTGGGACTAATACGGCATTTTGTAAAAGTGCCAGGAAGAAATATATCGCTCTCCTGAGTGTACCTTAGATACTGTACTTTGGTACTTTCAATGCGATAATAACCACGTAAATAATTCTACTTTTCTGGAAAGCATTTTCTGGCGTAATAAAATCCTTTCATTAAATCTCTATTGTTCATTCTAATGCAAATAGAATATTGATAAAATAAATAATAGCCTAATAATCCGTGGCGCTACAGCTCACGAAGGACAAGACCGTCCAGCCGGCTGCTAGTCTCACGGCCGAAGAGGTGGACGATCATCCAACCAGAATGGAGGTATCGTGTGGTTAGCACGATGAGCCCCCCAGCCGTTACGTTGATAAAATAATATGTATTAATTACCAGAAGCTCAGTATCGATAATTATACCAAGTTTATAAAATCGTCACTTACTGTGAAACATCAACTTTTCATTTAGAAATTTACTTATTAATATTTGAAGGGAAAAATTCGCTCCGGCGCCGGGGATCGAACCCGGTTTCTTGGTTCTACGTACCAAGCGCTCTGACCACTGAGCTACGCCGAATTCAATCCACAGCAACGGATCGAATTCTTCTCCTTCAATGTTTCCCTTTTATGGCCTGACTCCAAGTTAGGCATATATGTTGACGTATATGTCCAATGACGTATATGTCATTGTACTAGGAGCGCACTCAGCTGAGTGACTTATTTGGCCGGGATTCCGCAGTTAAGTGCACAATAATCTGTACAGACATATGCACTGCAAGCTATGAGAATATTATAGATTTTATTAATTTGTCATACAGAATAATATCTGTAATATTGACCATTAATACTGTTAATTTTCCCCTTAAATATTAATTGTCAATATTGCAGATATTATTCTGTATGACAAATTAATAATAATCTATAATTCACTTATTACTTTCAACCATTTCACACCACCTCATTCTAGTGTTGAGGTCAAGAAAGCATGGGACTATCTCGATGCCCCCAAGAGACTTTATGGAATATGAAGCGGCTATCTTTATCTTTATTGTTATCCATTTCAACTCCTATTCATCTCACAATTTCACAATGAGATATAGTTTTAATGGTCGAGATGAGCCTGATTCCAAACTTTATAAATATTTAAAATTAATTTTTCACAATCTGTTATACGCGTCGAAATGAATAGTAGTAGGCGTTTAGCACGTGTGGTAGTATGTACGGACTCTCAAGACGCATGCGCATTAAAGACATTTAGGTCACTGATAGCTTGAAAAAATGAAGGTTTCCATTCTACCAGAAACCAGCGAGCTAAGAGGCTAGGTTGCAATCGACCGAACAGTCTTCGTCTTGCACTCTCCATTGCGTAACGTTTAGAAGAATGAAATCACGTGAACAGGAGTTGGTTCGATTCATCCTCTGAACCAAAAACATTAATGTACTTTATTTTATAAATACATGAATTAATTTACACCCACATTTTAGCCATTCTTTGTATGGCTATATGTTCATCGTTAATTCTGTCTTTTGTATTGTTTTAGTTGAGAACCTCTCGTCCTGTCAATTCTGTGCCATTGGAATGGATGGAGTTCATACAGATGCACGTTGAAGGTAAGCCGCAACAGAAAAATGAACATCAGTACATAAAAAACTGATTCTTTGATTTATTTTCAAGGATATTTGTTTTTAACAATGCCATAAGTTGCTTTATCTTTTATTTAGTTCTTTCTATATAGCCTAGTATATGAAATATTTATTTATAATATAAGTGTTAAAATAAAACATTTCGTTAGTAGAGATATTTGCGAAACAAGCTGCAGACCGATTGTAGTAAAATCTACGAGCAAAATAGAAATAATTTACATGTGTGCCACACACTATTTTTTAAACAGCCGTTCGTCCGTACTGGTAAAGACACATTTTCCACGACATCCCAAGTGCAAGATTCTCGCTCTTTGTAATAGAGAAACTTTTATCATTAAACGATAGCGGTGGTGTGGGCTAGTTCAGTGGTAGAGCTTGTAGTGCGAGAAGTATCAGATTTAAACGCGGTGGTCTCCTATTTTCATAAAGAAATTTATTGAATTCTTTTTTCATATAATTATGAATGAAATAGTTGTTTAAGCAATTTATTTAATTTGCCTATTTTTCTTATAAAACAGGGAATATTTTAGATTATATCTGCCACTGATCCAAGCGCTTTATTGATAGGTTGTGATTGTTGTCATGTGACACCTTGTTAGATCTTGGTTTATTTTTCTCTTTGGCAAAGAAAAATATCGGAAATTCTTATATTCTCTCAAATGAGACGAAGACAAACTTCTCCACTTCAAAGCTTTGCAGGTTAGAAATTCAAATGCTTTCTTTATTCATTCTCTTCTTTCGGACAATAATATCAGTTTTCAAGAGTCGCAGATTGATGTTTATTTCGAATGAGGGAATTCAAGGTTGAGTCCTATGAAAAACAAGACAATAAGTGCGCAGACTGCCTTGCGAATGAAAGATGTGAGCTTCATTAAATTTCATAGCAGTTTTTTTATAAGCTCTCTCTCTCTCTCCCTCTCTCACTTTATCCTATTTTCTCTGCCGCATTGGAAAGCAACCCATTTTACATAGTTTCTAGCCATGTGGTGTTACTGGATGCAGTCAGGTTTAGCCACTTGTTCTTTTTGCGTATCCATTTTTAACCCTGCGTTAGTCTGGTGATTTTTTTTTCCATCGTTAGTCTGGTGGGGTCTCATACACCCGATACTGTTTTTAGTTTAAAAGGACTGCATATAATATCAAAATGGATTTATTTTCATATAAATGAATTGTACATGCATCAAGAATAACCTAAAATACAAATAAATATTCTAAATTAATTTTATATCGGACAAATATATTTCTAAATTACTACTTCACATAAAGTTCTAATAATCTTGCAAATACTTTGTAATAAGTTTGTGATGCATACAAATACAGTACAATTAGTTAAAATAAAGTACATAACTATCCTCAAATCAGTCTCTTCAAGTTTCTTTAGCCACTTTCGTCATTATCCTCATTATTATATACACATTCTTCGCACATAGGTGTAATATGTTCAATGCACAGAAACTTCGAGCACTTTTTACACACGTACTTTGTTTTACGATCTCTTGTTCGTGGACATACTTCACACCTCCCTTTTCCTTCCCGCCTGCGTTTTTCTTCCTTATGTCCATCCTGTATGGAAGTTGCTTGCCGTTTCAGCTTCATCTGGAGTTCTCTAGGTAAACTAGTGGAAGTCGCGCGCTGTTCACGGTGTTCTGCCAACAGTCCCAATGCCAGTGTCTTCAAGAACAGACGTTGCCTAATGTCTGTTTGTGTATTGGCAAGATATATTACTTGTGAGTTAATTCCAGCAATGTTCAGAAGTGCAAAAAATATTGTTAGAAGCCACCTTCTCGAATTACGAGAGACGTCATATGTAGCGCACATTTGATCTACTGTATCGACCCCGCCTTTGAATGTGTTGTAACTGGTTATCATGTCAGGTTCCTTTTGTTCTCCTGTCGATTCATCGATTTTATCGTCATGATGCATCGTAGAAAGAAGAAGAACAACTTTGCCTTTCTTTGGGACATGGGAAACTAATGTAATGTCTCCGTTGAAGCCAAACATGCTGCTATGAATTTGTCTGTTCTTTGTCTGGACAAATTCTGGAGGCAGTTCTTTCTTGTTCTTTCTTAGAGTACCAAGAAGTGTAAGGTTGTGGTCTTTCAACAGTCTTGTAGCCAGAGGAACACTGTTAAACCAATTGTCAACAGTGACATTCCTTCCAGAGCCTGATATTCTTGATATCAGTCTTTCCACTACAGCATCTGCAGAATTGCTCAAATTATAGGGTCCCTCTGGTTGTTTTCCTGTGTAGACTTCAAGATTACTTGAGTAAAATGTTCTGGAGTCTGCCAGGGCAAATATTTTAATGCCATATTTGCGGGGCTTGCTGGGAATGTACTGTCTAAATGGACACTTGCCCCTAAATCCTTCAAGTTTTTCATCAATCGTTACTATTTCTCCTACCGTGTAGTTGTTTCTACAATTGGCAACAAAATGTTCGAAAACATCTCTGATTGGTGCCAACTTATCAATTTTGGATCTCTCAGCTCTTGTTGATTTGTCATCGAAGCGTAAGCACTGCAGGATGAATCTAAACCGTTGCAAAGACATTGTGGTTCTAAATATGTCCATGCCCGTGCCGTCTGTAACCCACAAATCGTCTAAATTTTGTCTGTTAGATCTGAAAACTCCAGCCATGAACAGAAGACCAATTACAGCTTTCATTTCTGACATATTTGTGTGCTTCACTTTATATTTATTATGTTCACTATAATTATCCGAAACACTGTCAATAAACTTATTTGTATTTTCCAAAATTATGTTCCATATATCGTCAGTGAAGAATTGTTCGAAACAGTCCTCAGGTGATTTACAATTTTTTGCATTTCCTTTCACTGAAGGTAGGCGACATCTAATAATATTATGAGAGCGACATCTTGTATTTGCTGGGGGTGGTACTTTTCTCCAGCTCGTCTCTCCATCCTTACCAAGGTAGAAGTCCGTAGAGTTCTCTTCTATCTCTGAAATATCTTCGTCTACTGAGTCAGCATCTTCTTCGGACTCTGTATTATGTTCACTCTCAGTCTCACTGTGCGGCCAGCCATCACTTTCCGAAGCACCACCTTCAGTATTTTCTTCCTGTTCTTCACTCTCAACTTCCAATAACAATTTTCTAACACGAACTGCTTCCGTTTCCTCCATCTGAACGAGACGAAAACGAAAATAAATATTTGAAACAAGTATTCGAAAATCGATTTAAAAACACTTATAAAGTTAAAAGCACACATTATGGTGTAAAAATACAAAATAATGCAATCACGAATGAATTTAAAAACAACTTTACCTAGGCTCGCTAAGTGTACGCGGGTGACGCCGTTGGTCTGGTGGGGTCTACAAAACCCGGAACGGAAATAACTGTCAATAACTCTCCAATGACTCAAGTCTCACTGATTTGTCCTGTACTGTGATGCCTTCTATAAGGCGGGGGAAAGGTTCAGAAGAGGTGGGGATTCAGTGTTACAAACTGTCCAATAGGTAGAGCAAAAAATATTCCAGTGGGTCTGAAAGACCCCACCAGACTAACGCAGGGTTAATAAACATTTAAGGAGACACTTTTGTGATTTTTTTAATTTCTACAATTCTCAAACAAAATTTATGAATTTTAAACATTGACCTTCCTACAATACTCTCATCTGTGTAAAATTTGCTTCCATTAGGACTAATAGTTTTGAAATTATATTTTTCAATATATTTTATATCTATGTCACTAAAAAATCCATGCGACAAAGTTCTGAAAATGTTAGTTCATGTTTGTTCAAAAGCTTAAAAGTAGTCAAGGGAATATAAATTAATTAGCTTCTCAAGCTCAGCCTAAATAGAGAGTCACAATATTTTTTTTTAATTTAACGAGTTTACCATTACAACATATTTTAATTTAAGTGGAATATGAATATAACCATAAGGAATTTAATATTAGTACATATACATCTTAATATTAGTATTTGATGCAAGTGTTAATTAAATTTGTTTTATCAACATTCAATAAATTGTCGTTTGTGAGAAGTTTTAGACCAATCTGACAATAACTGTTGTGCGAGGAGATTTTTTTAATGAAGAAAGTGCTTAAAATTTTAAAGTCTAGAAAACAGCAATAAGAAAACAAAATTCTCTCGACTCACTCACGAAATGTATGCTCGGACACAATATTATATTGGGCTAGTACCTTAGAACGACGAGTGTTTTGGATTAGAATGGGTTTCGTCTGTAAAGCCATAGACAGAATTGTTTAATTTTTTGCAAGTTCTTTTTTCTCTATTCGACCTGCATTAAATAAAAGTCACGTGACCCAGTTTCAAGTGTTCTTAAATAGGAAATGAAACCATATTATGAAACAAGAAGGTTCAAATATAATTACGAACATAAAAACAAGAAAATAAGTCGATTTTCTAAATTTCTGACCATTATATCACCATAGTTTCCCTTTAATATCATGTTAAGAATAAAGTTTACTGAGTAGGGGAACATGGGGCAGGACGGGGTAGTTAATGTTTGAATGCTTTTATATGGTATCAAATAATGTAAATGTATAGGTTTTATGACATATATGCTTTTATTACACTGTAAACAATTAAAAAAATATGCACTTCGAGTGAAATCCGGTCATTATAACCTTAAAATAAATTAGTTTTTCGAAATGAGTGTTTTGCCCCGTTCTGCCCCACGTATGGGGCAAAATGGGGTATCTATTTTATGTAATAATTAAATGGCAAAAGTGACAAAAATTATATACTGAAAGTGTGAATACTACAACATTTTACAAGTTTAATTGAGAAAAAGTCATTCGCAAAATACGCAATGTGCGTGGCATCCTCGTCTTCACTGTCTACTCCTGCGCAACAATTGTCAGCCCATTTCAGACATGATACGCATCTAATCCAACCTTCTTCTGACAAACAACAGAACGAACAACCCATTACAGGAGGTGAAATTTAATTAAATATGACGTGGGGCAGGACGTACTGCCCTGTTATGCCCCACCCCGTTTTGCCCCACAGTCACAGTTTCTAAGTTATGAGGTATTGGCAGGAAAAATAACGCACGAAATTTAAGAAAGTTTCGGAATTAAAAGCCAGGTAAGCACTCTATAATATGACATTAAAATAGATTATCTAAATAAATCTCATTTCTACTTACGTGTGACAAGAGAACACTTTAAAGTTGCAAATGAATGACACAATATGATGCAGCAACCGAATAACATACAACAGATGCAAGGAATGGCAGTAAGTGTTGTGTGATGATATATTTACATGAGTTGACGAAGTTCTAAAAAAAATTCGGTAGATTGCACTACTTGTTGGGAAGATAGAGGCTATACCCCGTCCTGCCCCATATTCCCCTACTTTCATTCTTCTTTCAGATAAGCCTCTTGAATAACATACATTATTTAATTTCACATGGCACAGTGATTACAGCAGGTGTCATATTATTTACACACATACATGACGCCAGACCAAGGGATCGTACTGATGAAGACTCTGAACGAGTTTAGACTTCACATGTTCTCACTTTTTTTTGTGTGTTTCAGTAGAAGTATTTTGTATGTCCATAATTTTAGGGCGTGAAACTCTTTGTAATATGATAGAAATACAATGTCCCGTTATCATTCCAAGTTCTCCACTTGTAAATTTCTAAGAGGGAATCCACCGATTTGAATGCGCAAACTTGGGATTTTGGAATAAAATCATACCCCAACCCATGCGTCACACAGATATATATATATTTTTTCGTGAGCGACCATTTTTATAGGAACTACATCGGAATTTAAATGACATGGACGCTGCTGTCCTTTACGTTGTTTATTGAAGCTAAGAGTGGTTTTATCTAAAATGATATTTTTCACAATACGAAGTATTCCAAGTGCTTCAGTTTTTTCCGATGTCTTTGAAAATTTTCATAGATACACACATGCATGTTGTGCATAAACTGTATTGTTTAAAATATGCATTCCATTCAAAAATATTTCATGTGAAACTCAGCAAACTCAGGAAATAATAATTTAAAAAGATCGCATGAAAACTGTACACAAAAGAAAACCAGTAGCACATCTTATTTATGTATTACATATATATATTTCCAAAATGTTTGAGAGTGATAATTAAATATTAGGGCGCCTGAGACTTCTTCAAAATCATTCAAATATATTTTTCTCAATTTGCAATGAAATCAAAACTACGTATCTATCCAAATCACTTCAGATTTGCTGGGTGTCTTTCTTTTAATCGTCCTAATTAACATTAAAAATATGGTGAAAATTGGTTAAAAATAAAACTCTCTCATCCTAGTAAGTTTTCCCCTTGTATCTCTTCAAATTTACAGCGAAGAAGTGGTCGGCAATGTTCGCAGTTAACTTAGATACACCACCAACCTGAAGAACTCTTTCAAGCATGACAGACGGCAACTGTTAAGTTCCATTCTACAGTATTTAGTTATTTGATTGGCATTTTATAGAAGTTTAATCTTAATTCATTAAACTGACTCGTGCAGCCCAAATTAGCCTACCGTCCTTCATATAGGACACTTCCGTTTCATAGCGAAATTTGCTTATCTATATATATAATTTGAACTGGTAATGGAAATTACGGGACAACGGCTGAACGGATTTTAATAATGCCCCCTCATTTTGAAGCTTGGAACCCAAAGTTTTTCAGAAAAAAAGTAGTTTTCAGTGAAATGTCAGTTTTCGTACATAATTTTCCTATTTTCCAAAATCCATCTTTCGTCAGTTTTGAGAATTAATTGCATTTCAAAATAAAACAAAACACACACTACAATAAACAATAGGCTATTGCACGAAGTCCATGACCTGCAGGATTGCTGACGTATTTAGAGTTCAAATTCAATTGGTTATGAAAAGCTTCAAGACTTACTAAAAATTATTTACAGGTCTGATTCTGCAGTGTGTAATTTTGTAATTTTCTGAGCAGAGCTGATATTGGATATTAAAATCAACAAAACTAGAGGTGGTTTGATGACATTAACATTAAAAATGAATTATTATTATTATTATTATTATTATTATTATTATTATTATTATTATTATAGTTAATACCATGATGTTAATATATAAACTACAAAATTTGCGTAAGATAATAATAATATTAATAATAATAATAATAATAATAATAATAATAATAATAAATAATTAAAAATCAAATATTTTCTGGGTTATTAATCAAGTGGGTTGGATCTTTTTCATATATTTAATGGCGGTGTGATGTGGATTCAGTATTGGCTCGAGAGAGCGCAAAAATTACAGTTCCTAAGGAAAGACGGTATTACGTACTGATAAAATAAGAGCCTAGAAAATTTTGTAGTATCCCGATCATTTCAGCAAGATCTCTTAGCAGGATAAAATGATTTTACCCTCTCCTTTCAAGCTCTACAAGCAGCAGCTACACCAAGATTGTATGTCTACTGTTCCAAAGCATAGCAAACCTGACTTTAACTTTCACCTATAATCTACAATGATCTGAAATAGCTATTGCTTTACTCCCACATGAAAACTCCACTAATCGTCCTGACATTTTTACTTACGTTTTCGCGTTGAAACTCAAAAACTGAAGTTGGATAGGTTCAAGAAGAAGTATTGGACATAAAAATAACAGTCAGGGGTAGTATGTTTCATTATTATGGACGCAAATAATTTTCAAAATGTCTGGTATTTTTCGTTGAAAATAAATCTGAAAAAATTTTATTTGCAGCATTTGCTGCATAAGCCACTAGTATTTTATAAATACCTCAGCAGTTAACATAGTTCCATAGTTCAACTGTATTCTATTCTGCATATTTTGATTTTTTACGAATTTTATCTTCAGTTATATACAGGCACAAGACTATTTCAACACCAGATACGATGAAAATTTGTTTTACTTGTTTCTACGTCTTTGCAGAGTTTTGTATCTTTCACCTACAGGACTCAGCTTTCACCTTAATTGACAGACACTTGATGTAACACCGTTACTTAGTAAGGTAAAGTAGTGTGCTATACCGTGTTTGCTGAAATAATAGACGCTTCCTACCGACCGCTTGAAGAGTTAACGGGACAAAGGGATTGCAGTATGCGTATAGAGGGTAGTGTGTGTATATGCCTACAATGAGGTTATAAATTTTGAACTCCGTAAAAGAGAAAACGGTACTGGAAAGAATATACATCTGGAGTATTCTTTACTTTGTTTTTATTTCTCACATTGTTCCTCTTCATCGAATATCAAGTGGGAGTAGTTTCCCTTTGAAAATTTGATGTTCTCTTATTCTGGTAACTCAATTTAATTTTATTAAAGTTAGGCTAAGTCGTTCAGTTTTCGGAGGTAAGAGTTCAATTACTTTACCTGTATTGTAGTTGATTTGCTTAATGTTGGATGTGTTAATGAAATCGTTTTTTTTTATGTATTACAGAAGAGCCAAACAGTATTGCCAGCTATCTTGTTTAAGAATATGTTACCAGCTGTAGAAAATTATGATATTTTAGAATGTTTTCAGAAAAAAATACGTAATTGTATTGTATTTATCTACAGAGACATCATTTTATTTTTACTTCAATTTTTATTGCACCTGAGTTTTTGAATGTACTTCACTCCCACCCCTTCTACTAGTAAACTTCCAACAGTTCACGACACAGAGCCGAGATCGCGTAAGCAGTACTGAGTTAGTGAGTATAGTACTCTCCAGAAATATGTTCGCGTTTTCCAGTGACGAAAGAGCCTTCAATATTGAATCATATTTTCGCACAGGTACTGTCATTTGCCTACGTCGTATCCCGGTTTCCCCCACCTGCTTCTATTCGCCCCTCTGTAAAGTCTAGTAGCTGGGCTATCTTAGCTCTTTTCTGAAAACATTAATTTCTGTTAGGAATTGGACGTCTACGTAATATTATACAAGTGTTTAAAATAACTTAAATAAAAGTGCCTCGTTAAGTAATTAACTGTCACGTGATTCCCCCTCCCCCTCTCTACGACCCTGCAACAAAACCACTTGAATGGACAGTAGATAGCATTTCTGAGTGATTTTAACTTTTCGGATCGGGCAGAAGTGAAGATTGAATTTACAGTACGTAAGGTAGCCCTATTCTTTTATAGAGTAGGTACAGAATTATTTCAACATGAGTTACTCGTACGAAGGACGAAACTGGTAATTGGAATTAGGTACAATAGTCTATAGTGTGATAATATGCACAAAAGAACTTAAACCTATATCGAAAAGAACTGCCACCATTTTCAAAAATGTGTTTAAATATCCATATTATGATTATTTGTCAATTTAACTTCATTCTTTATATTGTACGCTAATGTGCTGTAACAGTACAATATACAATGCATAATTAATATGTCCGAATGGATAGCTCAATTCGTGAGTAAAAACACTCACTATTAATAGGCCTACTGTACTGTATTTTGATTAAACAAAAACCTAATGAAAATTATCAAACTCAAAATTCCGATACTTCCTAGTTTACATAAATGGATGAACTACTCTTCTTCTCTCCTATACCTAGTAAAGTGATTTGTATTTTACGCCAGTATCATGGAACTCCAGTCGTGGAAGGGGTAGCAAACGGTGTTACCTGTTTCAATCATTAATAGAAAGGTATTGCCAGATTAATATTAAAAATGTTAGTAAAAATAAAATGATGTCCCTGTACATTCCATGATATACGTACATCGCTTCACAGCCAGAATATGGAATATGTAAAAAAAATCTTAATAGTATTACAAAGTCTTAATTTATAGTCACAGTCTAGTTGAAATATACAGAGTGATTCAAAACTCTGCGGCAAACTCTGAGGAGTGATAGATCTAACAATAGAAACCCTTTTTGTTAAACAATCTATGTCTTTTGACGCGTCATTTCGAAGTTACCGTTGAAAATGTTTTTGGACGGGCGTAGGTCAATGTATGCAAATGTGTGCACCCCTGTTTGTTTGGTGAGATGTTTGTAAGAGACGGAAATGTTGTTGTTGTTTGTTTACATTTAATGTTCAATACCCTTTCCTTTCAGTTCAGTCTAATCATCAATTGAGAATGGATGTCTACACTTTTCCCGAGTTAGCCGACATGGTAATGTGTTATGGGGAGGGTCGCGAAAACGGAAGAAGAGCTCTCCACATGTACCAACAACAGTTTCAAAACAGAAATCATCCTCACCACACAATGTTTGCTCGACTTTATCAGCGTCTTCGAGACGATGGATCTCTTCGTCCCCGGCGCAATGATGGAAGACCGCGTAGACATCCATTCTCAATTGATGATTACACTGAACTGAAAGGAAGAGGTATTGAACATTAAACGTAAACAAACAACAACCACTATCGGCTCTTACAAACATCTCTACAAACAAACAAACAAACAGGGGTGCACACATTTGCATACATTGACGTATGCCAGTGCAAGAACATTTTCAACGGTAACTTCGAAACGACGCGTCAAAAGACATACGTTGTTTATCAAAAAGGGTTCCTTATTGTTAGATCTATCACCCCTCAGAGTTTGTTCCAGAGGTTTTGAATCACCCTGTATACAGAAGTGTTTTACAATATACAGAAGGGTTTTACAATATACTAGTATAATACAATGAACTAATTCAAGGAAAATATTTATGCAGTATTGTTAAATGACACAAATTCATCTACGGAACAGAAGGCATGACAAGCTCAGCACTTCTTTAATTTGGCCATAAATAATCTTATGTTTTGAGTTAGATTTCTTATACCCGTAGGAAGGCTATTAAAATGTTACTGCCGTATAACGCACTCCTGTTTGATAGCACGGTACACTTTCCGATGGAGAATTAGAGTAAATTTTTCACGATTATTTCATACAGTGAACTGTTGAATTATTTGCAAAGTTTTCACGATTATATAGAAGGAAGTTTATTAATGAAAAAATATAACTTATTGACAAGCCATGGGCATTATATTTAGTGTTTTGAAAATGCCCCTACAATAATTATTACAAATGCAATTTAGCTGAACTTTGACAAATTTATATATTTATAATGGGTTTTGAATTAAATCTCTCTACTTCACATTGATCTAATAAAATCAGTGGACCCATTGTTTAAATTATGAATAGGCTAATTGTCCATGTAGAAACAGTTTATGTCACTAGTTGCTACGGTTCATTTTAATGTACAAGTGGTAATTTACACTACGCTTTAACATACTTATCCTTATGTTGACACGTTATTAATTCAGTGGGAAGAATAAAAAATTATAATTGTAAAAAAAGGCAGTGTTAATATGAGATTTGTATTACTTTATAAATTTGATTTAAACGAGTTCAAATACCCAATCGCCACCGGTGTGGCTCAGTCGGTTAAGGCGCTTGCCTGCTGGTTTGGAGTTGCGCTCGGGAACGGGTTCGATCCCCGTTTGGGCTGATTACATATTTGGGTTTTTCCGAGGTTTTTCCGAGGTTTTTCCTCAACCGTAAAGTGAATGCCAGGCAATCTGTGGCGATCCTCGGCCTCATCTCGCCAAATACCATCTCGCTATCACCAATCTCATCGACGCTAAATAACCTCGTACTTGATGCAGCGTCGTTAAATAACAAACTATTAAAAATACCCAATCATCATATCAATAACTTGATCTAACTTTTAAAATGCTGTTGTGTTGTAACAGTGTAGTATGATCAACCGCGTTAGACAGGAGTACTGTTCAGAAGTCCGGCGCCGTAGGTACCTATTCTGAGACATACCTTGCAAAAGCGATAAACAATGAGCACTGATTGGAGTTTCTCTTAAGGAAAATTTTTTTCTTATTAATCTGTAGGCCTATCAGTGTATAGGACCGTTACCCACACAGAACCGTGATGAATTTGAGTAGCTACAGAAAATAGAAAAATTCTGTTTCCTAAGTCTGCTGTAACGGTTCAGAGGGATCATTTTGCTGAGAAATTACATCATAATGGTCAGGGGTAGATGATCGTTCACTTCTGTTGAGGTAGGGAGAAGTGAAGCCAGCACTATGTGGGTTGGCTTCGATCGTCCAAGGGCTACTGCGTCATAGAAATAAAGAAGCATTCTGTATTGATTTTCACTCAAAATTATAAAATATTTAGCGAAAATTTGATTGTATCCGTACGCCATTAACTAAATATTTAATTCCATCTCCAGCCACTAATACAGTCAACGTCGAGAGGACTTGTTGATCATGTAAAATTTTGTTTAAAGTTTTACGAACTATTTCGTGATAATTATTTATTATCTCCGCCATGTAACGTGCAGCAAATAAATTATAATAACATCAAAAAGATGGTAGGCGTTCACAGAATATCTGTAATTGTGTGGAACGTTTAAATAGTTAGTGGTTGCGTGATTGACATAGGATATTTGAATGCCTGCGGGCAAAATGATTTTAACATGCAAATTCGAAAATTTACAGCACAGGAAAAAATTATTTTCTGTTGGAATGTTATTTGAACATGTTTTCCTTTTTTCGCATTCCATGGTACATGTAGGCTATAACAATATGTTGAGCTGAAAAAAGATACGAAAAAGTGTTTCATTTTCTAAAATGAACAAAACGGCTTGTTTTTCCCCTGCAGAAAGATTGCAATATTTGCTTATATTGTAAGCTACAATTTTTTGGCTGTTTTATGAAAATTCTCTTTCTGCATAAAACTACAAAGATATCAATGCAAAGTAGTACTGTAATTATCAAAATTAATTAACTAATTCTCAACTTCTACAACGAATTACGTGTTTTGTGATTTTATACGTTTGAGCATAGCAAACTTCATCTAACCTCTTCTCAAGTTTCATAAATTTTTACCGCAGTCTTTTTTATATATTGGCACATATTATTTAGATCCCGTTTCGTTTCTCTGTTCCTTATTATACAGAAAGACACATTGTGCAAATTTACAATAATTCGTGCAAGTGTTACTCCCGTTCTCTCACGAGAAAGTTTGGCCATTTTTCTAAATGGCATGGCAGTAAATATTATGACTGTTCGACATTGTAGAACTGGAAGGAAATCGGAGGACATTTTGAACCAAATATAATTCGTCACTTTAAATTATACAGAGCGATTGACGAGGATTTACCGTACTTTATGGAGCTTATTTCCGACGACATTTTGGGCAAAAAATGTCATATAAACATGGGTCCTATTCTTAATATTTACAGACTTACGTTTCGTTATTGGAACGCATTGCTGTGAACGCGTGATTTCGGTCAGCGTGCAGTCAGCAGCAAACGCGAGCACTACGGAAATCAAAAATAGCCGTATGTTACGTAGAGCGACGAGTGCGGTTCACAAGTGTGCGGCCAAGTGTACTCAAATGTGTTGTAAACTCTCCAAGACTGTAAATTAGGATGCAATATTGAACTGCAAATAATTAAGTCGGTGGACGTGTTGTGATTTATGATAATTGTTGTGATAAGTGCGTAAGAATAATGTAATTTCTAGTTAAAAATAGAAAAAAGATGTCTGTACGAAGCAACTAAGGAGTTCACAGCACATTTTTAGTTTCATAATACTTTCCAATTAAAGAAATGATACTTCTGAATGGTTCATTCTCTATTTGTAATATTCTTTTACTTTCAAACTAAAGAAGAAACGTATTTTACAAACAACTTTAAATTAGTATAACTCTGAAAATATTGAGAATAGGAACTATGCTTATATGACATTTTTTGCTGAAAATGTCTTCAGAAATAAGCTCTGTCAAGGACGGTAAATCCTCGTGAATCACCCTGTATAGGCCTACACTTATTCCCATACGTTTGCAAAATCTCCAAGAAGAAACTAAATATCTGGATAGAAGGAGGGGACAGCATGAAAACCATTCGAATAAGGTTAATGATATTAGAAATGCCATAAAGAAATTTACAAATAGAGCAAAAAGGTTTTAACATTCAAATTATAAATTTTATAGGAGAGAAAAATCCTGCCGTAATTTTATTTCAAAATGTTTCCTATTTTTAATTTGCAAGCATTCCATAGGACATACTTAAAAATATGTTGAACTGAAAACACCTGAAACATTTTTAATTTTTTAAAATGAACAAAACGATGTGTGTTCCCGTGCAGAAAGGTTCTATTAGTTGCTTACATTGTAATTCACAAATTTATACCTACAATTGATTACAGTCTTTCTTCTTCCGCAAACTGAAATGCGACTAACAACATATTAGGTTAGCCAATATTAACTCAATAGACACACTAACCATGGCGCACACAATCGTTCTGAATTGAAGATAATTACTTTTGTGCGAGATCGTGCGTATTTGCTTGCTTTCCGCACAGAACCAATACGCGGTAAGTGTGAAATAGCACATTCAGTATTCCCAACGTAACATACATAACAATTTCCCTCTTCTTACCGCTTAAGCGCGACATTCATTTTACTGCTTTAGACTTTTAACATATTATTTTTAGAGACGTTTAACATAGTAATAATTATAAATTGGAAACTTACCACTGCAATTTCACCTAAATTGCAATGTTAATTATTGTTTTTAAATATTTGCAAAAATTAAGTAAAGTCTACTACTCCCTGATACAAGTAACATTAAGGAAGCCGTGAAAAAATCAACAAGATTCCAGATGCGTTTGTTATTACTGCAATATGTTATATAAATAATATTGTTAAAACATAAAAATGAAAAATAAATCATTACGTAAACTTACCGTTTGTTTTAAGTTTGCATTTATAGACTGGGGGAAAGAAAAAGACAGACGTATATCACGGCCTGCTGGAGTATAGTAAACACAGAAAACATTTTATAGCAACAATGTTGAAGAAAGATATTTTGGTTTTCCGAAGTTGCCGTCATTAAACAGAAACCAAGATGGAGATTTCATTGCAACTAATTAGAAATTCGTCTTTCAGGTATGTAATAAACGATCTTCGCACAAAAACTACGTTTCGCTTTTTCAATCTTTTCCTCGACCATGAAAACGTCAACATACCGCTCTTGTAACGTAAATTACTATTACAAAAAATGCGTGTTACATCCATTTTGCTCGCAAGTATTCATTTGTAAGTAATGTCGTGTATGAAATATATTAAAGATAACTAAGTTATGCGTATTGCACTGTTTGTTGAGTCAACTGTCCGAAGACAGGTCTGAACATCACAAGTGATATCAAGAAGGCACAATTTGTGATGCAACTAGGCTAGGAAATAATAGGATAGGGAGGCCAGTTTCTTTCCCCCTCCATTGCATACATCGCCGGCCAGCTACATGTTACACTAGTCAGACTTTATATGCATACAAACAATATTATTCTTCCTCTGACATAATATATCGTCAAGTCAGATGTACTGCCTGATAAGAGGTACATATCAGCCAGAACCTCAATCAGAGGACTGCGTATTGCATTATTAAGAGTTATTTTATTTCCTTTACAATTTGTTGCGAGTTGCATCTGCCAGCTGCTCCTAAAGACAAATAATATGTTACGGGTTGCATTTGCGCACTCCTGCTAAGGAGTAAAATATGCGTAAACAAACACTTTTTCGGAATAGTTGCATACTTAAACATATGTGTCAGTATCTCAAGGAGCAGATAGTATTTCGTGCAGAAAATAAAATATAGCTTATAACATATGTATGGTGTTCAGGTGAAAGGATTTATTTCACAAAATAAATTTTTTTGAGAACCAGCTACAATTAAATTTTAACACATTATTATTAATTACTTTATATGAAGGAATGTAAACATAATTGTCATAAAATATATATTTACGTTTTGTAATTAAATTTTAACAAATTACGCTAATTACAGCAAAGTCAAATTTAAAAAAAATTAGGATTAAGCCCTTTTACCTAAACAACATCGATATAATAACATAATTTGAATTCTTTATTATTCTTAACGTGCTCAATCTGATGCATCATAAAAAATTCTAGATGTAATGTACGTTCAATGAACAGATCTATTTTGAAATATCTGTCATTCAACCAGTTTTTAGGGAGAGACTGTTCAAAATTTTACGCTATGTATTGCATTAAGGGAGCATACAATATATGAAGATATACATACAATGTTAGTTAACTTATTTACTTCAAACTTAAATTTGTTTCTTGATATAGTGATCTCTACCACTTTCAATGAGATGCCGTAAGCCAGGCCTGGACGCTAATAACTCAATTGAGTCTCTTAACTCCCTACTCCACCTTTCCCTGCTGAGACAGTAATGTTTTGGTGCGGTACGAGCAGAGAGGAAGGTCGATGACGGATTGTATCAGGCGAGCAACATAGCTTTTAGGAATGTTCGGCTCTTACTGGTCGTCTAAAGTCCACCACTGATGCACAGAGATTTACTGTGCGTTTGTTTATAAGTCTGTGTAAGCGAAAAGGACATGGGCGGGGGTTTCTCCATCCCTTTCACTTCCCCTCTTGTGCCCAGGGTTGCCGTAAGCTCACAGAAGAAAGTCTATGCTTGCGATTCATGTAGCAAATCTTTCTTACGTTATGAATATTTTATTATGCACTAAAGACCTGTGTAACAGGAAAACATTTCCTGAATTATATGATGTATAAAAGCATCGCAACGGACTTTATCACTTGTTACATACAACACAACACCACCTATTCTGCATCATATACATATACATTAATTTATGGACCATAACAAGACCTACATTAATTTTAAAATATTATTTCTATTTTTAGCACTGCATTTTATTCCTCTCCCATGTCTGGCTATATATAACGGTAAACTTCTGAAAAACAACCAAGACTGTAGCGTAACATTTTCCACTGTCTTATGTTACTTGAATTCTTCTTTCGCTAATAGATGAACAGGACTACGTTTTGGTGATTTTGACACATTTTGCACTGATTATTACTAGGTACCATATTCTGTACCAAGGCGTATAAACAAAAGATTAGACTAGAGCTATTGGCGTGACGTCATGACACAGGTACTGTACTATGAGGGTACACTTGCATTTTGTTAGTGCTGCGGCTGACTCTCTATTCACAATTCAAAATTATACCTTACAGACTGTTCTCAAAGCGTTATAGTGAATATTACACTTTTACTACGTCATACTACTTTTGACCAATAGAATGGTATGTAAAGGCGTGTTTCAACCAATCATGCCTGTTTATCGCTACAATTTTATCACTTCCTTAACATTTCTTTGTTTTTATCACTTTCCTAGTATTTTTTTCTTTGTTTTCCAACATTTGAAAATGAAAATACGGTAACATAAAATATGCTTTGCGATCGTCATTTGTTTACCGCATAGATAGTCAAATGAAAATGGCTGCTCCGTTCAAAAGTTTGGTGGAGATAACATTAGTGAAACATAATTTTAGTAAGTAAATTAATAGGCCTATTTTCTTGTATTAGAATACTTTATTTATACTAATCTTTATACACTTTGTTCAGTTTTATCACTTCCCCAGCAATTGTTTCTTTGTTTGCTAACATTTCGAACTGCAAGTTTTTTACGGTACTATAAAACATGTTTTGCGATAGTCATTTGTTTACCGCATAGATAGTCAACTCAAATTGGCGGCTCCGTTGAAACGTTTTGGAGAAGCTAACATTAGTGAAATAGTAAGTCAATTAATACCTATTTTATTGTACTAGAGTAGGGGAGAGTCGGGTAGTATCGGACATCGGATAGTATCGGACAGTGCGTTTCTTTCATCTACCACCATATGGTAGTACCCGAATGACATGGTTACGTTTCTCTATGCGACATCACAGAAACGTAACCATGTCAATCAGGTACTATTATCGTGTGGTAGATGAAAGAAACTCACTGTCCGATATTACCCGATGTCCGATACTACCCGACTCTCCCCTACATTATTTCTCCTAATCTTTATATTATACTTTCTTCTAATCGTGTAATTAATTAAGAAGAATTAAGAATTAGCCACGACATCCCATGAAGGGCAAGGGCCTCCTGACTATGAAAGGTGGCTTGTCAAGCAGTTCCCGGTTAGCCACTCCGGGAATGATGGTCACTTTTGTAATGTAATAGTTTGGAATGCTGTCTGGGTTAACATTGAAGAGTCCACTGTTCACTAGTCACTTTTTGGGTTGCAAGTTACTTTGTGACTAGATTCCCTTGTTGTCGGCCTTCCGCTGTTCTTGACCATAGACGGCCGAATCTTGATCTAAGTTCGTCTGCCCATCTTGTCTCCTGTCTTCCAGCGTTGCGTTTGCCAATCCTTGGGTCCCATGTCGTAAGGATGTGTGTCCACCGTTTCTCGTTGAGTCGCATCACATGTCCTGCCCATTTCTTCTTCAGCTTGTCGGCCGTTTCTGCTGCGTCTTTGAGATGTGTTTGGCTCCCTATGTCTTCGTTACGTAGTCTGTGTCTGAGTGTGATGTTCAGCATCTTCCTCTCCATTTTCCGTTGACACTTTCTCAACATGTCCCGCTCTCTTTTCGTTACAGATCATGTCTGTGCCCCATATAGGATAAATGGAAGGATGCAGCTGTTCATGACTCCGCTTCTTAATTTTAAATTGTAAGTCTTGTCTGTCAGAAAGAAACTGAGGTTCCAAAATCTCTTCCATGCGTTTCCGATTCTTCTTTGAATCTCTTTCTGTCGTCTGTTCATCGTGTAATAATCAATGAAATCCCATTCGAAGTATGATTTGCTCTACATAAATCAAAACCTGTTCTGAGGTTACTCTTGATAAAGTAATTTTGCTCTTTTGTGCAATTTACTCAAATGCGGTTACGAAATTTTAAAAGTAAGCCAACGATATGGTGCAACCGATGTAAAATGTAACCGAAGCACTCAAGTTACAAACATAGAATTTACATTAATACGAAATGTTATTTTGCTGGTCTTTGCATAATATGTTTTCATGTGTATGTCACCGAACAAGTAATATACGTCGAGCAAACTTCATACAGAATTTTTTTCGAGATTTGTGTTCCTGGAAAAATGTTGTAGATGTCAATAGATTTAGGCAGAAGGCCAGATGTTGCGGTGCAAATTCATGAATCGTTCAAGAAGCAAAAGCCACAGGGGCAGATTAGAGAGCTAACGTTGGCTATTAAGGTATTTATGATGCAGCATTGAACCGTGGAATGTTGCCATTTGTATTAAAATGAAGCAGACAGACTAGTCCTATTTATTCAACAGTTTGATCAGGCTACTACTACAGTCTGCACAGAAGAATGGCGGAGAACATAGAGGTTTGGCTGCTCCTGGATAAAATCATTTCACAGTCAACCATTCTAGAAACTCTGTGGACAAAGTTATTAATATTTTCACAAATGCAGTTGAATTGTATCGGCCGAGATTGAAGAGTTATTTACCTACTTCAAGCCGAAACTGTCAAAAGGTATTTTCTGCCAGAACATGTGAATGAATGTATGTCGAGAGAAATATATTGTGTGGCAGGTTAAACGCCATTTAAATGCATTCTCCAATTATGAAACAGCAATATGCTTTACAAATCTGATTTGATTTATAATTTTATTGTTTAACAATAAAATACGTAGTACAACTTGAACCACTACATTTCTGATAAGCTATCCTATCCTATCCTATCCTATCCTATCCTATCCTATCCTATCCTATCCTATCCTATCCTATCCTATCCTATCCTATCCTATCCAAACTAACCTAACCTAATCTAACCTAACCTAACCTCCTGAATGCGGCTGTACGATTGCAAACCATTATATTCGTTTACTTTTTATTTATTTATTATTATTATTATTATTATTATTATTATTATTATTATATTTTATTATATATTACTTTTTATTCCAACGTAAATGTGTTTCATAACGTTCTGCATAAGAAGTAATTCTTTTGATGAAAGCCGATAGAATGAAATTAGGCTTAGAGAGTATGTTTTTGCAGGTCCATACTACTGTAATTTATTATTGCATATTAAGTAAATTTATTATTGTATATTAACTACTATAATTTAAATATAACAGAATTAAAAGTAAACCGTATTCCACGAGAGCCTACCATAGCTGACAATTTTATTCCTCACTTTTCACTCCCTGTCCCTTTAACCTTTAGGTATTAGACTGTGCAGTGCAAACGATCGTTATTCACCTACATGACTCTTACTCCGTTTTACGATTTTTTAGAGAGTCCATTATAATCAAGGACATGATCACTATAGAAAGAAATTTTATTAACAGATTTTTTTAATGCCCATCTCTCGATACAATATAGGGGCAGATACTCCACCTAGTTCTTTGATTTATGCTATATGAAGCTACTTATCAGAACAATGGGTGATAAGAATAAAAATGAGTATGTAGTCTAGTATGTACTGGACTGTTTTAGTAAATACTTCTGTTGGTAAGAAGAAAAACATTTGAGTAGGCCTACCTATTTATTTTTATTACATATTCATAACATGGAAGTTTATTAGAATATACTCATGTGTCCATGTTGTACAGAATATATACTCATGTTTGATAAGAATAAAAGTTAGTTTATTCTCATGTTTATAAGTTCGTTCTCATGTTATTTAGAGTATGATTTGTAGCAGGCTCAATTATGATTATTTGTCGATTTGTGTTCAGTTCAAATGTAAGTCTGAAAAAAAAAATGGTAGAATTTATAAATGATGTAGTGCCTCATGGAAAAATGTAGAAAATACTTCAGAAAGCTTTAACGCTTCACGAAAATGAATGTATTTTGGTTAAACACATATTTGTTCTTCATAAAAACATGACTTTTAAACATATTAAATTTTAAGGTTAGAGCGTATTGTTTATTATAATTCACAATTACAGTTTATTTTGTAGAATATGAATCACAAAGTTCAATTAATTGTAACTTCAAAACTATATACAGAGGTGTGAAAATTATTAGAATAATCTTAATTCTAAAGGTTTTCTAATAGTTCCTTCACAAATATTCATTGAATTGATGAATATTGGTATATAATATTACTATACTGATGTAGGATATATTTACTACTAACAATGCCGGAAAGCATTGTTGTACATTGGTATTTTCTTATTTTACAATTGTTATGGGAATTCAGAAATTATTATATTATGTTGGCGAAATTGGAAACATCAAACATTAATTAAGAAATGCTTTAAACAAATTGTTCTTTGCGTTTACATTGTTGTGAAGGTTCAAATGAATGTATATATCTGTTTTGTGCATATAATTGTTTATGTTTCCAATTCCGCCAACTTAATATAATAATTTCTGAATTCCCATAAAAATTGTAAAATAAGAACAATACCAATGTACAATAATGCTTTCCGGCATTGTTAGTAGTAAATATATCCTACATCAGTATAGTAATATATACCAATATTCATCAATTTAATTAATATTTGTGAAGGAACTATTAAAAAACCTTTAAAATTAAGATTATTCTAATAATTTTCACACCTCTGTAATATATAACTGTTCCACAATAAAAAACACTGTTAGCGCACCTGAAATTCTAGAAATGGATTGTAATCTCTATCCAACATCTCGTTAATGACGGTTTCCCAGTATTACAAGTACTTTGTTTCCTGTTTTATTAACGTCACTTTTCTGATTCGCTCTATCTTTCATGTTATTAATTATTCAATTATTTATTGATTTATGCCTTATCAGAATTTACAAAAATGAAAACACAAACCACTACAGCATGTCGATAGCATGTGAAATTCTAAAAAAAAAAAAATGAGCATCACGGCGCGATGTGGTCAAAGAGGATAGATAACACGAGTATATACTAAATTTTAGTGATTAAGAAGGCTATTGAGATGAGTATATATTCACGTTAGATAGAATGTTGTTATTCTTACAAAAATGAGTATGTACCAGAGGTTACGAGTATATAGCCACAGGAAGTGCACAAACCTTGAGAATGTGGTTAAGTTTTATTCTTACTACCTAATGACAAAATTATTGACATTGATTAACAGAATAAAACGTAAATGATAGAGTATACAAAAATACACAACTTCAGTTTTTAAATCTGTTTTTTTCCTGCAGTATACAAAATAAATAACACTAAAATATCTATTCGTGTTTAGTTTGTAAGTGTATAACGCTTTTTATACAATTTACATTCTATCTACCAGGAACTAGGGAATTTGTTTGCATTGCACAACTTTCCGCATTATTCACGTTTCGCCGTGCACAAGTTCTATTGCAATGACTTCCACACTTTATACACACGTATGGTTTCTTCCAGAATACTGTCTTACCATATTTCATACATATACTATACTCAATATTGTCTTCTTTTGATTCATCTATGTGTTATTTATTTCAATCTATATACGTCTTTTGCTTTATTGCCCTGCAATCTGTTATAGCAGTCAGTTTAATGGAGTTAGGCATTTGTAACTTCCCATAGGAACAGGATACATTTCTCACCTACTTTTATTTGGTTCGCTCAAATACGAAGACAGAACCAATAACATACTTTTCTCACCTACTTTTATTTGGTTCGCTCAAATACGAAGGCAGAACCAATAACATACTTTTCTCACCTACTTTTATTTGGTTCGCTCAAATACGAAGGTAGAACCAATATCATACTTTTCTCACCTACTTTTATTTGGTTCGCTCAAATACGAAGGCAGAACCAATAACATACTTTTCTCACCTACGTTTATTTGGTTCGCTCAAATACGAAGGCAGAACCAATAACCTACTTTTCTCACCTACGTTTATTTGGTTCGCTCAAATACGAAGGCAGAACCTATAACCTACTTTTCTCACCTACGTTTATTTTGTTCGCTCAAATACGAAGGCAGAACCAATAACCTACTTTTCTCACCTGCTTTTATTTGGTTCGCTCAAATACGAAGGCAGAACCAGTAACCTACTTTTCTCACCTGCTTTTATTTGGTTCGCTCAAATACGAAGGCAGAACCAATAACCTACTTTTCTCACCTACGTTTATTTGGTTCGCTCAAATACGAAGGCAGAACCAATAACCTACTTTTCTCACCTACGTTTATTTTGTTCGCTCAAATACGAAGGCAGAACCAATAACCTACTTTTCTCACCTGCTTTTATTTGGTTCGCTCAAATACGAAGGCAGAACCAATAACCTACTTTTTTCACCTACGTTTATTTTGTTCGCTCAAATACGAAGGCAGAACCAAGAACCTACTTTTCTCACCTACGTTTATTTGGTTCGCTCAAATACGAAGGCAGAACCAATAACATACTTTTCTCACTTACTTTTATTTGGTTCGCTCAAATACGAAGGCAGAACCAATAACTTACTTTTCTCACCTACTTTTATTTGGTTCGCTCAAATACGAAGGCAGAACAAGAACATACTTTTCTCATCTACTTTTATTTGGTTCGCTCAAATACGAAGGCAGAACCAATAACCTACTTTTCTCATCTACTTTTATTTGGTTCGCTCAAATACGAAGGCAGAACCAATAACATACTTTTCTCACCTACTTTTATTTGGTTCGCTCAAATACGAACGGAGAACCAATAACATACTTTTCTCACCCGCTTTTATTTGGTTCGCTCAAATACGAACGCAGAACCAATAACATACTTTTCTCACCTACTTTTATTTGGTTCGCTCAAATACGAAGGCAGAACTAATAACACTCGTATGTATCACCAGCTGTTGAGTAGCTTAAGGCATACTACCTTTTACATTTCATTCATTCATTCATTCATAGTTTTCTGCCGAAGGAGAGGTCTTTCACTCCATTCTCCAATCTTTCCTATTTTCTGACTTCATCCCAGTCTCCGCATGTGCCTCTAATTAATGTAAAGTTCTAACAGTTTTCAAGAAACTCTGCCAAGGAAGGGACAATTTTTAGCAGTGGAATAAATATTGTATTCCTTACCCTCTCCATATAGTCACGTAGAAATTGACGCAGTTACTGACTACATTTTTCATAGTGATGTTAGTAGTTGTGGCACAGATTCGGAAATTCGATAAATAATTTGTGTTCCTCTTAGATTGAGTGACGGGTTTTGAATGATTCAGGTTCATGAAATATACATTCCCACTACCAAAATTTCATGGAATTCTGTCACTGTTTTGTCACTATCTGTCCCAGATTCACATTAAAATTTTAAAGAGACAGTTTACGAAACAGATCAGCCTTCACGTTTAAAAATTGATTCAAAATCTAGCACTGCGTGAGACAGTTAATGACTAATAAAGGCGAGCTACCTTCTTGGATTTCGAATTATTTAGGAGTAGAATAGGCCCATATAGAAATTGCGTGTGTAAAATATTTTGATGAATCATAGTTCATCCTCATGATATGATTTTTGTTCTTCGTTATTAACTTCACTTCTTATATTCATATTTATTTTATAATTTCTTTCCGTCATAATTTTTTTTCAGCTCGCACCTTCTGAAAATTTATTAATTTCATTTTTCCCTTACTTTGTTTTCCATTTTAATCTTTGTTTATTTTATTTCACTCATAATTTTCTTTTCTACCTAATTTCCTTCTATTGACGATTTTATCTTCCTACATAATTTGCCTCTTTCCCGAATTCGCCTCTAATTCTTCTTCGCCAATATCGACTCTTTCATTTTCTCTTTCTGTGAACAATCTCTTTCTATCGAAATCCTTGGTTTATCGAAATTATCACTTTACGGATATTCTCTTTTTTTAATCGAAATTCATCGTTTATCTAAATTTCCTCTACCGGTATATCGAAATTCTCTTCTTATCGAAATTCTCTCTTTATCGAAATTTCCTCTATCGACATTACCTGTTTATCGAAGCTCTCTCATTATCGAAAGTCTCTCTAAATCGAAATTATTTCCTTATCGTAATTTTCTCTTCATCGAAATTCTCTTTTTGCCGAATAAACGTCTTTACCGAAATTCTCTTCTTTTTAAATGTCTTTTCATCAAAATTTTCTCTTTGTCGAAATTAGCTATTTATCGAAATTCTCTCCTTCTCTAAATTCTGTCTTTATCTATATTCTCTCTTTACCTACATTCTCTCTCTCTCTATATATATTAATATATATTTTTTATATATTGAAATTGTTTCTTCACCGAAATTCTCCCTTTTTAATAATTTTCTCTGTATCGAAGTTTTATCCTTATCGAAATTATTACTTCCTCCAATTTCTCTCTTTATTTGTATCCTCTAGTTATCTAAATTCCCCCGTTATCGAATTTCTTTCTCACTAGAAGTTCTCTTTTATGGAAATTCTCTCCTTATTCAAATTCTCAATTTATCGATATTATGTATTTATTGAAATCCTCTCTATATAAATATTTCCTCTATAGAAATTCTTTTTATCGAAAATCCCTCTTTTAGAAATTGTCTTTTTTGTCAAATATCGCTCTTCGTCGAAATTCTATCCTTATCAAAGCTCTTTTTTTATCGAAATTCTTTTTATTTAAAGTCCCCTTTTATCGAAATTTCTTTTCTTGCTAATTGTCGTTTTATCGAAATTCTCTCTTCTTCCTCATTATTACTTTATCGAAAAAAAACCTATCTTTATCTAAATTATCTCTTTTTTCGAAATGTATTACTTATTGAAATTGTCTCTTTATCGAAATTCTCCCCATATCAAAATCCCCTCTTTATGAAAATTTTACTTTTAACGAAATTTGATCTATTTATAAATTATCTCTCCTCCTCCAGCTCAATTAACATTTTCTCCTCTTAATCACGCTCTGCTCTTTCTATATATTTCATCTAGTGTTTCTTTCCCTTACTCTGTTAGTGTTTTCCTTTCTAGCCATTGGAATTTAAAGTTTGGGATTTCAAACACGCTCGAAGACAATTATTTTTAAATAACTATGAAAGTAAAAAGAAAAACAAAAGCTTCCTTGTAGACAGAAATAAAACTGTGGATTCCGCGTTGTATAGTTACAGCAAGTAAAACAAACTTATTTCTGATAAAGGGTCTCAGACAAGATTTGTCTGTGATTTCCCTCGCTTTTAATTCTTTTACTGAATAGGATACTACTACTACTATTACTACTACTACTACTACTGCTAATACTACTGCTACTAGTACTACTGGTGCTGCTACTACTACTACTACTACTACTACTACTAAAACTACTGGTGCTACTACTACTACTACTGGTGCTGCTGCTACTGCTACTATTACTACTACTGCTGCTGCTACTACTACTACTATTACTACTACTGCTACTACTACTAGTACTACTGGTGCTGCTACTACTACTAGTACTACTGGTGCTGCTACTACTACTAGTACTACTGGTGCTGCTACTACTACTAATACTACTGGTGCTGCTACTACTACTGCTACTACTACTAGTACTACTGGTGCTGCTGCTACTACTACTACTAGTACTGCTGCTACTACTACTACTACTGCTGCTGCTACTACTACTACTACTACTACTACTACTACTATTACTACTACCAGTACTACTGGTGCTGCTACTTCTACTACTACTGTTACTACTGCTGCTACTGCTACTATTGCCGCTGCCGCTAGTACTACCGCTACTACTACTACTGCTACTACTACTACTGTTGCTACTACTACTACTACCACCACCACCACCACCACCACCACCACCGATCATCGCCAGACCATCTAGAAAGAGTCCAGAGAGAGGAAACGTGCGAGTGAGAGCACTGACTTTTCCTCCTCTAGGAAGTTTTGTAACACGTACATACAATATTTAGCGTCGCTCGATGTACGAGAATCTGAGTAACTCTGTGATTGGTCAAACTGGCGTACTGCTTGTGGTGAAGACCAAATTTACTACCTTCAATACTTTCATAAATGCAAACGATAAAAGATCGCTCACGTGAACTGAGACCTACACTAGTAACTGACAACTGATACACTTTGTACCGGTGTGTACTTTCGCTTTTGGTTACAGTTGCGAAGAAAGTGGGAGTTGTGTGAAAATATGCGTGCTCAGACATATTCCTGCAAGGCTATATCTACTGTTACCACTTCTACTGTTGCTACTATTACTGCCGCTTTCTCCTACATTACCACTACTGTTATAACGGCCATTTTCATTATTACGACAGTAGTACTCATAATATTATTATTACTAGCGTATTATCATTGCTATGATCAACACAATTTCATCCTTTTCTTCTCACCTAATTGCTTGCATATTTACTCCTCGTTACATTCCTCACTCCGCGCTTAACTTTCTTCTTGTCTATACCTTATAGCTCGCGCAAGAAACGATTACAGAAAAACAGTGGTGGCGTTACTGTCTGTTTTGACGTGTGTATGTAGGCACGCCGAGGGAGCGAGAGATGCGGACCAATGGAAGTACTGCCTCTTCCAAGAAGATGGAGACAACGCCTATGGTAATGAAGAGCGTAGCAAGAGAAAAATTCGAAGCGAATTAAACGCGCAACATTAGGGGAGAGTCGGGTAGTATCGGACAGTGAGTTTCTTTCATCTACCACACGATGATAGTACCTGATTGACATGGTTACGTTTCTGTGATGTCGCATAGAGAAACGTAACCATGTCATTCAGGTACTACCATATGGTGGTAGATGAAAGAAACGCACTGTCCGATATTACCCGATGTCCGATACTACCCGACTCTCCCCTATGTTTACGGATAAAATAATGATACTCTGCGAGGGGAACGCTCCATCACTACATAATAAAATAAACGCACTTGGAACAAGACACGTATTCACATGCAGTGGAACTGAAAGTAAAACCGTAATGTAACTATCACAAATCAAGACTGATTATATCGATGTCGTTTCTCTTCCGACTGTACTCTTGAATATCATTCAAGTTATCTCGTGATCTTTCCTGTCGTCCGCTCTTATTGTATTGTTTCGTTCGTATTCCTATCGTCGGTAATACCTGCTTGCGAGACCTTTTTGTTCTACTGGGTGTTCATTTCAAAGTGTGCCATGACGTCACTGTTGTTGAGTCAGCGATTTGAAGCGAGTTTCAGCTTATATGTCAGAGAAGTTGGCTATTATTCAAGGCGTTCTTCAATCTGTACTTGAGAACGTGTACGGTATAACTTGAACGTCGTAGCAACAGATGGCGGTCTGTACGGTCTGTGTGCTACCATAACCTCTTTCGAACTGTGTTTTGCGCGGGCAAGTCATACGCAGGGTATTTGTTATCATCGGTTGCGTACGGCAATATTCCACAACACAAATCAAATGCTCCGTGTCCATGTTGACCGTCGAAGTTAATGTCAATAAATACGTAAGTAATCGTCTTAACCCTCTCCCCATATCCCGACAATAAGAAAAAAACTCACCTCATTACGTGTTTCCAAAGAGTTCACATTCTTGCCACTACCGGCGTTACCAAACGTATCGGTACGTACTCTTCAGAATGAACGCCGTACTTGCCAGGCGACTTCTCTGGCATATATAGTAGGTAATACGCCTCTGGGGAAGTGTAGGAAGATTGAATTCTCTAGGCTCATCGGCTAGCCACATGACGACATACAGTGAGCCATGACACACTTTGAACTGAACACGCAGTATTTCTCTCTTCGACTTCACTCTGTTACATACAGTCTTCTTACATATCCGTTATTTCTTCAGTTTCCTTCTCTTTCGTCATTACGTTCATTTTACGTTTTCTTATCTTCTTCTTTTTCTTCTTCTTCTTCTTCTCTTCTCTCTAGGCTTCCAGCCTGTTCATCCAGAGTATCTCTCCATCTACTTAATGGTCTTCCTGGGGATCTTCTTCCGGATGGATATTTATCCCTGGCGATTCTCGCAATTCTATCCTCTTCCATTCGAGATACATGCTCATTCCATTGTTGTCTTCTTATTTGCGTCCATTCTCTAATTGGTTGTATTTTGCATTGTTCTCTGATCTGATCATTCTGTATATGGTCCCTTCTTGTGATTCCTACAATTTTCCTTAAGGTTTTCATTTCTGTTGTATCCAACATCTGTTTCGTTTTTGCTGTTTCAGGTCCTAATTCAACTGCATAAGTGAGAATAGGGCGCACTACGGTCTTATAAATTCGAACCTTAGGTTCAATATGGAGATATTTATTTCTCCTTATGGTGTCGTTCAAATATCCCGATACTCTCTTTGCTTTAGTAACTTGGTTTAAAATTTCGTTTTGTAAAAGGCCTGAGCTTGATAACTGGAAGCCGAGATATTGAAAGCACATCACTTGTTCAATTACTTGTTTTTTCCAATTCTAATTTGCATCGTATTGGGTTCTTACTTATGACCATAGATTTTGTCTTTAGTCTATTCCTTATCTCTAGGTTATTTTGTTTTCCGTTCTTTTATCTCTATTTTACTTCTGTCCCTTTTCTTACATCTTTAATATTTTTATATTTCAAACAAGTCGTGCTTTCATGATGAGCTAACGTCGAACCCAGAAGCCTTATCGATGGATTGCAAGCAGAACCACATAGTGTAGATTAATTACGCAGCACTTCTTTGTTCGTCCCTGTGCGGGTGGATTGATGGCGCCGTGATGGGGCAATTCGATACGGCTCCCAGCTGGTTGCGGTGGGGACGTGAATGAAATCTCTGCTGGGGGGTGGCGGGCCCCACGGGACGCTTGCAATTCATGGCACACTGTGCCCTGCCAGTCCCAGGACGCGGATTCGCAACTCTGTACCACAACTGCCGTGTCCTCGCTCGCTCTTGTTTGTTCCTCGGGGGCAAGAGCACTAGTGGTGACTTTTTTTTAACCCGATACGTGGTAAAGAGATTTCACCTCGTCTTGTGTTTGAAATTGCCACGATCGTACTGTTGTCTACAACGAAGATAAAAAATTACTTTCTACAATACATTAATTGCTTTTCCTTTAATTAGAGGTCAAATTTCCCTTGACGTAAAGGAAATCCCTACACGGTATTTAATTTACACAAGTCAATTTCCAATAAAGAGAACTCATTTGATTTCCCGCAAATTATTCAAGCATACGAAACCGTTTTTCATTCATTTAACTAACTTTTAATTTATTTTATTCTGTCCACAAAAATACACACAGGCGTACCTCCACATCGTTTATACCGTTTGTATTTCAAACTATAGTACAGTGAGGTCAAAAAGTGGGCGTGCCCTTCATGTATTAAGACACTAGGATGGGTATGATTGATTATTTGATATGGACATGTTCCTGATATTTTAACGATCCAATACATCGGTATGAAGACTTACATTTTCATAGCACAGTTGAATTCTGCGTCATGTCCTGGCAGATTCTTTTGCTGATATAATCAAGGGTCATAGTTTTCTGCCCAAGGATATGTCTTTCGCTGCAAATCCAGCATTCTCCAATTTTTACTATATTCTGCCTCGCTCTTTGTCCCTGTATATGATAAATATATGAAGAGTCCACTGCAAGAATGATGGATGTAATTTGGAATACATTTTGCAGGAGAAGAAATTGAAAGTTTGAAATGATTAGCGCTCAAAGCTTAACTGTGATTTTCCGATCATTACTGCACAATGACTATCAGTGTTAATGCCATATAACTCTGTATGTACGTTCTATATGTCTTAAGCTATGTATTGACAGTCTTGGTTCATTTTCGACAAGAAAGTGACATCCATCATTCTTGCAGTGGACTCTTCATATGTTAATGTCGTCTGTCATCTGATATCTTTTCCTGCTCCGAACTCTTCTGTCTTCACCATTTCTTCGGGTGCATCCTTCAGTAGACAGTTTCTTCACAGCAAATATCCCAACCAATTTCCGTTTCTCTTCCCGAACTGCTACAATAATAATAATAATAATAATAATAATAATAATAATAATAATAATAATAATAAACCCAATCTCCTTCAACCTCTAATGCTTCCACAAAACCCACTTCAAATAGATATAATTCAATCACAAATAGACCTCCTAGAACAAATCACCAAAAATGAACACAGGAAAGAAAATTTAAAACAATTGACCCTTGAAACCGTCAACATCAGATATCCGGAAGACTATTGGATAAGAATTTATACTGATGACTCGAAAACAGACCCTCAAGGAAATGTAGGGGCTAGTATTATTAGTAATCTCTTTTGCTTCTATCTTCCAGTTGGTTATAATCTATGTGCCTATGATGGAGAAATTGAAGCTATACATGTTGCCTTAAATCAACTTTTATTCCATACGGATAAATTCACAAACGCCGTCATCCTCTCAGACTCAAAAGCAGCCTTTTGTCCATAAATAAAACTGACCACCCCTACACAGAACAAATCAATAATTGTCAAAAGATAGTTGCAAATTTAAAAGAACGTGGCAAAACAGTTGTGTTACAATGGATCCCAGGACATTGTAATCTACATGGGAATGAACAGGCTGACACATTAGCTAAGAAGGGTGCCAATCTCAAAATAAACCCACGGAAACCTTTGTCATTTATCTCAGTAAAACAATATATCAAGCAACTACAAAAAAATATTCACCAACAAGAACTGGACATAAACATTTCGCAACAACGTAGGAAATTACTGAAGGATATACCTCCTGAACCCAGAAGACTGGCAGTTGCAAGCTTTCGTCTTAACACTGAACATGACATCCTGGGTAAACACCTCAATCGTCTTGGCATCCTTCCATCAACATCCTGCAACAGGAAGACATGGATAGGCAATATCTTGCAAAATGCCCTGCTCTGATATCCTCCAAGGAAGTCGACCGCTACTGGGAAGCCAGAGCCCGAATGTTTTTAATTACTTAATCCGTAGTTTTGTTCACCACTTTCTTGTTTTTCCCTCAGTCAATGATAGTAAATATCATGTACTAGTCATAAGACAAATAAATAAATAAATAAATAAATAATAATAATAATAATAATAATAATAAACATTCCATTTTAATACAAAAATAAATTACAATGGGACATATACAGTATTATACTCAAAACATCATGGAATAATTTAGGCCTACCAAGATAATGTAAATGATCAAGTGGTGTGGTAAAGTTTTAAATTTAAAATGAATTCCTCATGGAGTAGGCCTACTTCCAATATCATTATTAGTGATTTATTACAAATTCAAGTTTTAATTATAATCATGATTAAATTTAAAATTTTCATTATATTTTATGTCTGATTATTATTATTATTATTATTATTATTATTATTATTATTATTATTATTATTATTATTATTATTATTATAGCCGCCACATCTATTATCGAGCAGTACATCTCATTTGACGACATATGTCAGTGGAAGAACAATCGTTTGTATCCATCTGAAGTATGACTAGTGTAATATATAGCTAGTCGGTAATGTATGCAATGCAAGGGAAAAGAAACTGGCCATCCTAACCCATTATCCCCTAGCCTAGTTGCTTCATAAATGGTGCCTTCCTGGTATCACTTGTGAGGTTCAGACCTGTCTTCGGACAGTTGACAACAATAGCTGCCACGGTGGTCTAGTGGCTAGAGCGTTGGACTTACAATTCTTTGGATCCGGCTTACCCCCATTTACAACTTGTGTTGAATAAGCCCTTGATCCAGGTAACATAGGGGTTTTCTCCGGGAGTTTCTGTTAGGCCTGCCTTGTGGAATCCCAACAAAAAATCTCCATCATCATCATCTCACCACATCGCGAGTATAGCGCAAATTAACCTCCTATGTCGCACCCTGGCTTCATATGGGTGAACTGCGTAAGTTAATTACTCGTCGTAAGTTAAAAAGAATAATTCTCATTTAGGATAAGCCTATCTGAATTCTTCAAAGTCGCATACCGTTGTTTAAGAGCACTGGATAGAGCTGTTAACAGTACTTTTGCGTATAAATATAAATATATTTGAACAATTTTTTCGTCTGGTTCTATCAAACATCAGGACTGGGGTCTGTATCAAAGGCCATTTTCTTCACGGCATTTATGATTTCCTATTTAGTTACACAGTCTTCGAATGTTTCATTTAGTTGTCATTGCTGTGCATCGGTGAGTTTAGACACGTTTCACATATACAATCATTTGGAGTTGAAAAGACACAATGATTAGAGATGGGAACGATATATCGGTTTTTACGAAATACCGATATTTTCGTTTTGATATATCGATATATCGATATCGAAATTTTGATTCAATATATCGTATAATATATCGGTTTTCTCATAAATTTATCGTTTTTTATATTTATTTTTGTTTTTGTGGAATTATTATGAACAACAAAATCCACGCTAGTTAACTCCAATAATTCCCTGAGAGATGGCGTTAATGGAAGTGGGTAGTTACATAATTGTGCAATCTTGAAATATCCAATCCAAACAATGCCTTTCTCTGATTGGCTGGTCTAGAATTCGAATTCAAACTATTTAATATGCAGTACCAAATTCAAAATCCAGCGTGTGCGAACGTGAGACTCAGACGGGAGCTTTATCTACTACTGTTTTGGTATTAATTCCTCCAAGGCAGGAGCAACTGCCACTCTGAAAAGGAATCGTTTGACTTCAAAACTTTTATTTCTGTGTTTTTAAATGGAAAGAGAAACAAGGATGTAATACTGGTTTGAGATTTGTTTACAGGTAGGATTTCTATGCACAACCTAGTACTGACATTGTTTTATTATTATAGCCTATATTTTAGTAGTCTACATAACACTTTTATCCCCATAATCGCCATCATCATTATCATCATCGTCATTATCATCATCACCACCACCATTGAGATGTGAATGTTGGAGTGTAACAATAACTTGCAATGGGAACTTACTATAGATGGTTTGTATCAAATCACAATTATTCTGAAGTTTGTTAAAACTTGTAACATTCTAAGTACTGCTTACTTACATTTAAAAATGAATACAAGTACGTTTACTTACATTTAAAAATGATTACATTGTTATCTAGAAAAGAGCATTATATTTGTATCCTCGATTGAATCCTATATAAAATTAGAATAATTGAATCGTGGATTGAAAAAAACTGATGAGGATCCTAAAGAAAATTGGAGTGGATTGGTAAGAGAGAAGATTTTTCAGTAACCTACAAATGAAACGAGTAAAAGGAGGAGAAATGTCAGAAGCAAGTGAAATAGGGAGAAGAGTACGACAAGGATGCCCTTTATCACGTATCCTGTTCAACATCTACTTGGAAGTTTTAGTGAAGAACTGTTTTCAGAATATGGGAGGAGTGATAGTAGGAGGAAGAAGAATAGAGTGTTTAAGATATGCTGATATGACGTTGTTACATAATACTAAAGGATAAGCTACTGGAGCTAAAGTGACAGCTGTGAGCAATATGGAATGAAGATATTTGCGAACGAGACACAAACCATGGTCATAGGAAGAAAAGTAAAGAAGGTGGATTTGTGAATTCTAAATGAGGCAGTAGAGCAAGTAGACAGCTTCATATACTTGGGGTATACTATAAGCAGTAACATGAACTGCTGCCAAGAAGTCAAAAGGAGAATAGCAATGGCAATGGAAAAGGAAACTTTTAATAGAAAAAGGAGCATCTTCTGGGGACGTCTGGAAAAAGAACTAAGGAAGAGACTAGTGAAGTGCTTTGTGTGGAGTGTAGCATTGTATGGGGTAGAAACATGGACATTACTAAGAAGCAAATAGAAGCATTTGGAATGTGGATATGGAGAAGGCTGGAGCTTGTGAAATGGACAGACAAAGTAAGAAACGAAGCTGTGTTGGAAAGAGTGGATGAAGAAAAAATTATGCTGAAACTGATCAGGAGGAAAAAAAGGAATTGGCTGAGAAGAAACTACCTAGTGAAGGATGTAGGCTACTAGAAGGAATGGTGAACGGGAGAATAGTTCGGGGCAGAAGAAGATATCAGACGATAGACGACATTAAGATGTATGGATCATATGAGGAGACAAAGAGGAAGGCAAAAAATAGGAAAGAGTGGAGAATGCTGTTTTTGCAGTGAAAGACCTGCCTTTGGGCAGAACACTATGAATAAATGAATGTTTCATTGTCAAATTCTGACCCATATAGAGTTCACCTAACACTTTCCCATTGTATCATTTAAGCTCATCTTACCTCCACCATAAATTTGATTTAGGTTAGGAACTACATAATCATAAAATTATGATATTGAAAATGTATTGTTTATCGTTGCAATTTTACATTTAATCTTTTGATTGTTATGATGTTAATTTCAATTGTAATAAGTTATAGGCTATTAAAATTTAAGTTTATTGTAATAAATGTACGCCCACAAATGTAATTGCATTAGTAGGCCTATCTATTAATTTGCTTACGGGATAACGATATATCGAATCGTTTCGATATACCGATATATTTTCTGCAATATATATATATATCGTTTATCGAAATTAGATTTGCAATATATCGGCATTTAAATTATTTCCCCCATCTCTAAAAATGCTACGACGACCTCTGTGTTGCGTTTAGAAGCTATCAAGCTGTCGGGTCATATTTAAGACTTTACGAACAGTCTTCTTCCGTTGGTTGTAGTACAGGAACTTCAAATAAAAAATTATTGTACTACAGAAGAAAAGATATTATGTATTGAACTGTATGAAAACAATTATTTGAAAAAAATTAAGAGATCTATTTACTGGACTCTTTCCTAGTGTAAGAATTCCATCCCACAATTTGATCAGACTTGTGTAAACTTAATAATCAGGCTAATATTGTTGTTAAGAAAAAAGTAACCTAATGACAAAAAAAAACTTGGAAATGAAATACACAACTGAAATTATAATAGTAACGCCATGATATAATTATTTTGAATAACCTAACCTATAACTGATACTATGTTGTGAAAGGAACATTTGAATTGAAAGTGAGGGGTAATGGGAGGAGACATTTAAAAAGAACGCGAAATGAGTCCTTGTAAATGAAGTTTGGGACTGAGACAAAACTGAGTATGTGAGCTCCGAGCCTGTTGACCACTTGCCTCACTCCAGATTACGCTGCTCCACTGAAGACCTCTAGAAAATTTTGAAGGGGAAAGTCGAAAGTGAACGTAACCTATTTGGTACTACATACGGGGGGAGGGGGATACGCGAAAAGCACGACTGTAGGACGGAGAAAGAAATGGCGGAAGGCCAAATCCTGCAATTTAAATGAGCCTGTGTGATAAGTTGACATATAGGCCTATAGCTTCATATGGGTAAATGACCGCCATTAGTAAAATTATTATTATTATTATTATTATTATTATTATTATTATTATTATTATTATTATTATTATTGTTACAATATTTTGTATTATATTTCTTACTGGAATTTTGAAATTTTTGTACAATATTTACATTTTACTTCTTTATTGAAATTTTGTAAATCTGTTTACAATTTCCTCAGACAAATAATCTCCTATTAGACGATGAAGATGTGACCAGCAAAACGCAATCGCTTTCTTCAGTTCGGAGCAGAAAAAATGCTTTAACAGCTTAACAATAATTTCAGCATACCCGTGCGGATTTCTTTTATATACATGTAAGGCTAAAGTTCCCCGTCCATCTTGATGGAACTTGGTAATACTAAAGAAACATTTCATTATTGCTGTTTCATTTTGCTATACGTAGATGTTTCTAATTAATACTTGCTAAGTATTTTCGGAGATATGCATTTAAAAAAGTTGGTAACAGAAAATTTATGTTTTTCGGAAATGTGCTCTAGGAAAATTGGCTTCGGTGAAGAATCCATTTGAAATTTTGGGTTTCGAAAATTGGATTTGGAGAAATGGGCGGGAAGGGCGCATTCTCCTTTTCATATATTCCTATGGACACATTCCCCTATCAACATATTTACATATTATACTTACTGCAAATCCACTAATCACATTTTTCACAGTTTAATACTTCTTTCGAAAAATGCTTATATCATTCTGCCTACAAATCACCACATCTTCCACATATTCAACATTTCGCTTTCCACATCTGACATATGCTTATAATAGACCTATTTACATGTTATTTTGCAATTACTTGTACGCGTACCTGCCCACACATTTGCATATATACCCGTTCAAGTATTTTTACATATGCGTACCCACATACTATCGTAAATAGTCTACCTGCCCACATATTTGCACAAATACAGGGACATCATTTTATTTTTACTAACATTTCTAATATTAACCTGGCTATATCTTTGAATCAATTGTTTGCTACCCCCTTCCACGACTAGAGTTCCATGATACTGGCGTAATATACAAACAAATCGCTTTACTAGGTTTCATCCATTTACGTCAACTAGGAAATATCACGCTTTTGAGTTTGATAATTTTCTTTACATTTTTGTTTAATCAAAATACAGTACAGTATTAACAAAAAGTGTTTTTACTCACGAACTAAGCTGCCCATGCGGACGTATTCATTATGCATTGTATATTATACTGTCTACAGCACATTATCGTACAATATAGAGAATGAAGTTAAATTTAAAAATAATCCTAATAAGGGTATTTAAACACATTTTTGAAAATGGTGGCCGTTCATTTCGATACAGACTTCAGTTCTATTGTGCATATTATCGCACTATAGACTATTGTACCTAATTCCAATTACCAGTTTCGTCCTTCGTACTAGTAACTCATGTTAAAATAATTCTGAACCTACTCTATCGTACGTACAGTAAATTCAATCTTCACTTTTGCCCGATCCGAAAAGATAAAATTACTGAGTCATGCTATCTACTGTCCGTCCAAGTCGTTTTGTCGCAGAGTCGTAGAAAGGGGGGAAATCACGTGACAGTTAATTACTTATCGAGGCTCTTTTATTTAAGTTTAAGTATAATATTACGTAGACGTCCAATTCCTAACAGAAATTAATGTTTTCAGAAAAGAGCTAAGACAGCCCCCACAGACCGGGGCGAATAGAAGCTTGTGGGGGAAACCGGGATGCGACGTAGGCAAATGGACGACAGTATCTGTACGAAAATGATTCAATATTGAAAGCTCTTTAGTCACTGGAAAACGCGAACATATGCTTTAACTAAATTACACCCAGAACCTCTAACATGTAACCCACTAACATATAACAAGAAAATTAGAAACGTGTTAATGTCTTCAATTTGGTTAAATAAATTTATAGCCTATGTGTATGAATTAATCAACCTATATTATATTTGTATTCTATAATTTTGAAATATATATTAGTCCTACTTTTCACGTGCGATATTATTCTTCTCTAGTGTTAATATTATATTATATAATTCCATTGCCGCTGTAATTATATTTTAGTTCCTATTTTATTTTACTTATTTATTATTATTATTATTATTATTTTTTATTTTAATATTATATCTGAACTGCGACCGAGCACGAGCGCTGCTCATTCGGTCTCAAATTTTGTTAATACTACTGTATCTTTTTTATATTCCTTGTATTATTTTATTTCTATTTCTCTTGTTCGTTTTGTAATTATATTCTTTATTTTGTATATTTAAATTTAAATAAATAAATAAAAATAAATTTGTGGAACGTACTGTTTATTATGACCGTAGAACTACTATGACTGTATATGCGGTCTTGGTTCTGTGTGGAGGACGGTTGAACTTCATTAGTAGAAGGGGTGGGAGTGAAGTACATTCAAAAACTCAGATTCAGTAAAATTTTAAGTAAAAATAAAATGATGTCCCTGTACTTGCCCATCCATTCGCACATTTGTCTGTCCACTCCGTCGCACACATATCACAGACATTGTACTCTCACAATCGCACAATACATCCTTCCAGCCATGAGTTCATGACCCTCCTTCCCGTCTTATTATTGGCATGTTATCCGTCCTTCACTCACGTACTCACCTGTACAGTTTGTTCGCATTATTTCTAGTGATGGTAGACAGTGAGTGAGAACAATTAATCATTAGGTACCTGTGTCAGGAAACGTAGCGCTTAAATTTAATAAGCCCTTTAAGGAGAGTGTTGAGTGTAAAGGGCAATAAACGATAGGTTTTATGGGCTCATTTCTCATACCTCTGAAGTCAGTATATCTCCAGACTTAAACGTAGTAGTACAGTGATATGGGTTTCAAGCTATTCTTTCGAACGGGATCTAACCATTAAACGGTAAATCATAAGCATATAAACGGATAGTGAAAAATTAAAATTGGGAATCCTGAAAATATCTGTGACTGAAGTTGAAATGTTGAAATATTTGCAGCTAAAGTCCAAATCAGAATACAAGAAATGTAATACCAGATGAAAGAAGAACTCCAAAGGGATCGATTAAACCCAAAATGATCCAAAACGAATGAAGCAGGACTTATAGGGACAGAATGAAATCTGAAGCGGTGCAACTCGGAGAGTCTCCACAGAGTACATTGCTTCGTCGATTCAGTACAGGTAGGGCCATAAGTCATGTTATCCCTGTAATATTTTAATATTTTTCAATTAATCAAGTACGGGTTGCTGTGGCAGAAGCATTCAGGAATATAACAGAAGATTTTTTTCGCAAAACCTCTTTTCGAACATGGCGTCGTATTCAGTTAGGCCTATGTAATGATAACGACGGTTCACACACAGCCCGCCTAACACAGTGTGCAGTAAGGCTAGAGGAGGGGGAGAGACTCGTACCTCAACAGATGGGCGCGGTCAGTGGGGGATTGCGGCAACGATCTGCTTATGTTTACAAATAATAACATCAAAGGGATAAGAAGTATCATACGTTTGTATATTATTATTACATATTATGAAGCTTATACTTTTGATTGGGAAATATTCGTGAGCGAAAATAGAATAATTCATTTCGCATAAGCTGCACTTTCCAAACATCTAGCATTGCCACAAACCATATAACACGATTGTACATGTCGATTATATTCTGATTGTGTCCTTGCAGATGACAATTCAAATTGTTGAAATTTTCCGACATACCAACAAGGAATGTTAAATCAGTAACATACAGTTCATCTTCCATCTCCTGAATGTTCTTCCCTTGTAAATAAAGGGAACAATTAGTTTTAATGAACAATGTAGATATACTGAAACAATAAATACAATAAAGCATATGCATAAAAATCTTACCTAATGTATGACTTGAGGCTTTCCCGGCGTTTGATGTAGAATAACTCTTCTCGGGTTCTCAGCCAGGTGAGTTGGAGATTAGCTTCCAAGCTTTCGACGGCTAGCTCTGCCATCTTCTTCAGGGACGAAGTGATGTGGGACTTCGTCCCTGAAGGAGATGGCAGAGCTAGCCGTCGAAAGCTTGGAAGCTAATCTCCAACTCACCTGGCTGAGAACCCGAGAAGAATTATTCTACACAGAGACGGGGGTCTACAGCTGAGTACAGCATGGAAACCTGCCATCAATACGCTTAGGCCCGATTGTATAAACCATTTAATCTTAGATCAGAGGTTAAATTGAACCTTGTTTCAGCTGAACTTGGAATTTTGTGTTGTATAAAGTCTAATCTGAGATTAATTTGTCTCAAACTAAAGTCAACTTTGACTGAAGAAATTTCTCCGATTAAGTTAGATGATCCAAGTTCAGTTATTTCTTTTCTGTTTGAAATATACGAGTGACAGATTGTGCAAATAAAATATCCATTATTATTAATTTTAATAGATATGTTAGGTACATTTATATATATTTCTTTCAATTTCTTGCCTTAATACGCAAACATGCTTATATTTTATAAGGCTCTATCGTGTTCAGCAGTATCAAATAACATAACCTATAATTATATTATGTTTATAACAACCATTAATTATTAATGGATATGACAGGTGCATTCATAAATGTTCAATTAACCGTATTAATAAAGGAAAATTGTCGTTTTATAAAGCTTTATTATGTTTAGCAGTATCAAACACCATAACCTGATAACAACTCGGAGAACAGTCAACCTTCTTCTTATTGTCCGCCATTATTTACATAGCACAAAAAACCAGTGTCTCCAACAGAATGTAATACGGAAAGTCGCCAAAAAGTAGTTGTAAAGTCGCTAGATTTCTCATTATCAACAAAGAAAGATTAAATTTTGTCACTATGGGGTGCTACAAAGGTCACTAAATCCCTATTTAAGCAATATAAAAGTTAAAAGTAATTGTTGTTGAAAAAGAGTTAAAGTCACTAGATTGGCAACACTGAACAAATTGTGTAACATGGTCCGCACATCACGTATTTCACCTGTTTATGCGATGTTGCCAAATCCTTTTGACGTGAACTTAGATTGCATTTGAACCAAGATAATTTGATCGCAGAAAAGTTTTATACAATACAAGAAGTGTCTGAACTCGGTTCACTTTTCGATCTTCGATCAAAGTTGATCTTTAGTCAGGGAGTTTTATACAATTGGGCCTTAGACCACCAGCACACGGCAGACAGTCGGGACCAGCAAGTAGCTCCTGATTGGCTGCCGTGTCCACCAACCAGAATGCGCCTGGCGGTCGGGACTAGGAACTAGCTCCTGATTGGCCCGCAGCGGGAAGCCCTACTTTTGCATATATACCGGCTAGACGTGGTCCCACATCACTTCGTCCCTGAAGAAGATGGCAGAGCTATTCGTCGAAAGCTTGGAAGCTAATCTCCAACTCACCTGGCTGAGAACCCGAGAAGAGTTATTCTACATCTTACCTAATCTTCATATTCCTCTCTTTGGCCTAATTGCTCTAACAGCTTATGAAATTTGCGATATTTTAGGAAGGAACCATTAATTGTGTTGACCGATCGTACGACGACATCCATCATCTATTTCATATTTACAACTTTACTCCACAGTGCTTCCTGGTGAATTAAACAATGCAAATATGTTAGATTTACAGGCAATCCCTTATCATTCAACCACTTGTTTAGCCTGCCCACCAATCCTGTCCGTATACCAGTCATGGCTGGAGCCCCATCCGTTGCTATTGACACGAGCCGTTGCAAATTCAACCTTTCTGTTCTATGGTGTCTTTCAGTACCTGAAAAGCATCTTCTCCAGTTGTATTTTCCTCCAGAGTAATTACATCTAGAAGATATTCAGACAAAGTAAAATGTTCATTAATTCCTCGGATGAAATTGGCTAGGTGAGCTTTGTCATTTCTATATGTGCTTTGGTCCAATGCAAGTGAGTAAGATACAAACTAGTTAATTGTTGTTTCGACTTCAGATTCAATTACATTTGCAATCTTGCAAATCCTTCTCTGAACTGTGTTTGGAAACAATTTAATTTTCTTAAACTTGTGACTTTGTTCTCGACACAGTATTTTAGTAACGTCCTGTATGCACGATTTTACAAATGCTCATTCTGTAAAGGGCTTCATTGATTTTTCAATATTCCAAGTTAGAACATAGCTAGCAAGAAGTTTTTTTGTTTAAGACTGAGGATACGTGTGTGATTTGCGTTTGTATTTTCTTGTTTCAAATTTATCAAAATATTTGTATTTTACCTAAAATAAAACGAGAAATTGTAAGTATATCATGCGAAACTGAGTGTAAACGTATTGTAATATACTGATTATTATGTATAACCAACAGTTATACAGACGTCCCAAAATAAATTATTTTTACAGTTCAGCATACCTGTTATTTTATTGTATGATATTCTTTGTGAAGAGTCTAGTAGTGTCGTCGCATGTTCAATTTTAACACGCCCTTAAGAATTTTCGAACAAATTAAACATTTCATATTCTCCCCACTAACACAAATATATATATATGTATATATATATAATATATATATATATATATATATTTCTCTTCCCTTTCATCCATGAATGTACTACGGTCATGAAGAGAAGACATTGTGAAACGGTCGAACACTCCGACCAACACAATGATATTGGCAGTCCGCCACTGCTCTTCGTTTGCGCATAAACATTGAGTACAGTACATGTGGGGATGGGTGAGGCGGAGCGGGCTCACTACATACTGACTTCGGTTCCGTTCAGGGGCTTACTCGCGAGTACGCTTTTGGAGACGTCTGATCTAAGCTCTCACATACCGGTACGGCATCATGTTACAAACATGTTCACGTCTTTGGTACTTCTCACAATTTAAACATTATTCAACGCCATTAAAACGGCGCAGATATTATGGATCTTGCTGGATAGTTTAAAGTAATATTTCTTTCTTTCTTCTCTTATAGTAATTGTATTTCATAGATATATTATAGGAAACAAAATTAATTTGTATTAGTGTTGTATCAGATTCACTTTTTAAATGAAATAACAATTCTTATATACCCATTCCCGTATGATCGATTTTTTACTGTCTGTAATATTCCTGGATTTAGATGTTATACCACAGTCTAGTATAGACAGTCACGAAGCTCAAAAGTAGTAAATATGCATCCATAGATAGTTGCTAACTACTAAGATGGCTACTATTGCCTCATTACAGACAATGTGAAATAGTACCTGCACAGTCTATTGTTTCTAGTGCTCTCAAAAACTCAAGCTTCGTGACTGTATATACTAGACTATGGTTATACCTAAAACATGATGCTTACCGATTGCAGGGGACTTGCTTCGCGTGTTATACAGGGACATCATTTTATTTTTACTTCAATTTTTATTGTACCTGAGTTTTTGAATGTACTTCACTCCCACCCCTTCTACTAATGAAGTTCCCCTCTACACACAGATCCAAGACCGCATATAGTAAACAGCACTGAGTGAGTATAGTACGTCCCAGAAATATGTTCGCGTTTTCCAGTGACGAAAGAGCTTTCAATATTGAATCATATTTTCGCACAGGTGCTGTCCGTTTGCCTACGTCGCATCCCTATTTCCTCTACCTGCTTCTGTTAGCCTCTCTGCAAAAGCAAGGCTGTCTTAGCTCTTTTCTGAAAACATTAATTTATGTTAGGAATTGGACGTTTACGTAATATTATACAACTGTTTAAAATAACTTAAATAAAAGGGCCTCGTTAAGTAATTCACTGTCACGTGATTTTCCCCCATTCTACGATCCTGCGACATAACCACTTGGAAAGTAGATAGCATGTCTGAGTAATTTTATCTATGCAGTCGGGCAGAAGTGAAGATTGAATTTACAGTACATAAGGTACTCTTTTATAGAGTAGGTATAGAATTATTTCAACATGAGTTACTAGTACGAAGGACGAAACTGGCAATTGGAATAAGATGCAATAGTCTATAGTGCGATAATATGCACAAAAGAACTGAAGCCTGTATCGAAATGAACGGCCACCATTTTCAGAAATGTTTTTAAATATCCATATTATGATTATTTTTCAATTTAACTTCATTCTCTATATTGTACGCTAATGTGCTGTAGACAGTATACAGTAATATACACTACATAATGAATACGTTGGAATGGCTAACTCAGTTCGTGAGTAAAAACACTTATTCTTAATACAGTACTGTATTAAGATTAAACAAAAACCTAATGAAAATTATCGAACTCAAAATCGCGATATTTCCTAGTTTACGTAAATGGATGAACTACTTTTGTTCCCTCCTATACCTAGTAAAGCGATTTGTTTGTGTGTTACGCAAGTATCATCGAACTACAGTCATGGAAGGGGGAGCAATCTGTGTTTCCGGTTCTCTAAAGGTATAGCCAGGTTGATATTAAAAATGTTAGTAAAAATAAAATGATGTCCCTGTATCTAACTAGGTAGATATTGGCTTTTTTCTATATTCGATGAAGCAGTGTAGCTCTACCAAGAGTACGGATGTGGGCACTGAATACAATTCAATAGAAGTACACGTACCGAGCTAGTAAACGTGGTGAGATCTTAACAAAAGTGTAATAAAATATAACTCGAATTAAAAAAATGAAATTGCAGAACAATAAACCATACGTATGTTATTTCTCATATTACCGTCCTTCAATAAATAAAATTCTATTACAGTTAACTTCGTTTCATTTCAAAACCAACTTCTACATTAAACCCCTTACTATCCAACACGAATTCGCGTATATAAAGCCCCGCGGGTGTGTCATCGACACAGCCTACCCCAATTTTTGTCCTTTAAATAAGCCAGAGTTATATAATAAATCCACGTGAAATTCGTATCTTAACAACAGGATGGGATGGTCTTTTATTTACCGCAGAGGTTTGTTTTCCTCATTGAATTGAACGCAGATATGGCACCATGTGTTAACAATGAATGATAAAAGGTATTTATTTGCGGCTTGTTGTGGAAGCCCAAGTGCTCTAGCGGCCATCGGGACAAGCTCAGTAATCAAATATCCATTACCATAAAGTATGTGCTTGAGCGCTGGCTGCACTGATAGCGGTGCTGGCCGCGTGGAAGTGACGTGGGAGGCTGTTGTGTTTTATGTCCGTTATTACGGTTTACTAGCTTCTATTTTTTTTTTTTGCTCCCTTCCTTTCCCATGGAAACCAAAAGCGTTTATCTATTGTCTCTCCTCTCAGATATTTCTCTGAAACATTGTCACAAATGATTATACTTTCCATTATTGTATCGGGAAAAAGTTTTAGTTATGAGTTGGTGACTGAAATAAAAATTGCAATGTTTTTGTGTTTGTTTCTGTTATGGGAAGTCAGTGAGACATAAACCGTCACACAATTCATCCATTTAATCTCATTAGGTTTTCAAGCACGGATCACTGAACGTTGAATTTTGTGTTTGTAATTTTTGTTTTCAGTAATATCTCCATTTTCGTACTAATCTATATTTATCCATGCTTTACTTAAATTCAGTTTTTATTCTTTCTGTTTTAAAATATTGACATAACACGAATACCTAAAACAATCGATTGCGATCAAATCATGACAGTAAATTTAAATTAATTCCATATTTACATGAATATAAAAAGTAGGGACGTGCTCTTTAGAAGCAACGATGGCGCATTTGAAGCTTGGATGTAGAGCTACATTGTAATTGTGGCCTTGGCACTATAATAAATTTTTGTGGTCAGCATCACGCTCTGATGGCCTTTTTGCCCTTGGAAACATCTGGTATTCAATTTGACGGGGAGTTGAGCAGACCTCGAGGCCGTTTTGTGGCTTTCGAAATGAGAAAAATTCCGTCATTATCCGGGATTTTTTTTTTAAGAATAAGAATATAATTACAAAACAAACAATATAAATAGAAATAAAATAATACAAGCAATATAAAAAGAAGATACAGTAGTATTAACAAAATTTGAGACCGAATGAGCAGCGCTCGTGCTCGGTAGCAGTTCAGATATAATATTAAAAAAAATAATAATAATAATAATAATAAATAAGTAAAATAAAATAGGAACTAAAATATAATTACAGCGAGAATGGAATTATATAATATAATATTAACACTAGAAAAGAATAATATCGCACATGAAAAGTAGGACTAATATATATTTCAAAATTATAGAATGCAAATATAATATAGGTTGATTAATTCATACACATATGCTATAAATTTATTTAATCAAATTGAAGATATTGACACGTTTCTAATTTTCTTGTTATATGTTAGTGAGTTACATGTTAGAAGTTCTGGGTGTAATTTAGTTAAAGCATTGTACAACCGAGGGCCAAAATTTATGCTATGCTTTAGACCAGCAGATGTGAGACATTTAGGTTCTACTAATGTTGAATTAATATTTCGTCTTGTGTCATAATTGTGTCTGTAATACGAACTTATTACGATTTTTATGATAAAATTTTAACAGCGTATACTTATAAATTTGTTCAATATTAAATACATTATATTCAGAATAAATTAATTTTGTTGGATAATCGAAACGTTTCTTCAAACAAATTTTAATTATTCGTTTTTGTAGTAAATTTAACGGACTAAGATTAATTTTTGTACTTCCACCCCAAAAATTATACCATATTGAAGGATAGACTGAATAATTGCCAAATAAACATTTCGTAGAACTCTAATAGGTAAGTAGCATCGAAGATTAATGAATTTATAAATTGTTTTACGAAGCCTCTTACAAAGATAAGTAATGTGATGTGGCCATTTAAATTCTGATCAATAACGATACCCAGATATTTGACATACGTGGCTTGTTTCAAAGGTGGACATTTACAACTTTTGGGATGTAAACAATTTTCACTGTGTATTATTAGTCTATATTTATCGCTTAATTTTAAATTTTGAACACTGGCAGCTGTTAACGAAAAAGGAACTAAAGTTGATTTAGATATATTTAAAGAAAGGAAGTTGGAATATAGCCATTTTTAAACAATGTTAACACCTATATTAGCATTTCTAAATGCTTCCTGCCAAGAAAAACCACTGAAAATAACTACTATATCATCCGCATATGAATATATAGATCCATTAAATTTTTCTAAATTTATATTTAGCAGATCATTAACATATATTAGAAATTTTCTTTTGTCGCGACAGTCCCGATTTCAAAGAAAATGTCCCGCGCCCCGACATGGCTCTGTCGGGACAGTAAAATGTCCCCACTTTTGTAATTTTTATTGAATAATTTGTTTGCTGCTGTTCTTTTGAGCAGAATACCGTACTTATTAAGAAGTTGGACCTATATTTTTTTAATAGATTTGGTAACACTACACTGCTACTGCAATAGTTCTTTTTAGAATATCGATTTTATTTTTTATTGTTAACTCTCTACAACAGTGATATCAACTGATGTCCATAGGAGCAAGCGCGCGCTTTAGAGCCCAGGAGAGCCTGAGCGCTTTACATCGGAAGGAGACAGACGAAAGAGGTAGTATATACCGCTTGGTCGAGCTATATAAAGGGATGGCCAGCACTGACTCAATGGATAAAGGGAAGAGAGCTTATTAAAACTGTAGCCATGTTAATTTTTAGATTTGTCTGAGAAGTATAAGTGCATTATAAGAGTGTAAGTTTTAATTTTAATGTTCATTTTTCACGAGTTTGCTTTTTTATTCAAAAGGAATATTTTCTCAACTTTTTTTTTTTTTACAGAAGAGTGAAATTTTCAGATTTGTTTGCTTAGTAGCTTTAAAGGTACTAAAACAATGTTTTCGTAAATCTAATATATCGTAAATACGTATTACTGAAGATAGTGTATTAAAATGTTTGAAAATATTCGCATGAAAAATGTTTGTAAGGAAATGAATTAACACAGCAAATACTGTTACAACACAAACAAATGATATGTGCCTATGTGTTGGTAAAATGTCAGCTCTATAGTTTCATCAGATTTCGAGATAATTTAATATTCTGATAACAGAAAGTTGCGCACCAATATCACCTGAAAGCATAATGCGATAAGAGTTTTATTATGTAATATTAGTTACAGTTAAAACATATAGGCCTACCTAGAGAACTTTGCTTTGTACTATAATATTGTTTTGATTACTTTTATAAGGCTAAGATACCATCAATATCAATTTCATCTTATCATGTCATATTCAGTGTCTTTCCTTGGGATAACACTTTCTTTATGAATGATGTGTTTAATTCACTTAGTACAGCATAGTTGTAGTTATTATGGAATTTGTATGAATTTTCCTTCTTTACTCTTTATTGTGTTATTAACGTTTAAAACACAACTGCAATATTAGGCTAAGAAATTGGTGTTAGTACTTTTGTTTTAGAGACAATATAGAAAATAACAAACTGAAAGAAGCCATATAAAATAACGACAAAAAATTTCACGTTCCGTTTGAAGTTAGTGGACCACTGTTTTCTTAATCCAACAGGCTGCATACTGCTCCTAGCATACCTAGCACTTAATGCCCGCGCACGACGTCAAGGTCAGAAAAATGCGCTTGCTTTGACATCACTGCTCTACAATATCTAGTGTTTTAAATTTGAGCTCATTGATGGCGTCAGGATGTAGGAAATAATTTATATACCGAGATATTAATATTGCAATATATTGCAAACCTAATTTCGATTATAGATTTATATTGCAGAAAATATATTGATATATCGAAACGATTATCGATATCGCTCTGTGTTGCAAAGTCTACTTTTTTAGGAGATCTCCTTATTCCAATATACAGAGCGTCATAAGTATGTTTTGGAAAATACGTGAGCGTGCTCCTTGATAAAAAAAATAAGAACAGTTCCTTATATTAAAATTTGACGAAAAAAACTTATTTATTGGAACAATGGTCATACTGCGTTTTTGTTGTTTTTTTTTTGTCATTTAACGTTTACAAAAGATGCTCAATGTGTCCTCCTCCATTGTTTACACATGCCTGAGCACGACGTACACACGACTGGCGAATTCGCTCAAACACCATGTTGTCATCACGGATCAATTGGCATGCATTATCAACACTTGAAATAGCTCCCCTGCAGTGGTTTTTTTTTAATGGCGCTAATGCAAGAAACAAGGGAATCATTAGTGTGTCAGAATAAATCTGTGCTTGAAGACTTTTGGGTGTTCATTTAAAAGTGTGTCATGAGGTCACTGTTCTGAGTCAGCGATTTGAAGAGAGTTTCAGCTTTTATTTCAGAGAAGTTGCCTATTAATCAAGGCGTTCAATCTGAACTTGAGAACGTGTACGGTATAACTTGAACGTCGTAGCAACAGATGGCATTCTGTACGGTCTGTGTGCTACCATAACCTCTTTCGAACTGTGTTTTGCGCGGGCAAGTCGTCGCAGGGTATTTGTTATCATCGGTTGCGTACGGCAACATTCCACAACATAAATCAAATGCTCCGTGTCCATGTTCATCGTCGCAGTTAATGTCAACAAATACGTAAGTAATCGTCTTAACCCTCTCCACATATCCCGACAGTAAGAAAAAAACTCACCTCAGTACGTGTTTGCAAACAGTTGACATTCCTGCCACTACCGGTGTTACCATACGTATCGGTAAGTACTCTTCAGAATGAACGCCGTACTTGCTAGGCAACTTCGCTGGCATATAGGTAATACGCCTCTGCGGAAGAGTAGGAAGATTCAATTTTCTAGGCTCATTGGCTAGCCACATGACGGCATACAGCGAGCCATGACACACTTTGAACTGAACACCCAGTATTTATACGTTTGTTGGGAACGTTTTATAAAATAAATCTAATCAACACAATTTTATAAGTTGAGACTCCGAAAAACTCCCACCTAGATTATGAGCAAATTTTATGATGTCGAAACTGAATTTATGGAACAGTAGTCATTTCCTCAAATGACATACCTTCAGCTATACTATCTCCCAACAATATGGAACTTAATCCCAAAGGAGCTACATGGTACGTACAGCTTTGAGCAACACTTTCCCGAGCCATTGAAATGGCGTAGTAGACCGATTTCGTGGCCCTCTCCTTCAGCAGACGTCAGCTCATTAGGTTTATTCTCCAGGGACTATGTGAAAGACATTGTGTTCTCCACGAATTTGCTCTGCATGTAACTTCTGTGTACGCATCACAGAAGCAATATTAATCATTACCCAAGATACGGTGGAGTTAACTAGGGCTGAAATTGGCTATCATTTGAATATTAATCATGCAAAGGTAAAAGTAGAAAGGTAATGTTATTTTGGATGAAAGTCTATGATTTAAGAATTCCCAGTAAATGTTCTAAAACATCATAGCGTATTTGGTGTCAATTTCTTAGGCAGTTTGGGAAAAAATATAGAACATTAAAGTATTGGATGTGATACAATAGAATTGAAAGAAATAGCTGTGAATGAAATGAAACAAAATAGATCAGATTTTTGTATAGGCAGTTGTTATTTACATTCTAATCTTTTTTCTTATTATTCTCTTACTGTCTCTAGTTTTTCTTATTCTTCTTTTCCCTCGTCAAACGTTCAAATTTACTAATATTATAAACATTCTAAAATTGAGGATTGGTTTGTATTTTGCGGACTAATAATTTTGCATTAGTATTGAAATTAAATATAACAACCCTTATATCTGCATGTATTGTCGAAAGAAAGTTCGGTTACAAGAAATGATTTGGAAAATGACCTGAATTTTGTAAAGTGCATAGCTATACCTTAAGGATGATTCTGTTATATTTATTTTATTTATCTTCATTTTAAATCCACCACCAACAGAAGCAAGCTTTCAATTATTGGTGGCTTACATTGATACATACACAAAATACATAATAAGAAAAAAACAAAACAAACAACACAAACGAAAGAAAGAAAGATACATAATAGATGCTAGAATATGATATTGCACTTAATATAGTGCCAAATGTCAATATAATAGTTCAAAATTATTTCAAAGCTAGAGTAAAACCATTATAAGACACTTATTCATAATTTAAATATCTAAGGAAATACAATTCTTTTTAATGTTGTGTGAAATTTTTTAACTGTTAAACTGAAATGTAATTGAGAGTCACAGTTTAAAAACAGAGAGTTGTAAATATTACCCATAACAAACTATAGAGAGTTCTTGAAGAAGACTGTTCTAGGAATTGGAATAACAGAAGGTTGCCTATGACGTAATTCTGTTCATTGAACTGAAGCAATTTAAGAAAATCATATTATTCTATATACCGTTAACAGTCTTATAGAGTAAAATTTGGCTATTTATTAATAGTCTAGATATTAAAGTTTTATAATTAAATTAAAAAATAAGTGATTATACGAAATTTGCTTTTTATAAGACGACACGTAATGTTTTTTTTTTAATATAAGTAACGTAAAAATCTTTTCTGTATCCCTCCTATTTACATCTGTTGGGACTGGAACTGAGGTGACCATATTATAGACGCATACTCTAGCTTACTCCTAACTGGAGTTTTATATAGAGTATCAATAGTATTTATTCTTTTTAGTTCTTTTGTATTTCTGATTATAAATGCTAATTGTCTATATGCATCAATTACTACGTGATGTAAGTGCATTTTAAAACATAAGTTGTGTGTAAAATAAATACCCAAATCCTTAAATGATTCTACCCTAAGTAATTTCACACCATTAATTTCATACGAATTTTGAGCAATTGTCTTATTATGGGTATTGTTATTATTAGTATTTTCAGGGTCATAGTCATTGTTTCATACATTAAACAAGGCACTGGAATTAGTGTTCCGAAAGCTCTTTCTGCGAATAATTCCTCTGAGGTGCAACTTGAGATGCATAAAGATATATTTTGTCGTTTGCGTTTTCAATATTCACACATATAATTACGCTTATCTCCTTACTAGTGCATTATTTTTTTACGTAATCACGTCTCAATTAGAAATGCAAACGGGAAAAAGGATATTACGCAAAACTTGACATTTGAAAACATGCCTGCGCTTTGACATATGTAGCGGAGACTTTTTGAACTTCGTGTTGCGCTTTTCTCATAAATTTTACATCGGTCGAAGACTTATTCAAATCAAAAGTAAAGACTTAGGCTTGTATTCAGCAGGATTGAAAAATTCCGTCTCAATTGTGTTAGTCATTTAACTTGCGTAATATACTGTGACATAACGCACTCTAACTTTGGTATGTTTTGACACTTTCAGTGTCAAAAAATAGTCAAATTTGTCATATTTAAATTTCAAAATATCACTTTGTGCTCAAAGTATTGAGGTTTATATGCACATTATTTTCATGTAAATCTTAAAAATAATTGTTCCATTAAATAAACATTTTTATAGCGCTGCGAATTTAGAGGCCACATAGGCTCAAACTTCATGTCTTGTTTCCTGCAAAATTGATTTTACGATAAATTACTAGATTTAAACGACGATAAATCTGTAAAACCATTTAGTGGTTTATTTTACTACACTTTATCAACTGCTATGGGTATCTAGAGTCTGAATGATAAAGTGATAATGCCAGCGAAATGAGTCCAGAGTCCAGCGCCGAAAGTTACCCAGCATTTGCTCTTAACGGGTTGAGGGAAAATCCCGGAAAAAACTTCAACCAGGAAACTTGTTCCAATCGATAAATTACTAGATTTAAACGATGATAAGTCTGTAAAACTATATAACCTATTGACGTGAATCACCAGTTAGTGGTTTATTTTACGACACTTCATCAACTGCTATGGGTATCTAGAGTCTGAATGATAAACTGATAATGCCAGCGAAATGAGTCCAGAGTCCAGCGCCGAAAGTTACCCAGCATTTGCTCTTAACGGGTTGAGAGAAAATCCTGGAAAAACTTCAACCAGGAAACTTGTTCCAATCGATAAATTACTAGATTAAAACGATGATAAATCTGTAAAACTATTTAAATTATTGACGTGAATCACCATTTAGTGCTTTATTTTACGACACTTGATCAACTGCTATGGGTATCTAGAGTCTGAATGAAAAAGTGATAATGCCAGCGAAATGAGTCCAGAGTCCAGCGCCGAAAGTTACCCAGCATTTGCTCTTACTGGGTTGAGAGAAAATCCCGGAAAAAACCTCAACCAGGTAACTCGTTCCAACCAATAAATTACTAGATTTAATCGATGATAAATCTGTAAAACCATTTAGTGGTTTATTTTACGACACTTTATCAACTGCTATGGGTATCTAGAGTCTGAATGAAAAAGCGATAATGGCAGCGAAATGAGTCCAGAATCCAGCGCCGAAAGTTACCCAGCATTTGCTCTTACTGGGTAGAGAGAAAATCCCGGAAAAAACCTCAACCAGGTAACTCGTTCCAACCATAAATTGCTAGATTTAAACGATGATAAATCTGTAAAACTATTTAACCTATTGACGTGAATCACCATTTAGTGGTTTATTTTACGACACTTCATCAACTGCTATGGGTATCTAGAGTATGAATGATAAAGTGATAATGCCAGCGAAATGAGTCCAGAGTCCAGCGCCGAAAGTTACCCAGCATTTGCTCTTAATAGGTTGAGGGAAAATCCCGGAAAAAACCTCAACCAGGAAACTTGTTTCAACCGAATCATTTTTGTAAAATAAATGTTATATATTAGAGCAGAACAGGGCTGGGCAACGGGAGCGAATCCATACTCTAAATTGGGACGCTTAATATTAACCCCTCACGGCAGTAGTAGTATTCGCAAATCTTGGCTTAAAACGTGATGAATCATTTGTAATTGCCCTGTACTGTAGTGACAATTTACATATGTATTTTACTGTCCTTTGTCCTTACTGTTACATATTTATTTAGTTTTAAATGTAGTTACGCTCAGCATAGTTACCGACAAGTTTCGATTTTAGTATAGATAAACGTTACTTTCGTCGAAAGCATAACATTTATAACAACTAAGTATCTTGTTTTCTAATAATGTACACCAGACATTGATATATTAAACAATCTCCTTAGGTTTACAGCAGTTATTATGGTGCTCAAGACAAAAAGGGGCAAACAGGGGGCAATAAATCCTGCAACTACGGAAGAAAGACAAATTACCATTTCTCTATCGAGAGTTGAACCCGGATAAGTAAATTTAAATTTTGAATGGCTACTATATGGGGAATGAAGTGTCTGAATTGTCTATTTAAAACAACTCCGGTTTTCTGTATTAAAGCTTCCGTGCTAGTGACAGAAGATAAATGTAGACTCATTCCAGAATCGAATGCTTTTATCAGGGAATTATAGCATCCCATAATGTAGGAGGTATCATAACTTTCTTCGTCAGTGAGCTGAACTATGTCTGCTCTATTTACTTCATTTCCTTTATACGTAGCAACTGTGCTCAGAGGGCCGTGAAATCCAATCACTATGAAGCTGACTTTTATGACGGATGAACTGGCGACGAAGAACAATCTGTTATTGTCTTCACTAGAAGGCTATTATTTCTGTCTTTGTTGATAATATATGTAGCAAAAGAGAGGAACAATTCAGCTTACACGTCAGTTGGAATTAGTTTCGTTAGAAATTCCTGTAATTCTTCGAGTTTTTTTATATTTATATCTTCACCAATCAGTGCATAACACCAGAAAAATATAACTAAAGAAAATAATATATAGTTTTGGAAATTAAAGTAATCATGTTTGGTTGTTTTTTGTTAAGTATTATTTTACTTCTTCTATATAGTGCCTGAAATAACTTCAATGGTTATTTCCTTCACTAATTTTTCACTTATAGCAATGAAATATCAAGAAACTGAAATTATGTTATATCTAAGTGATGTAGGAAACTAACTTTTCAGATAGGCTACAGAGCAAAGCTATACATGTTACATCAATGAGTTACTCTCATTCTTATTGTTCTTTGCATGCACATTATTTTATATGAACGGTTCAGAACCATAGTGGGCCAAGCACCATTTACTAAAACCGTAGAAAGCAAGGGTTAGAATGAAGTTATCATAATTCAATGGAAACATATAGCAAGTAATATAAAGTATACACATTAAAACTAAATGATATATCAATATTCATTAAACTATGGTTTTCATTTAACTTTAACACTTCCTTTCTCCCTTTTTAATAAATGGCGCTTGGCCCACTATAGCTCTGAACCATTCATATACAGAGTGGCAGTAATGTAACTGAGTAGATTTAAATAGATTATTCCTTGAATAAAACACAGTAAAATTATAATACCACATTAGTCCCAAATAAATAATTTGTTTAGAAAAAGAATGACTTTCCCTAAAGGTTAACACTAGTTTAATTAATAAATACTATCCGTGTAAGTGTGATTTTTACTCCTAGGCCTAATATTAAAGAAAATCCTTTTATTTTTTATTCATTTATTTAACTAGCTAGCTAGTGAGTACAAATTAAAATTATAAAACAAAAAATTTCTAGCCACTACCGTAAGAGCCAGGCTCGTATACGGTGTGGCCTTAGCCAGTTATACAGGGACATCATTTTATTTGTACTTCAATTTTTATTGTACCTGAGTTTTTGAATGTACTTCACTCCCACCTCTTCTACTAATGAAGTTCAACCGTCCTCCACACAGATCCAAGACCGCATATACAGTCATAGTAGCCTTACGGTCATAATAAACAGTACGTTCCAAAAATATTTTCGCCTTTTCCAGTGACGAAAGAGCTTCCAATTGTGAATCATTTTCTCACAGGTACTGTCGACCATTTGCATACGTCGCATCCCTGTTTCCCACACCAGCTTCTATTCGCCTCCCTATAATGAGAAGTGGCTGGGCTGTTTTAGCTTTTTTCTGAGAACATTAATTTCTGTTAGGAATTGGACGTCTACGTAATATTATACAACTGTTTAAAATAATTTAAATAAAAGGGCCTCGTTAAGTAATTAACTTCACGTGATATCCCCCTTTCTACGACCCTGTGACATAACAACTTGGACGGAAATAGATAGCATGTTTGAGTAATTTTATCTTTATGGATCGGGTAGAAGTGAAGATTGAATTTACAGTACGTAAGGTAGCCCTACTCTTTTATAGAGTAGGTACAGAATTATTTCAACATGAGTTATTAGTACGATGGCCAAAACTGGCAATTGCAATTAGATGCAGTAGTCTATAGTGCGATAATATGGACAAAAGAACTGAAGCCTGTATCGAAATGAACTGCCACCATTTTCAAAAATGTGTTTAAATATCCATATTATGATTATTTTTCAATTTAACTTCATTCTCTATAGTGTACGCTAATGTGCTGTAGACTGTATAATATACACTGCATAATGAATACATTCGTATGGATAACTCAATTCGTGAGTAAAAACACTCATTCTTAATACAGTACTGCATTTTGATTAAACAAAAACCTAATGAAAATTATCGAACTCAAAATCGCGATATTTCCTAGTTTACGTAAATGAACTACTTTTCTTCCCTCCTATACCTAGTAAATTGATTTGTTTGTGTTTTACGCCAGAATCATCGAACTACAATCGTGGAAGGGGATAGCAAACAGTGTTTCCGGTTTTCTAAAGGTATAGCCAGGTTAATATTAAAAATGTTAGTAAAAATAAAATGATGTCCCTGTATAACATAAAATTTACGAGGACATTTTACTAAATAAAGTAAGTAACTTAATTCAAACCAGTGAATAACACAAAAAAAGAGAGAAAGAAACTATGATAATGATTGATTTATCCCTTTGCAGTTTTAAAAATTAAATTTACTATTTTCTTAAAAATTGAATAAGATTAACACCTATTGTTATTTTTTACATTTAGGAAGTCTGGCAGCCTACTGCAATGACGAAAGGAAGGAGCAGAATTTAGTATGTGCGTATTCTTAAGGGGAAAGAACGGTACTTTTTTTTCTATTTCGTATAAAATATTAATTTTTTTTATGTAAAGAGCTCATGGCTGTGGCAACCCAACCAAATATAAATATTTTGAAAAAGATTTGGAAATATAATTCCGATATATCTAAGCCATTTTGAAAGATAGATCAATCAGTTTGTTATATTTTACTTGTAAAAGCATGCTCTACAAACTGTCTGTAATATAATTTTGGTATTAGTCCCTACATTTGTAAAATAAGCAACTAAAATTTAATAATACTTTTTTTTATTTCCTCTTTTTCAAACAGACAGACATTTTTAAAATGAAATAAATTAGCAAAATTCTGTTACAGAGAAAAGTTTCCTGATATTTTGTTCTAAGGTATGTTCTAAATTTCATGCATGCATCTTTAAGAGTTCAGAATTTATATCCATTTTCGCCTGGCAATGCAGCAAAAAATGAAGTTACAGGAAACTACAATCAAAGAGGGGGTGTGATTTAAAAATTAAGAGCGCAGAAAATTTAAAAATGGCGTCTCAGCATCCGATAAGGGCACAAGTACCCATAAAATGTTATGCAATGTATTCCAACAAATATTACAGTGTATTTAAAATTTTTTTGTAATTTACTCATTTTATACCAAAAAGATACCGTCCTCTCCCCTTAAGGAAGCTGGCGATACGTTCTTGCCAAACTACTCACATTTTAATATCATTTCAAGAAAAGAGGCCGTCATATTTTTTGAGCGAAGATAATGCGATATCTCTTTCAACTCTCTACAAGATAAGAGATTGACATAATCTTAAGTTTTCATAAGTAAATAGTTGTCACACCCGTAACAATGGTGTGATCAATTTGGATCTATATTCATCACTATTACGTGTAATTTTTAATAAGTAATAATAATTTTGTCTATTGTAATTGAGGCTTTGCGCTGTTATCGACGTATATACAAATAAAATAACCACCATTAATGGTTTTACAAATATTATCAACGAATTAAATTTGTATACCCCTGTTACATGGAACAGTGTGCCTTCATTCTTGTACAAGATGTTACGCCAAGAAGTTTCGTAGCCAGACAGACTTTCATTGGTCAGCAATTTCCTAGAGCTTAACAATACGACGAAGTCCACTAGCCGGCGAGTGTTGGTAGGGTTGCATAACTATGAGTTAATGATTTATAGTAGAGCCACGTGGTTCAGTTCTTGTTGCGATCAAAATTATGATGTAGCGTTGTAGCATTTAAACAGGTTACACAAGTGGTATATATGTGCTTTTGGAAGCTTTTATTTCTGAACATGGCGATCTAATAGAAGTGCAATAAATCTCAATAAACAATGTTCAACACCGCTACAAATCATCTGCCGACAGATGGAGCTGCAATGCAGCTGTTATTGATCTACGTCACTAGATATAAACAATGTCCCGCTAAGATAGTAGCTGTGATACAGGATTACATTGAATTTACACCTGTAAGCGATGAGGTGTTACAGTTGAGATCTGAACCCCGGATCCCCCCCCCTCACGCTTCAGTCGTAGGTTATGTATCATGCATAGAGTCTGTTGCTATGGTTACAAGGCCCGGTACAAGTGTGTATGTGTTGTAGTCAATTCAGAGAGAGCATTATGTGTGTTTGGAATCGGACTGGAACACGATGAGCAAGGATTTAGTTTTGTATGTCCTTCAGAGATTTTTTCGTAGTAACGATACTCTCACATGCGTACTCTGTTCCATGTTCGCCAATACAGAGTTATCTAAAAGAATTGAAAGCCAGTAACTGTTTCAGTATTAATAGAATTCATATCATACATTATTTCGTATTGAACTGGGACAATAGCTTATATCATGAGATATAATTACTACACATTAAGTGGACTTTATGTGATTTTTTAAAACTTCTACAATTTTCATCCAAAATTTATCAATATTATGCTACATAAACGTCCCGCGCTGTGGCATCGTGGTCTAAGGCGTCCTGCCTAGGACTCGCGTTACGGAATGCGTGTTGTTTCGAGTCCTCATGGGGGAAGAAATTTTCTCATGAAATTTCGGCTAGTGTATGGGACCGGTGCCCGCCCAGCAGCGTGATGCATTTGGGGAGTTACGATAGGTAACGAAATCCGGTTGCGAATGCCAGCTATAACGGCTGGGGGATCATCGTGCTAACCACACGATACCTCCATTCTGGTTGGATGATCATCCACCTCTGCTTCGGTATGTGATTGTGAGGCTAGCAGCCGGATGCTGGGTCTAGGCCCTTCACGGGCTGTAGTGCCACGGATTATTATTATTATTTATTATACTACATAAACGTGTCTACAATACTATCATCTGCAAAAACTTTAGTGTCATTAAGGCTAGAAGTTTTGAAATTGCTTACTTACTTATGGCTTTTAAGGTAACTGGAGGTTCATTGCCGCCCTCACATAAGCTCGCCATCGTTCTGTATCCTGATCAAGATCAATCCATTCACTACCATTATATCCCACCTCCTTCAAATCCATTTTACTATTATCCTCCCATTTACATCTCGGCCTCCCCAAAGGTGCTTTTCCCTCCGGCATACCAACTATCAATCTATATGCATTTCTGCATTCGACTATATGTGCTACATGCCCTGCCCGTCTCTAACGTCTGGATTTATTGTTCCTAATTATGTCAGGTGAAGAATGCAATGCGTGCAGTTCTGCGTTGTGTAACTTTCTCCATTCGCCTGTAACTTCATCCCTCTTAGCGCCAAATATTTTTCTAAGCACCTTATTCTCAAATACCCTTAACCTCTGTTCCTCTCTCAAAGTAAGAGTCCAAGTTTCACAACCGGTAATATAATTGTTTTGTAAATTCTAACTTTAAGGTTTTTTGGGAGCAGACTGGATGACAAAAGCTTCTCAAACGAATAATAACAGGCATTTCCTATATTTATTCTGCGTTTAATTTCCTCCCGAGTGTCATTTAGATTTGTTACTGTTATTCGAAGATATTTGAATTTTTCCAGCTCCTCAAAGGATAAATTTTCGGTTTTTATATTTCCATTTCCTACAGTGATGTGGTCACGAGACATAATCATACACTAATGTTTGTGGAAATTGCAACATCAAAAAGGCTGAAATGAAATTGATACCTCAGATTAGATACATGACAATACACAAATGATTAAAATTACAGAACTGTACCTGATCTGTGACAGATTTCAATATTGTGTGAAGCCTCAATGCGCTGCAATCAGAGCCTCTAATCGTCGTAGCTTGGACTCAAAAAGGGTCTTTATATGTTCCTAGGGATCTCCTCCACGCAGTATGTATGCAAGTTTTTAGGGTTCCCGTCTTAATTATATAGGATATCTGCTTTCCTTACCGAATGAAAAAAAAAAAAACATGCTAAGTTTTTGACGTAAGACTACGTGTTTGTCCTCACTAAGTATGGGGAGATAACTGAGTAATTAACAACTAATAAAAATGCAACCCCTCCTGCATTCTCCCTCTTGTATTACCTTTGTTCTTATCGTCCCCTTGTCTTACTTTTCTTCTTGTCTTTCCCTCCGTCTTCTTGTTGTTCCCTTGTTGTTCTTGTATGCTCCTTGGTCTCTTATATTTCCTTTGTTCTTCTTAGATTCGACTTATTTTCCTCAGATAACCTTCTTCTTTTTAGATTAGCCTTGTACTCCTTATATTCACTTTGTTCTCCTTAGATCCGTCTTGGTCTTCTTACATTCGTCTTGGTTTTCTTGGATTCGCCTTATTCTCCTTGTATCCCACTTAATCTCTTTGTGATTCCATTACCTTCTTCTTCCTTTTGTATTTTCCTTGTCATTTCTTTATCTTCTTGTTCTCTTTCCCCCTTCCTTTTCTTGTCTTCCCCTCGTTCCCCTTGTGTTCCCTTCGTTTTTCTGTCCTCCCCTTATTCCTTTTATATTGCCTTTGTTCTCCCTGTGTTCCTCTTCTTATATTCGTTTTTCCCTTGGTATTCTTGTCGTGCCCCTGTTATACTTTTCCCTTAGTTCTCCTGTCTTCCTCTTGTACTACCGTATTCCCCTTGTTCTCCTGTATTTCCCTCGGCTTTCTTAGATCCATTTTGTTCTCTTTTGATTCGCCTTATTCTTCTGTATATAGTTGGGCCATCGGATCTGTGCCCCCGTAAGATATGCGAACTGAACCCTAATTCCTTCTCAGCCTCGGTAATTCATTTCTCTCCCTGCATTCCTATCTCTATCTTTTCTAGCTCTCTTCCTTTCTCTCTCCCACTACTCACAATTTTGAGCCTTCTTGCGGGACAGTTTATTTGCACTTGCAGTCCAGTGTTGTCAACTCAACATGAACACTGCAGCACGGAGTGGCGAAAGAAATATTATTAAGCAAGTACGTAATAACATTTTGCGATGAAGAGAAACAAACAGGTCAATATCTGTTTCCTATAAATCAGGCAACGATAATAGCATTTTATGTAACTTATATAGGCAGGTCAGAGCGCCTAACAAAGAAAATCAGGATAGAGGGAGGTTGTGCAGGAGATGAAAAGTTAGAATCACGAGGGAAGAACAGACCAGGGGAACCTTTAATTCTTGTAGATGATATGAACCGATGTATTTTAAGAAGAAAGATACAAGAATTTTATACCGTGTAGAATGAAGTTCCGACATTGAAGAAATTACCGAAGATTGCGAGAGACAATATTTTCCAAGCTTTGAGAGAAACGCTGCGGAAAGTGATTCGAGACATGAGATTTAGGTTTAAAAAATGTAGAAATAGAAGATGTATTCTGATTGAAAAATATGATATTGTAGCATGGAGGACCAGTTATTTATGATACCGTTTGACGGAAGTTTGGCAACGTGGTGGGAGGAAAGCGAGTGGAATGGAGTGAGTACAGGCGTTAACTTTTTCAAGAACGACGACAGCGCTGAAGGGGCACAGATCCGATGGTCCGACAATACCACTTTTTTACTTTTTTTTCAGTTTTTCTCAATGTACTTCTCTTGTCTTTTTTGTAATGTCTTTGTTCTTTGTGTCACTCTTGTTCTCTTTGTATTCCCTTGTTCTTCTTGTGTTTCACTTGTTCTCCTTGTCATCCCCTTCTCCTTGTTTTTCTCTTAGTCTTCGTATCCCCTTGTTCTCCTTTTGTTATCATTTTGTCTCCCATATTCCCCTTGTTCGCCTTAGATTCGTCTTGTTCTCCTTACATTCGCTTTGTTCTACTTATAGTTCACTTGCTCTCCTTGTTGTTTCTTTGCTTCTTCTTGTTCTTGTCTTCTTCTAATTCTTCTTTTCGTACCCTTTGTCTTCTTTCCCTATTTCCCTCTTTCTCCTTGTCTTCTTTTTTTCCTTGTCCTTTCCTCGTCCTAATATTTCCCTCGCATGCTTTGTATTCTCCTTGCCCTCCTTGTATTCTTCTAGTTTATCTTGCCTCGACAACGGTGCTTACGATATTCAGCGACTAGTTTATCAACATTTAATAACAAATTTGGACGGCTTGCGTTGCAGACACAACATATTATCATACTTCTCATATCATGGCCCTAGTCTTGTGTATATGCTTCCATTCAATCTGTAAAGTGTCGTGATTTGTCGCCCAAGAAATTATGATTGTATTCACAACCTTGTTTTATTATCTGCATCGCACACACAAAGTTCTGCGTTAACATAATATGTTACATAGTAAAGCTATGCACCTGTCGACAGGTGATCGCACCCACATGTAGTTGTAGTGTAGTAAAGCCAAGAATTGCCGATTTTAATAAGATTCATTGAAGAAATATGCACCTCCCAACCTTGAATTTAAATATTTATGGTACTTGCTATAGCACGTGATGATTAAAGTGATAATGATGATTAAATGAATTGTTGTGATTATTATTTTCTAAATCATTGATTAAATGGCGATCTTACTCGTGTTAATTATGTAAGCATGTGTGGCTTACAGCTGTTTTGGTGTTGCTTGACATCATCCTCAGAGCCTACTAGATCTCGGCGCTATCTCAACTTCGCTGCCTGGGGGCGTTCGTGTGATGAAGAGTTGTGTCAAATAGTGTGTGTTCTGAAATTGGTCTGTGTGTTGAGAATTTAATTAGGGTGTGTTTTAGTGTGTCTGTATATTTCATATTGTTCTAGTGTGTTGAGTTTTTGGTTTTTTTTGGGTTGTATGTGTAGGATTTCCACGTCTGTATTTATGTTATTGTATGTGTGGTTAGCATTAGTTATGTGTTCGGCATATGTAGATGTATTGTGTCCTCTAGTTATTGCTTTAATGTGTTCTTTGTATCGAGTTTGGAATGATCTGCCTGTCTGTCCAATGTAGAAACTGTCGCAACTATTGCATGTGAGTTTGTATACGCCTGTGTGGTTGTATTTATTTGTCTGTGTTGTTTGTGTGTTGAGATGTCTTTGTAGTGTGTTTTCTGTTCTGTATACTATGTTGCATTTTTGTTTTCTGAGTAAGGATGCGATCTTGAGTGTGTTTTTGTTTTCGTTTTTCATTGTGATGTATTTCTTGTGTTCTTATGTTTGCGTTGTGTTTTGTGTGTTTTTGTGTTTGTTGAGTTTTTGTTTTGTCTTCCTTCTGATGTTGTCTATTATGTTCGGGTTGTAACCATTTTCTTGTGCTATGTATTTGATTGTGTCCACTTCTTCATTGTAGTGTTGTTGGCTCATGGGTATGTTGAGTAATCTGTGTACCATTGTCCTGAATGCATGTTTTTTATTGTGTGGGGTGATTAGATGTGTTGTGTATGTGTGGTGGTGGTGGTGGTGGTGGTGGTGGTGGTGGTGGTTGGTTTTCTGTATATTTTGAAGGTGTGTTTGTTGTCGATTTTTGTTATGGTGATGTCTAGGAAATTTATGGAGTTATTGTTTTCAAGTTCCAGTGTGTATTGGAGTTTTGGGTGCATTTTGTTTATGTATTGTTGTAGTTTGTGTGTTTGTCGTTTGTTTCCTTTGTATAGTATGTATGTATAGTATGTATGTATGTATGTATGTATGTACGTATGTACGTATGTATGTATGTATGTATGTATGTATGTATGTATGTATGTATGTATGTATGTATGCATGCATGTATGTATGTACGTACGTACTGTATTGTATTGTATTGTATTGTATTGTATAGTAAGGTGGGTGCTCCTGTTATGGCCATGTTCCTGATATGGCCACCCCCCCTATTGTGAGTTAGTTAACCAAAAAATCCGCTAAATTGCAGCAGCATCCAGTGAAAGGGCATTCTGGTATGTCACTTGATCGTTTTCCATCCAGTCAGGTTGAGCATTATGGCGTCAGTTTCCTGTTTTGCGGTTTTCATGTGACCTCTTCTTATTTTTCTCTGGTAAGTCTCCTTTGTTTTATGCATGTTTTTCAAAGACTTGTTTTATGAAAACCATCGTACTCCATTCAGGTTTTAATGTTCTGTTGATTGGTGTTATAGTTGATGGCGTATCTTTTACGAGTTGTTCATAATCAAACTAACGATTTTCGTGAAAGCTTACCTGCTCCTGATATGGCCATATCAAATGCACCATGGCCATATCAAGTTCATTTCACTTCTATTTTTTCACCTGACAAATTTACATGCCTATAGCTGGGATTACGCAAAAAAAATTTGTATTTTAAGAAAAACAACTTAATTGTTATGGAAAAGCCTGTTTTGACTTCACTTATGAATTATAAAAAAGATTAAGTGTAATTTGTATTCATTTTACACCAAAATTATTTAATTTTAACACAACTGCGCTATCAAACTGAAAACAATCACGATTTGCAGAACATGGAACAAGGGTGGCCATATCATGTGCACATGTTCCTGATATGGCCACTAGGTTGACGTTTGGAATTTGGGACTTTTTGTACAATTAAAGCTATTTTTATGGGGAAAGGAAATTGTTTTAAGAAAGTCCATTAGACTGAGAACGAGTAAGAAAAAAGTGGTTTACATTTTTTTTCGAAATGACGGCTAGAAAAATTCTCAAACCGTAGCATGGCCATATCAGGGACACCTACATTATGTATAGCATGAGTATGTCGTCTTAATTTCTCCATACTTATTATAGGCCTAAAGAGAATGAAACTATCTGGAGCATATAGTGAAAGATGGGCTGGTGTGTTAGTGAACTAGTGATGGACAGTTTTGATTTGTACTCAATCACAGCTTGCTCGGGGAGAGTACAAGTGTATAGGGCCTTGTAGCCCATGAAACTGAGGGGATGTGGTAGCCCACGACATGGCTACGTGCGATGTTTGGCTGGTACACCGTCATGTAGGGCTGTGGTGCCGGGCATAGCTTATACCTCCTGTCACTGAATATTTATTACTGCAAAAATATACCCAGCGGCTCCACCATGCATGGCTTCCCTGCTCTAAACTCGGTACACATAATCGAATTATGCGTATTCTTGGGTGCTACGAATTTCAGTACAACTTGCATAGAATTATTCAGCGTTACATCCACTATTCTATCCCGATTACCATATAAAGCTACTTTGTGTAGTCTTCATGGTTTATGTTTAATAAACAGAAAAGAATGTAGAACTCAAGAGGGAATATTATAAAGGGCGATTTGTAAATTATAATGAATGAAAATAATTTAACAATTAACTTCTGTGTTTGGTTGACTAAATCTTTTCAGACTTCAGTAAAATCTCTCCTTATGTCTGTAATCATCCGGCCTGTTAAGTGTACCACTTCTTTATAGGAACTGTTTTGTTCATCCGATGCAAATTTTAAGATAATGTAATCAAATAGTACTTTAATCTCGTAACAACTTATTTGAGTAATACTGATTTAATAATAATGTTATGATTCGATTTATTCTAAAACCAAACTTCAGAACTAAAATATTTTACTAAAGAAGTTATCAATTCGTCCAACAGAATAATATCTGTTACAATGAAAATTAATAATTGAGGAAAAAAAATTCGCTCCGACGCCGGGAATCGAACCCGGGTCCTTGGTTCTACGTACCAAGCGCTCTGACCAATGAGCTACGCCGAATTCGATCCCCGACGCCGCACAGTGTGTAATTTAGCGAGTCTAGCCAGCCAAAAATCATTTCTCGAAAACTAATCGCTCTATTTTCATAAAATTTAGTATGTACCTTCAATCATTGAAGTGGATAAGTTTTTAATAAAGAAAATGAAAGTAGCAACTATTGCTGGTGGAAAAAATAAATTAATGTTCATAATGTGGAATTAATGTTCATAATGTGAATACACTTAAAATTGAAAGCGTAAGGCGAAGGAATATTGCTACATATCTTACTCGTTCGGACGTCAGATGCATCCCCATCAGAATCTGTATCCTCGCTGCTAGTCCCTCCTTTGACAGCACCGAATAATGGAGGCTCGGAGACAACTGCAGCACTAGGCTACTAGGCTATTGAAATCGACCGCAATTTCCTCTTCTTAATTTCTTTAAGCTGGTGATGTAAGGGTCCAAAGAAATAAGTAGCCTGGGTAAAAGATCGGTATTTGTGTCTTTCTTGATGTTTTTCTTGCGAAGACTTCTCTGAAAAGTCTAATATAGTATTTGTTCCTCGTTTCCTGGGCTTCCTCAGTTAATTGGCCAGTAAGTATAATAGTGTCCTGTGACCTTCTGTCCATGAGCCAAGAGTTTGTGAAGGATTGTAGGCATACAATACTATTTGTGCAAGCTTAAATATAATTCCCTTGTCTCCCTTGCATATATGTCAAGTGCCCGTTCATCGGTATTGCAAAACCGCATGAAAAAGGTTTCTGATATATTATGTGTAAACGACTTATTAGATTTCCATCTATTCCCGTAATATATGCGAAAGTGGAAACCTCCCTGAAAAATATCCTTGCGGTATTTGCATCGTTTTTATTGCGACTGCTTTGTTTTATCATGTCAACATGTCATGTCAACATGCCTGAACCTATCCTATCTTCAATGTTTCGCAAGAAGTAAAACGGTGGATCTAAATTAAATGTTACAAGATTTTATATTTCCCTTAATTCTTTATATTGATTTGAGGTCAACTGTAGATCAGTGATCAAAGCGAGATCCTTATTAGGTGACAATTGTTGGTCGTTCCTGCAAAATCAATTTTTACGATTTTGTTTTTCAATTTTGTCGCACGTTGAAGTAATGCAAGTGAAAGATCTCCTACAATATTGGCCGCATCTCTTTTCCTAGAAGTTCTGAAATTCATATGGGCAACACAAAGCTTTTCTTCTGGCGATCTTTCTTTAAAATGTGGGCTAGTTTTTTTTTCCGTTTTGATCTTTCGCTAAGTCTCCGAAAAGTTTACGTGGACGTCCTCGAATGCTTGTACTGGCAGAATAAAATTGGAATTGTTTAGTAGTAGATGGCAAAGTGTTATATATTTTATTATCAGACTTCGCATCTTGGTTGAAACATAGCGCATTATATTTTAAGACAATGTTCTCATTTCTGCTGTATTTTTCCCACCGTAATCGAATTTTCGAGAATAGAAATTTAATTCATGTTTTTATTGACTGTAAAATGTCTTCAGAGTAATCTTTGAGACCAGAATGTTCAATTATATTTGAGAATTTCACTTTTCTCTCGCTCTTGTTCCACATCTGGAAAACAGCTCTCCGGATTACGGAGCGCATGGTGTCTGAAAATAATTAATAGCTACTCTGTCTGCACCTGTTTGCAGAAAAAAATCACGACGTATTCAGAAAAGTATAATGAATATCTCTACAAAATTTTATCGAGGTGATAGAGGGCTACACCTTTTAAAAGTCAACTCGAAATATATAATAAGGTAAAATTCGAACTCTTTGCACATGTTCATCCAGACACTTATTCTAGACAATAAGATAATAATTTTTGTCACGAAAATTAGCTTATATGTAAGTACATACCTTCTTATAATATATCCACACTCTGTATTAGAAAAAATACTGTATTAACTTTACCACTTTGCACCATCCAAACACATACTTCGCGCCCGCCTCAGCAGCGTAAAATGATCTTATCGGAGACGTGCAACTTTCGCTGTTGTGAGGGTCCCCTAACAGATGTAACCATGTCTAGACTTGGATAGTATACTTTGGAGTGTTATAAACATGTCTATATAAGAATTTAGCATTAAAGATAGGGTGTGAAAATTGATTTTTGGCCGGCTAGCTGCTTGAAATTACACACTGTGCGCCGGAGCGAATTTTTCTCCTCAAATATTAATTTTCACTATAACAGATATTATTCTGTTGGACCAATTGATAACATCTTTAGTAAATTTGTGTAGCTAGCAGTGCATGATTCTGTACAGATTGCTGTGCACTTTACTGCGGAATCCCGGCCATTAGTCACTCAGCTGAGTGCGCTCCTTGTATAATGACAGTTGACTTGAAATATAAACGTCAACATATATGCCTAACTTGGAGTCAGGCCACAAAAGGGAAAACTCTGTAGGAGGAAAGTTCGATCCGGTGTTCTGGATTGAACTCAGCGTAGCTCAGTGGTCAGAGCGCTGGATACGTAGAACTAAAGACCCGGGTTCGATCCCCGGCGCCGGACCGAATTTTTCTCTCAAATATTAACTAAAATATTTTAATTTTATTCATTACCATTATTATTTTCAATGAATTTCTGAGTTTATTTTCTGCCTCTACTTTGCAATCTTTGGCGGACTTTTACGTGAACCCATATAAAATGTTTGAAAGTAATTCAAACTACAAGTACACAAAAACTTGAGGTTAAAATAAATGTAATTTTTGTAGAGTTATAATGTATAATTAGGGACAGTTTAAAATGGCAAGACACAACTTTTTCTTACATAATATCTGCAGTGCTCGGGAAAAGTGACATAAGTCAGTTTCCACAAACCTTTTTTGATAATTTATTGACAACTTACACAGGTTTATGGCGATTTGATTTTTTTCTGTATGAATTATTGTAATGGGAGAAATACTTATGTATTTTTTCCAAGCGAGCAGATGTTCCGTAAGTTGTCAATAAATTATCAAAAAAGGTTTGTGGAAACTGACTTATGTCACTTTTCCCGAGCACTGCAGATATAAGACACTACTTTTTCGTACATAATATATTTGCTCACTGCTATGCAAGACCTCTGCAACAAATTCTTTGAATCGATAGCTCTCGCAATGAGAATCATTTTTCGTGAAACAGCCCACGTTCTCCGATGCCTCGTTTAGGAGTTACGTGACATAGAAAAAAATACAGGCTTTAGTGACATTTATAATTAATTATGAAATAGTTATTCATTTATTTTTTCAAGTACCCTTGCGAATATGTTACAAGTGTCCTATCATTTTGCTGCCCCGTTTGAATGGAGTGCCCCTCGGAACGTTTCCGCTGCTCATGGAGAATGTACCCTTCATGATGTGCGAGGACATGTGATTCCAACATCACGTTCCAAAGCACTTCAACCTAGTTGTACGAGCACATCTGAACAACATCTACGGTTGGAGTGCGGAGCGCATTTCGTGGCCAACGTGATCACCCGTCTTCACCCCCTTAATATATATATTTTTTTCCTTTGAGGACATTTGAAGTGCAGACCTCTCTAATTCTACCTGAGAGAAACTGACTATGCGAATACTCACTGCTTTTTATAAAATTCGTAGACAGACTAGTAATGTACGACAGACTTCAATAATTATAGCTACGATGTGTAATGAATGTAATCAGGTTCAGGGTAGACACTTTGAACAGATGTAACGTGTCAGCAAACATACTTTAAAAATAATTTCATAATTGTAAAGACACTAAATCCTGTCTTTTTTCGATGTCGTCTAGCTCCTAAACGAGGTATCGGAGAACATGTTTTTTTCCACGAGAAATGACCCACATTGCGAGATCTATCGATAGCCAGAGTTTCCCTGAATCACCCTGTATGAAGTGTGAAAAAAATGCTTACATGCTAAAAAAAGTGCAATAAGGACCGTGCCTCTCTAATCTTCAATTGATATTTTTGTAAATACCATCAACTATATTTTGAGATACATATAATGCAGTCATTTTTGTGACAGCTATTATTTCAATTGAAAGTACATTTTATGGAAGGGAAACAAATGTCAATCATATGTATCTTTAAAGGCATACATTACGCAATTCACAGTGAACTAGAAACATCATCTGAATAACCATGGCGATAATGCACATTTTGTGATCAGTTATAAATGTAACTGAATATTAGTTACAGGACCACAATCATGAACAGTTATCTAAATTGTAATTTTAACTCGAGGTTTGATCATCCTTTGTGTTAGGAAATGAACCTAAAAACTATTTATGCATCTGCAAATATGCATAAATTCCACTGGTATGTAACGAAACAATAACAAATACAGATTCAATGGCAGTTTACTGGTTCATTTGTTACTGATGTCAAACCAGTACATATGGATTGATAAATTATGTACACACTGTGCTCTATTCAGAAGTTTCATACATGCAGTTAATTAAAAAATTAAATTGCATTGCCCCTTATCATCATTCAGACATACAGCTTCCTGCACACAACACGTATGTAGTGTTCATATATCTATTCGTAGTTTCTTTAGTTATCTACAATTCACAGAACTGAGATGTGTAAAAATATTGCGCTAAATACTAATAAATAATTGTCTAGATTCCTGCTAAATTAAAAGGATAAAAATACTGTACTATAATAACGTTCAATATTGGAACAGTACAACATTTTAAATTATAAGAAGACTTTCTGGTAAATATTTATGCAAGTTTTGAGATAATGAGGATCAAATTCGAAGGAGCAATTAGATTAGAATAATTAGTGACATTTTTTATATAAAATGTACAGTAGTAGCAAAAAAAAACCGGACCGACCCTTGTAGCTGATTTCAGAGCCTTGTTCACTCCAGAGGACGATAGACTGGTAACTAAGACTTTCGTGGTTCGAATCTTGCCTGGGAAGGAACCTTCTTTTGTTTCTTATTCAAATTTATTCCAAATACGTTTTGATTGCAACGATATTTTACTAATTAATTAACTTATTCCCAGAACATGAATTTTACTAGCTTATTTTCTAATGGCTTTCGAATTGGGCTACGTCAGCAGTCGAAACTACAACATTTTCAATAGATTACTCGCTATCTTGTGAATGCGGGCGTGGCATGCGCAGTGGCTCATTTCGGGGACTTTGATTATTCCGTCGGTCCGTTTTTTTTGCCACTACTGTACATCAATACTGAAAAATAAAAAAAATACCAGGGGAACATCGGGTCACAGTTTACCTTTGAATATCGTTGAAAGCACTGCAAAACATCATCTCTATGTATTATTCTGACCTGGTTGTTCCACATTTAGGGTTTGAGATTTAAATCGAATCCAAAATTTTCTTTAATAATAAAGGTAAACATTTCTGAATTTTGATTTAGCTTCATCTGTGTAATTATAGAATAAATAAGTTACACATAGAAAGCTGTTTACTTGATCTTTAATATACAGTCATATAGGTTTATTGTTTGTCTTACAGGGTACTAGTTATTGGTATTTATTGATATAATGCGCAGGCTTATAGATAAATGTTACTCAGCGTTAAAAATTTGAATACAGGCTTGAAGACTGGAGAATACTGGGTTTGAAGTGAATGACCTGTTCTTTGGCAGAAAGCAATTAATGGATAAGTGAATGATTGATTAGCATTAATAAAAAATGTTTCTGAAAGCAATTTCCTGTCCATACTTGTGGAGTAACGGCTAGTGCGTCTGGCCGCGAAACCAGGTGACCCGGGTTCGATTCCCGCTCGAGGCAAGTTATCTGGTTGAGGTTTTTTCCGGGGTTTTCCCTCAACCCAATATTAGCAAATGCTGGCTAACTATCGGTGCTGGACCCCGGATTCATTTTACCGGCATTATCACCTTCATTTCATTCAGACACTAAATAACCTGAGATGTTGATACAGCGTCGTAAAATAATCTACTAAGTAAAAAGAAATTTCCTATGGAAATAAAACAATTAATATAATGGCAACTTATCTATGATCATTTAAAGTAAAACAGAATGGTGGAACAAAAAGGTAAATGGAAAAGGAGTACTACAAGGATCTTATAAAATACAGTCTAATTTTACGTTTTAGGAAGTTCAGTTATCTCGTAATATTGCCGTCGATATAGTGCTAACAGTTTATTATGTTTAGGGCCGGGAAGTTAATGCATTTGCATACTTTTTTCCGAAGAACATAACTATATGTTTACAAATTATCAATACCTACGAATTACAATTTTAGAGTTCATTTTTATTACTCATGGTTTTATGTTGTATGTAAGTGGATATATTTGTTAATTATATAAATGCATAATATTGTAAGTAGTTGAAGACCTATACGGCATAATTATAAGATTTACAAGACTTTTCCGTGTGCTAACAGTTTCAAATCTCATCCAATTTATTCTTCTTCCTCCTACTATCACTCCTCCATTGTTCTGAAAACAGTTCTTCTCTAAATCCTCCTAGTACTCGTCATTGATTTTATGAAAGCTCCTATGTGACAGTACAGAGCATGATTTTTTCAGTAGGAAGGAAAAAGTATTTAAATAAAAATAGACATACAGAAGAAAACGAGATGATTCGGTAGAAAACGTTGGTGAATATGATGACATCATCAAGGATCAGTGAAGGTTGGTTGATGTTTAATTAATTTTGTCTTTCTCGTGAAAAAATTATGCTCTGTAGTGTCACAGAGGATGTTTCACAGAATCAAACTTCTTTCCCTGTTCTAATTCCGTCTGACATTTCTTCTCCCAACCTGACTTTGACTCGTTTCGTATAAATATTACTAAATAATCTTCTCTGTTTCCAATCCACTGAGTGTTAAAATATATTAGAACTTGCTTCAAGCATTCATATGTAAGAAATGGACTTATGCTAAGGGATGCTAATCCCATAGCAATGAGATTCTCTTCATTAAATCTAGCCCTTTGAAGGTATTAGGACGTAAAATATTTGCATCGTGTGTAGAAATTTCTGGAGACATCCTGGTCAACCCATTTCATTTTTCTTCGTCGTATTTTGTATTTATATCTTCATGTTTGATAATACTCAACTCCGTATATAGCCTCGCATATACTCAATATGAATAATTACGTCTATTGTTTAGTGAAATATCTGTACACAAATATCATGAACACTTAGATACACATTGTATATCCAAAGCCAGTTTTTCGTCATAAGGTATGTTGGAAATAGTCTATGTATTTCCGTGAACATACCAATTTTTCCTTTTTCAGTAACACATATTTTTACATTATGGATTAGAAATTGTTAATAATAATTTATCACATTAAGAGCACTAGTGTAAAATTTTCATAAATTTAAAATAGGGAAAAGGTTAATAGTTGAAATAGAATTTACCGAAATCATATCTTTGGGATATTTTTTAATTTAATTATACTACTCTACTGAATTAAAACAAGATGCAATTTTTTTAAATAAGCCTGGAGGGAAATAAAAAATAGGTTGCAGCCGCCAAATTACTCTTCAAGAAACGACCACTCATATAAATAGAGGGAAAGGAGACAGAGGACGGACATTGGAAAGTTTTCTTTTCTCAATCGTAAGATCAGGGACTGGAATGCTTTACATGGGGACTTACTAAAGGCTTTACCAATAACCAAAAATGTATTTAAAAATAGGCTTAAGGACTTTTCTAATAGACGGTAGTAAATTATACACAGTATTTAAAGGGGGTAATTGATATTTTATTATTAGAAGTGTTGTATCAGTTAAGAAGTGTGTTGTGTCAGTGAAGTGTGAAGTGTAAGTGAAGTGTATTTGTGTCAGTGAAGTTTTATAGTTTATAGTGGTAGTGCAAAGTATTTGAACAGCGAAATGTTTTTGAAGTGTTAGTGAAATCAGGGTAGTATTAGTAAAATATATCGCAGTTCCAGTGCAGTGAGTGAGTTGACAGCGAAATGAGTGTAGTGCTGAAAGATGCTCGTGCATGTATGAACATATCATACTCGTGGGTTTTAGTTCGAACTTAGGGTTAAAATTAAAATTAGATTTGCTTTAAATGTTATTTTAAGTGATCGTGCTTCATTTGATTTGGGATGATCATCATTATTATTATTATTATTATTATTATTATTATTATTATTATTAATTGTATTTTTATTAATTGTATTTATTATTAATTGTCATTATTGAGTGTAATAAGTTACCACTGCCACCGGATATTTATCCATTTGCAGTGTGAATAAATACACATACATATAAAGCCTCGGCATCATCCATTAATTCATCTTGCGTTAACTAGCGGAATTGTTGATAGCGATATGGCATTTGCGGGGACCCCATTTTTCGTCACAACAATTGGCGCAATATCAAGAAAAAATAAGTTAGTAAAAGTAGTTGTAGAATTCGAAAAGCGTTTTTATATTGGTATTCATAACATGCATTAAAGTTCCTTTATTACTATCATACTGTGGGCACTAACAACGGATCTCACAAAGAATGCGCATAACTACGAGTTAAAAAATGCTATAAATACCTTTGAGGTGGGGCGTTGCAGTGTGGTATTTGAAACCGTGAACATTTATCAAAACAAAGCTCAATTTCATCATATTTTTATTACAATATAGCCCTAGTTTTTAATCAAAGTCTGTGTGTAAGTTGTTAATAATTCTCGGCCGTGCGGTGCTGTTGTGCATTGTATCTCACAATACATTGTACAGTACGTACAGTCTCATATACAGGGTGATTCACGAGGAGTTTCCGCCACTTAACGGAGTTTATTTCTAAAGACAATTAGAGCAAAAAAAAAAAGTCAAACATGGGTCCTATCTCAATATTTTCAGAGTTACACTAATTTGAAGTTGTTTATAAATTTAGTTTTTCTTTACTTTTAATGATAAAAGAATATTGAAAATAGGGAATGAACTATTCAGAAATATCATTTCTTTAATTAGCTAGTATTATGAAGCTAAAAATGTATTAATAATTCCTTAGTTGCTTTGTACAGAATTTTTCCTTCAATATTTAACTAAAATGGACATTATTCTTACACACTTATCACAACATTATTCTTACGCACTTATCACAAAAATTGTTACAAATTACCTAAACATACCTCAGATAATTGGGCATTTTCAGTACGGACATAACCACGTAAATAATTCCAGTTTTCTGGAAAGCGTCTTCTGTCATAATAAAACCTTTTCATTAAATTACATATAGTTCATGCAAATTGGAAATTGATAAAGTATTATATATTACTTGTCAAAAGGTCTGTACCGATAATTATATCAAGTTTCTAAAATTGCCACTTCCTCTAAAAAATCAATTTTTCATTTATAAATATACTTATTATTATTATTATTATTATTATTATTATTATTATTATTATTATTATTATTATTATTATTAGTATCTATTTTACATCTTCTCATTCTAATTCCGAGGTCAATAAAGCATGGAACTCCACCTCCAAGCTCTCCAAGAGCCTTCATGGCATGTGAATGGGCTACCTTTATTGGTATCCATTTCAACTCCTACTTCATCGAAAAATTTCACAATAAGATATCGGCTTTTGTGGTCGGCTTGAGCCTGATTCCAAACATTGTAAACATTTGAAATTAATCTTCCACAATCCATTATACGTGTCGGAATGAGTAGCAGTAGGCGTTTAGCACGTTGAGAAGTGTGCACGGACTCTCAGGACGTATGTGCATTAATGACATTTAGGTCACCGTTAGCTGGAAAAAATAAGGGGATCCATTCTATCAGTTACCAACGAGCTAACAGGTTAGGTAGCAATCGACCGAACAGTCTTCGTCTTGCACGCCTCCATTCCGTAACGTTTAGGCATTGCTCGAGCAATGTAACCAGCCAGGCTACCAGCTAGGCTTCGTCTTGTACGTATCTAAACCAAGTACCAACGCTGCACTAGGACTGTCTGTCAGCTGTGTGTTTACTCCATCACATATACTGTGTTTCAGCAACAGTAATTAATAATTATGAGAATTGTTAAAAATATAACGAACACAAAGCCCTATTTGTCTTAAAAGAAACGTCACTTGACAACCACACAGGTCAGATCAAATAGTATTAAAGCTTTTCATTCATTCATTCATTCATTCATTCATTCATTCATTCATTCATTCATTCATTCATTCATTCATTCATTCATTCATTCATTCATTCATTCATTTCATTCATTTATTTTATTCCATAGATCTTACATGAGGAATGAAGCTTTAAGATGTGGAACAAATCAACATTTTACAATATTACAATTACAATTTTTACAAATTTTTATAGTTTTACAATTTAGTAATTTTCTACAATTTTTACAATTTTGTGCAATTTTTTACATTTTGGCGAGATGTAGTGAGATGAGATGAGGTCCGAGGATTCGCCAAAATATTACCCGGCATTTGCCTTTTGGTGGGGGAAACCTCGGAAAACCCCAACCAGGTAATCAAATCAAGGGGGGTAATCAAAGGGGTTGATGCCAAGGACTCGCCATAGACCATCCGGCTTCAGTCCCACGGCTGGGGAAAACCTCGGAAGAAACCAAAGACCAAAGGGGGATCCAACCCAAGCCCGAACGCAGCTCCGGATCAGCAGCCCAGCGAGTCTGGCGACTGAGCTACATCGATGGCTCTACTAAAAGTATACAATACATAGCCAATCAGTTTATTAAATTTACAAACGCAAACGATCATTCATAAGTTGAGCTATATGTATAATACAAAACAAGTTAATTAAATTTAAGGCATAAACAATTCAACCAGTTGTGATATACAGAAATTGATAATACATATCATGCAAACTACTTCAAATTACAAACACAAACAATTTATCAGTAGAGCTATATAGATTACTATTCAATTTAAAGCATATACAATAATTTACTGGTTTATCACCATATTTAACCATCCATTCTTTTGAAAAACCACTCGTCAATATTCCTTTAAAATAATCTTGAGTGACTCCGAAAACATGTATTCAGTTCATTAACAAGTAGATTTCATACATTTTTTCACTGACAATATTACTCACCAGGTATGAAGTCACTGTTCTTCTCGTTATTTTAAAATTAGAAAAGTTTAAACTGAATTATGATTGACTTCCAATTCTAGGCAAATCAGTTGCCTATTTCTCACAGTTTAACACAAACTGGAGCAAGCAAATGGTTTTGAGCAAGTATCTTACTGAACATCATATCCAGTAACTCTGTATTAGAGTATATATATGAAGCCACGCTGTGGGTGTTGAAATATACTAGAAGTGAGCTGGGAGTTGGGATTGGAGTAGAAAATCGTGTTTACGTCGACAGAAGCATAACGTATACCGCTCCAGCTCAACTGTAATTCGCATCGTAAATGTACGAGAATAAAATTAATCCCCAGGAAAAAAGTTCATTGTAATTAAACGAAAGCCAAATCTGGCAACGATGTATAGCAATTCGCAATGTTATTTTCAGTAAACGAATTCAAATTTCATTGCAGTGAAACGTAACGGAATTTACACAATCCTGGAATTTACTTCACATCGTTAATGAATATCAATGACACGAAACATTTGAGAACTTCATTGCAAATAAATGGAGAAGAAAATTGGCTACAATGCGACTTAATTCGCATAATTAATATTACTCAATGAAATGAATACTGTGAACATTATTTTACACTAAGTGGAAGATAAATGTTTGCACGATAGCGTGTTTTCTCTTCGTTACAGCAAACGGCCGCCACGATTGAAAATTGATTTTGCTATATTCAGAATTGCCAACCTTGATAGTTATGTTTAAATATTACAAATAACTGCTCTAAAGTTGTAATGAAAACCACTGTCTTGTATGTATGCTACACTTCTATAATGCATGCAAAATTCGTACGCAAAAGGCAGTGTTAATTAATATACAGGGTGTTTCCGGGCTGGTGTTACAAACTTTCAGGGATGATGGTGAAGGGCACATGTATCAATTTCAGATAAGGAACTCTGTTCCGGAAATGACTGAGTCGAAAGTTACGAACAAAAATAGTTATATGGAAATGAAATTGCAATTTCCCACCACGTGCACTCCTTCCCTTAACTTTGGAACAGTCGTGGAAAAAAGTTATGGGCAGGATGTCTCATACGTGGGGACTTGTACCGATACAATCTGTGAGCTTATCAACTGTTCCCATTGGCTCATCCGTATTCGAAAATCAGGTCTGCATATTCAGCTCTCGTGAACTCCAATTCACTAGGACTGATCGACTGGACACTGCAAATTGTACTTTACACATACACTGCTGTCTACAGACGTGCATATCAGGACCGACCATGTCCGTTACACATTACGCTATCTGCGTTGCTTCAGTGTCGTTTCCTTTCCCCACCCCTCAGACAGCGCACTAAATTGAATACTGTAAGTAGACAACGTAAACAACGTCAGATGAATACAGTATGTGTAAGATGTACAGATGAATACACATAAATAAGGTGTACAGAGGAATAAAATTATTTCAATTCCACACAACTATTTTTGCTTGTAATTTTCAACTCAGTTATTTCCGGACCGGGTTCCTTATCTCAAATTAATACATGTGCCCTTCGCCATCATCCCTGAAAGTTTGTAATAATAGTCCGGAAACACCCTGTACATTATACGAAACAAATCGCTGCATTTGAAATGTACTGAACTTTATTTAAACATTTCAAACATCACTTAACATAAAGATATACAAATTATTCCAATTGATCACGAAATAATACAAGTACCTGAATCATTTATACTTCATCACATTAAAGTTGATGGTGAGGTTTGTACGTTGGCCAGACTGCTAACGTTCAGTCAGCTGTTCATAGTGTAATGTACGTACAATAGGGTAGCTCCAAATTTTGCTTCCGTATCTGTACATCCTCGGATTTTTCCATATGTTCATGTAGAAGTCGTCTTAAAAGGACAGCGGGCTATGAAAACATACAAAAATTATGGCAAAACATGCACTGACACTTCTCAAAATATCTACCAAACTTTTTATGATAGGCATTCATAAATTTTATCACTGAATCTCGAAAGAAAGCTGAATTGAATGATATATATTTCACGTAATTTAGTCTGTTCATCTGTCCTAAATAATTTGTTTAATTGTTGAAAAAAATCGAAAAGACACTGAAACATAAGATCACATAGGTACAAATTCCTGGTAAAGTAATAATCTCATTGGCCCTTAATTTTTATCAGATCTTACTTATACATACAGCTATAATAAACTCAGTTGTCACTTAATTTCAGAAAGATCTGTCGGTTTTGAGATATTTTAAAATATTAGAGTTTGGAAAAATAATTTTCACACCAAGTATAAAATTATGAAACTAACTTAATTTTCAAGTTATAGTAATTAAATCTCAGTGTTTACTATTACAAGGCAGTATGTAAGATCTGGTAAGAATTTGGGATCAATGACATCATTAGGGTACCAAGAAAATGTACCTATGTGATCTCATGTTTAAGTATATTTTCGATTTGTTGCTACAATTAAACAAATTATAAAGAACAAATTAATAATCTAAATTAAGTGAAATATAAATAATGTAATTCAGTATTATTTCAAGATTCAGTGGTAAAACTTATGTATGGCTATCATAAATCTTGTGGTAGATATTGTGAAATGTGTTACTGCATGTTTTGCCATAATTTTTGTATGCTTCCGTAACCCTTTGCCCTTAAATAAGTGTTTACTACACATGTGCAGTGTGTTGTGAATTAAACATATGCAATAAGAGAGTTCCAAATTTTATTTCCGTATCTGTACATCCTCAGTTAAAATATAATCATTTTTCCCCTCAACCCATTAAGAGCAAAAGGTGGGTAACTTTCGGCGCTGGACCCTGGACTCATTTAGCCTACAATAATTTGTTAGAGTATTTAGGTGTATTTCTTTTATTTTATACATGTTAAAAATGCATTACTTATTTTAGTTACATTACGAAGAATGGGTATGTCCGCTATGAAGACGCCTATATTGATATATAGATGCTCTAGAATAAGAGAGGGAACGTAGAGACATATGTCTTAAATCAAACACAAAAATGCATATGTTACGCTTTACTACACGTCATATTAAACTTCATAGGGAAGGGAAGGGTACGAATTTCTGCGCTCTGCACTATCAGGCTCCCCAGGTATGGTTCGCTGATATGAGGTGTAATGTAAATATAATTTCAAAACGTCCAGTAAAGCTTTGTTTTTCCTCGGAGTTGTTGGTGATATATAACAAAGTGCTGAAACAAGCGTAATTTCGCCAAGTTTCGGTGCTCTCGCCCCATTAATTATTTCTTGTGGGCACTTCCGCCGAATGTTGTAGAGGGCGAAGTGTTGTGTGGGCGTGTCTCCTGCACAGACCGCAGCAGCAGCGCCGGTCAACCGCGGCAACCCGCAGACCTCGAGGCCAGAAAGTCGCTGCCAAGGGGACACTTGCAGCAACCTTAAAGAGGCAGTACACTCGGCTTGGGTTGGAATTCATTTATTCCCTCTTTTCGTGCAATTACTATGTCTTGCGTTTCACTTTCCCACGGACTGGAGATCTGAAACTGTGGCCGGCAAACAGAGGTGGCTATGACGTTGGTAAAATTAAAACTTCATATCAAGTTCTGTTTAAGTAGACAAAATGTATCAATGTTTAAATATCTGAAAGAAATATAAAATATAAATTTAAGCAAAACGCTTTAAGATATTTAATAGAATTAAGTGAAACAATAGTTGAATTAATAGGGCTGAAAATGTAAGTACAGCATGAATATGGGAAAACTAGGTAGGCCTAATAGAATCTCAAAAGTTGTAATGGAGCGACAATTTAATTGTGGAAGTGAAAGTTAATTAATGACGTACAATTATCGAAACTGTGTAGGCCTACATGACACAAAGATCAGGCATTGCAAAATTGTGTTTCGTGAAACAGCGCCTGAACTCTGACGTAAGTTCCACGTGACAGTGACCCCTCTCCGCGCTGAACCCCTTCCTCTAGCGTTGTCTATGCTGTCAGTAGTGACTCATTCTGTTATCCAGTACTATCTGAATAGTGATTGGGTGTTCATAACAGATATTTCTAAATAGCTGAACAAATTGAACTGCCTACTTCAAGAACGTGATCAGAACATAATTGACTGGTATGACGCGGTGAAATCTTTTTCCATGATGATAAATGTTTGGAAAGTGCAATTGAAAGAAAATTAGTTTCATCATTTTTCTTGTCTGAAGTCACTGGTTTTTACCAAACATTTCGTGCAAGAAGTGTTGTAAAAATCATACTATTACAAAGATAGCACGAATAATAGGCTACTAAAGAAAAAGGTTAACCGATTTTTAATAACAGACCAGCAGTTGATTTAATATAGCGAAGCAAAATAAATACGTTTATGCAATAAAAGAATTTTACTTATAAATAATAGCAAAATGCAGATACCGCATTCTTTATTTTTTTCCGAGTTAAATAATCCAGCCAACAACAGATTTGTGCAAATGTCTCATTGTTTTTTAAATTGTCGGTTCGTCTATTGTTGCGTATTTCCGCCCAATTTGAGGTTACTGATCTCCAGAATGACACATTTGTGAGAAACTATCTCAAAGATTGTGTTGGTTCAAATATTGATTCCTCTAAACATCCAAGTTTTGGATCTTTAGCTGCCACAATCGCAGCTATGTTCGCTTCTATGTATATTATTTGTCAATATATTTTTTTCTCAATTAAACATATGAACATAAAGAAGGACACGCTTAATAACCTTCGTACATATTTGACAGTGGCTACTTATGAGGCAACCCTCTAATTTTGAAAGCGTTTGTCAAATGTCCTGTAAATGGTGATAGATAAAGTAGTCTAGCCCGGAAATTCATCATGGGATTACTGATTGTAAATTTACATTTTAATAAAAACCTCGGTAAAACCGATCGGTAATGAGCATAATTGGGATCAGAAATAAAGCCCGACGGCAGAGTCTGAACACGAATCACGGTAGCTACAGAGTGTTACGAATTTAGAAGATACCATTGGATATAATGGCGTCTTCTTAGACGACAACCCCCTTTTTGTAATGAGCGTATTCCGAATCTCAGCGCTGAGCAATCTGATGGCATCACGGTGTTCAGAATTTCACCGATGGCTTCACTGATGCTCCACCGGTGTCGCACCGGTGCCATCAGCTTGCAGAGGTGGTGGCAGTCTCCATCAGCCGCCGTTAGTGAATCTGATTGGTTCTTGTATAGGGCGGGAATTAGCAGACGAATGACATTGTGCATTGTTGTGTCATGGCGGTGTGTTCTGTTTTAGTTCTGCTGTATTGTTTGTCATGAGCACAACATAAAAACAATATGTTAATGGCTTATGAGCGAACATGTCAACGGACCAGTTATTACTACCAGTTCAAGAAATAAATTGTTTATTCTCTCTTTTCTTTGAACGAGATGACAGTACGGAAATTTCACAAAATTTTGGTAGCGTAGCACAGACAAAAACTTATACAGTCGCCATGACAGTCATCGATCCTTCCAGCAGTTTTGTTCCTATTTGGCTGCAGCGTGACGTCATTGTTGTCCACCGGTCCTGTGAGATTCGGAATACGCTGAATACAACTGAAATAACTTAAGTCTAAAATAAGCTATTAGCTTATATTCCAACTTATGTAAATTAACAGAATTACATCTATTCATTTATTCCGTTATTGGAAATACATCATAAACTAAAATAGGCTATAAGTATATTTATAAGTCCACCGCTGTGGAGTAACTGTTAGCATGTTTGACCGTGAAACGAGTGGGCCCGAATTAAACTCCTGGTTGGGACAAGTTACCTGGTTGAGATTCTTTTCAGAGTTTCCCCTCAATCCATTAAGAGCAAAAGCTGGGTAACTTTCAGCGTTGGACCCTGGACTCATTTAGCCTACAATAATTTGTTACAGTATATAGATGTATCTCCTTTATTTTATACACGTTAAAAATGCGTTAATTATTTTAGTTACATCACCAAGAATGGGTATGTCCGCTATGAAGACGCCTATATTGATATATAGAGGCTCAAGAATAAGAGAGGGAACGTAGAGAAGGATAAATGTCCTTTATGTGGACTAGCAGAAGACGCTGGTCCCCTAAACGCCACCAATCACCATAAATTAGGAAAATTTCTTTTTAGAGTTAAAATTAGATGGGAAGTGAAAGTCAAAGCTCTAACGGATATGGAATTATAAATGTTGAATAGTCTGACACGATAGGAAACTACGAAAAATAGTCAATGAAGTTAACAGAATAATTTTTAATGAGATTGAGTATAGAAATTAAAAAGTTAAAATAAGAGTTTTAAATACAAGAGCTATTCTTCTTATTAATTTTTATTATTATTATTATTATTATTATTATTATTATTATTATCATTATCATCATTACTGTGAATACTTATAGATCCAATATGTATTAGTTTTTCTATTTATTTTATTTTAGTTGGTTATTTAACGACGCTGTATCAACTACTAGGTTATTTAGCGTCGAAGAGATTGTTGATAGCGAGATGATATTTGGCGAGATGAGGCCGAGGATTCGCCATAGATTACCTTGCATTCACATTACGGTTGGGGAAAACCTGGGAAAAAACCCAACCAGGTAATAAGCCCAAGCGGGGATCGAACCCGCACCCGAACGCAACTTCAGACCGGCAGACAAGCGCCTTAACCGATTGAGCCACGCCGGTGGCTTTAGTTTTTTTAATATTTATATAGAGAGTGATGGTGAATTAAGAACTGGAACACATCTAATCCTTCGTGACGTCAACAAGGATTGATGAAAAAAAAAAAGAAATAAATAATGCTATATATTATATTTATTGTCATCAAAACTATGTAAAACTTGTATATTATTCGTTAATAGTGATTTCAAGACGCCTATATAATCAATGATATTTTCTAAGCTGGGAATGCTCTATAGTTTTAAACTATGCTTGTGGGATATTATTATTATTATTATTATTATTATTATTATTATTATTATTATTATTATTATTATTATTGATAGCACGAGAAGCAATGTTGCGTGTTTCGCCCGTGGACTGGACGACATATATTTCAGAGAATGCTCTTCGTGATAGTATCTACGCCATTCAACTCGTATCAAGAAATGACAATGTAACCCAAGAGACGGAAAGAAGAAGGGACAAAACCGGCGATAAGTGATGGTGTCCAACCTTCACAGCAGTCAGATAAAGAGGGGAGAAAGAGCGAGAGAGAGGTGGGAATTCTCGAAGGAAATGATGCAGGACCTCCATAACTATCGACAAAAAGATGGCGTCACTGATCGGCATCTCGCAGCCCTTGAGGACATGTCACCGTGGTTGGACACACTTCGAACTATCTCTCAGACGATTTAAACTTCAGGGGAATGACACTGTAGCACGTGGACTCTGAATTTTTTTTCCATGCGCGTGTTAAGAATAGCGGCTGGTTCACAATAAAGCGGAAACGGAAACGAAAACGAGAACGAGAACGAAAATGTTAAAATGTATTTAAATGTGAGCATTAACAGTAGTTACTTGTGAATGCTTACATTTAAATGCATTTATTTTAATAATATTTCCGTTCTCGTTCACGTTGTCGTTTCCGTTCCCCGTTCATTGTGAACCAGCCTTAACATTGAAAGCGGAAGAACTAAGCAGAAAATTCTAAGCTGTTTAATCTACTTATGTAGATATGTCTTTCTTTTGGACTATGTGGATAGTGATCCGTGGTTCGATTCCTGGAGTGGGCAATACAAGATATTTATCTTCCGTTCACGGGATTTGGTATACAGTACATTTGTCATGTTCTTTTATTTTTAAATTGGTTTTCTTTACAATGCTTTATCAACTACGACAGTTATCTAGCTTCTGAATGAAATGAAGGTGATAATTGGGGTGAAAGGAATTCACAGTCCAGCTCCGAAAGTTACCCAGCATTTGCTCTTAATGGGTTGAGGGAAAACCCTGGAAAATACCTCAACCAGATAACTTGTTCCAACTGAATTTGAACCCGGGTCCTCTCGTTCCACGGTCAGACATGTATGTATGTATGTATTTATTTACACTGCAAGTGGGCAAGCACCCGGTGGCAGTGGTATACACAATATAAACAATACACAATAAAATGATAACCAATACACAATAAAATTTACAATACACAATACAATTTTACAATACACAATACAATTATATACACAATACAATAAGAATACACAATAAAATTTAACACAATATTAATAAAACATAAATAAAATACCTAATTTTACAATACAACCTACATAATTATGTATAGGCCCTACATAAGTTTCAATAGTCTTTCACTTTACTCTCATCTCACTCCCTGTAGTGGCACTATGACGCATTTCACTGACACTTTAGCACACATTTCACTGACACTCTGTAACACATTTCACTGACACTATAGGACACATTTCATTGACGCTATAAATTATCACTGATCGGAACTATTCACTGCACTGTAAAACCATAACTTCACTGACTCACCTCGCTTCACTGATACAACCGTTCAAATAAGTCAAATAATTACACCCTTATGCATACTTATAAACAGAACTACATTTAAACTAAACATTTCTAGTCTAAGGCCCCCTTACACGCTATTTTAAATAATTTACAATTCAAACCAAGGAAGTAACTCGTCAGGCTAGATAAATACATGTCACCTTAAAAAATTAAATGTTGAATGTCACCTTAATTTTAATTTGCACTTTATACACAACTTTTTAAGTTACTCTTGAATCTCCTTAAGGAAGGACAGCCCTCAAAGACCGTTGCAGGTAGGTCATTCCAATCATTTATAGTTCTATTTAAAAATGAGAATTTACCGACATCCGTTTTCTGTTTCCTACATTTGATTTTAAAATCATGATCGTTCCTACCATAGTACGTTGGCTTTTCTAACCGAGCCGTTATGTCTACCCATGCTTTCTGACCTAGATGTGCTCTATACAATGATGTTATTCCAGTTTTCCTACGTCCGTTTTGCAAAGTTTCCCATCTAAGTTCCTTTATCGTATCGTTTCCATCTTCTCTTTTGCCTTTAACAAATTTAGCTGCCCTATACTGGATTCTTTCTAAGGAATTTATCTGATATATTCTATAGGGATCCCAACATGTAGTTCCGTATTCCATTAACGGTCGCACTAACGTTAGATATGCTATTTCCCTCGACTTGGGGCTAGCTTTTCTCAAGATTCTCATAATAAAGTGAAGTGCCCTCCATGCTTTACCCGTAAATGCTAACCGTTACTCCAAAGCGGTGGAAATTTGTCATGTGATATCACCTGTGTTGTCTCAGTGTGTGGCTGGGAAAGTTCCTGAAGCATTGTTATTGTTTCACAATGTTTAAATAATCATTAGGGAGTGGATTTTTATGTGCAAAAAATTAAAAATATTTATTTTTATGTGCTGAAATGTACAAAAATATTTGCTAAAAATAATTTTTTTTAATATGACAAAATACCTTACTTAGCTTGGAAAAACAATGTTACTAGGTACTCACCAACCACACTTGAGTGCTAATAATTGGCCGAGAATTGCAGTGATCAACAAAGGTCAGCTCCAAATTCTCCAATACAAATGCATGCCGATTATCTCTGAGCAACGACTTATACTGTGAAAACGATCTTTCCACATCACAGGACGTCAGATGTGCATATTTAAAGAGAGGAATGTCACAACACAAACACCGTCAATTTCACCTACAGGTACACCCTCCAATACTTGAGCAACTTTACACATTTTATTATATCCACTATTTTTCCCAAACACATTCTGGAATTTGTCCCTTAGTACATGTATTTCTGAACCTGGTAGCGAGACTAGTTTAATTTTCACGGCACACACCTCCCACAACAAGTTTTTGGATGTTTCGAGTTTTTTATGGAGTCACACAAAAAGCTTAGATTTGCTAATACTGTGAGAAAGTCAAATCGTTTTTTAAACACCCATCTTTCAGTATATCTTGTAGGATATCGATTGACGATGCTCGATAACAAGGAATCACAACAAGACGTATGCCTTACTTGATAGGCATGAGCGAGAGGCGAGAGATTTGTTTAAATTAAATAATGTTCATACCCGAGCTCTTATCTGTTGTGTTTCACAAACAAAGTGTGGAATGAAATCATCTTCAGCAACAATAAACATTCCTCATTATGTGTTGCAAAATCTATTCTCCTTGTCCATGTTAATTTGTTCTCTAATAATAACACTGATATGATGCCTAGCAGTTCTCAGAACTTGAGGCGATACTATTACAAAAATGGATCACGGATACACCACACAGCGCTTAGAAACACGAAGCAACCAAGAATTCTTAAAAAGATAACGTCCTTCTGAGTGACATAATTGATTTAGTTTTAAAATGTTTAAAAGTTCTTGTAAAAATTATTTAAGTAAAAAAACTCCAAGTTTTATGTGTTTATAATAGAGTTTCTGAAAATATGTATTTACATAATTTTTTGTGAAAATATGTGTTTTTATGTGAAATAAAATTCGGGTTTTAAACTTGAAACTTTATGTTCGGAATTTTTAACTTTGTTAATTGTGTTTTATCACACGCAAAAATAATATTTAATTACATAGAAATCCGCTCCTTAATAATCATACACATTGATTCAGCTGACTAATCTACACTAATGTATCATTTTTATAATGCTATATTAATTCTTACCTCAAACACAAAACTTACTGGTCAACCACCTTTCACTGAACAAAAGCTTCTGCAGTCGACTGCTTCTATTCAAAAGGCGGGTAGTCAATAGAATTGAAAATAAGACATCTCCTGGCATCTGTTAGGTATTTCAAAAACTTAAAAGTCAGAGACCACAACTCCAGGGCAGTCATTAAAATTTTATCACGGGATTAGGGGTATCACGGAATTAGGCACCTTTACCCTATAGGAAGACCAGTAAAGAGATGAAAAGACCAGTTTCTGTAAGCGACCGGAACAGGCCGAAAGGCCTATTCCATGTAGATGATGATGATGATGACAACATTGTGATCAATAATCCGAGCATTTGTGTTATTCTACTAATTTTCGACACCATTTAGGATGAATAATAAACTTTACAGCACGGATATCCAGGAAAATTTATTTAAGCTATAGGTTAATTAGTAACCTAAGTAAGTTCATGTATAGCCTATATTTAAAGTGAAATATTAAATATTTTTCACACTTATCCTGACTATTCCGGAAATATAAAATCTGTACAAAATGAGTAACGGCAAACACAACTGAAATTGTTCCTTTTAAGAAGATAAAGGCTAAGCGTACTACAGACATCGAAAGTTAGTAACTTAAATGCATAACCAGGAAGACCAATAAACATACAAAAGAAATGGAGAAAATATATAACTCTCTAATGTAAAGAAATATTGTAAAATTGACTAGGGAAAGAACATCAAACGGGGAATAAGAATCGAGAAACGCATGAAAGTAAATTGGAGTAGACCACATGCAATACTATAAAAATATATGTGTAGGAAAATGGGCAATATCCGAGGAAAATGAAGCTTGATAGGAAGTCTTACAGGCCCAAAATAAGATGAGAAAAGGAACGTTTGAAGCACGGCTACATTTATTGTATAGGCTGGAATTTTATCAACTACTCCCATTTTACATTTAACTAATGCAAATTACTATCATTTTAAGCTGCATTAACATAGCTGTCCTATCTCCTCTTGAACTGAACACTAGTTGGAATAAAACCAAATTGTGCCATTAATTCAGTATTAAATTTTAACAAAAGTAACATAATTCAATTTATATCTTGCCCAAATTCAACCTAGCAAATTTCAAGCGCAATAATAAAACTATTAATAACTGGTCTCTAATAGAAACAACAACCATATTTCTTAGCTTGCAAATCGATAATATAGCCATATTGCATTGGAAAAATCATATTAAAGAAATTACCCATAAATTCACCTCCAGAATAGAAGGCGAAAGAAATATGTACTTATTTTTTTTAGTCCTAAGTAATCTTATGTTTTGAGTTTAATTTTTCATATTTATAGGGAGGCTATTAAAAACTTTTACTGTCATATAACACACTCCTTTTAGATAGCACATTAGACTTGCCGATGGAATATGAAAGCCATTTTTGACTCGTGTTTTTATGCTATGATCTGTTGAATTAGTTACAAAGTTTTCGCGATTACATAGAAGAAGATTATCAGTAAAAAAATATATATATACTGACAAGCCATGGGCATTATTTGTAGCTTTTTTTAAAGACTCCTACACGATTTCCTAGATTTGACACCTACTATTATTCTAATTACTCTTTTTTTGCAGTGGGAATATACTATTACTATCTGTGGAGAAAGTTACACAACGCAGAACTGCACTCATTGTATTCTTCACCTGACATAATTAGGAACATTAAATCCAGACGTTTGAGATGGGCAGGGCATGTAACACAATGAGCGAATTCAGAAATGCTTGTATAGTATTAGTTGGGAACCCAGAGGGAATAAGACCTTTGGGGAGGCCTTGACTCGGGAGGATAATATTAAAATAGATTTGAGGGAGGTGGAATATGATTATAGGGACTGGATTAATCTTGCTCAGCATAGGGAACGACGGCGGGCTTATGTGAGGGCGGCAATGAACCTTCGGGTTGCTTAAAAGCCGTAAGTAAGTAAGCATATATTTTTTTATTTTAGTAGGTTATTTTACGACGCTTTATCAACATCTCAGGTCATTTAGCGTCTGAATGAGATGAAGGTGATAATATATATTATTTTAATGTACCGAAGTACATATGATATTTCCATGCAGATATTCTGCGTCATCATACGATAAAAGAGTAATGGAACGGACAAAAATTCCCCCCCAACGCCGGGATTTGAACCAGGGTTTTCAGCTCTACGTGCTGATGCTTTATCCACTAAGCCACACCGGATACCCACCCCGGCGCCGGACAGAATCGTCTCAGTTGAAGTTCCAACTCTTGGGTTCCCTCTACTGGACGCCCTCTGCACTACGTCATAGATGTCTATGAACGTAGGAAGGTGATAATGCCGATGAAATAAGTCCGGGGTCCAACACCGAAGGTTACCCAGCATTTGCTCATTGTAAGTATATATCTCTTGCATAGGTCTAATAGCAAAACATACTGAATTTACAATTAATATTTGAGGAGAAAAATTCGCTCCGGCGCCGGGGATCGAACCCGGGACCTTGGTTCTACGTACTAAGCGCTCTGACCACTGAGCTGAACCCTCCTCCTTCAGTGTTTTCCTTTGTGGCCTGACTCCAAGTTATGCATATATGTTGACGTGTATGTCCAATGTCAACTGCCATTATACTAGGGGCGCTCTCAGCTGAGTACTTGTTTGGCCGGGATTCCGCAGTTACATGCACAGTAATCTGTAGAAATATATGCACTGTAGCTATGAGAATATTATAGATTTATTCATTTGTCCTACAGAATAATATCTGTAATGTTGACAATTAACATTTGAGAAGAAAAATTCTCTCCGGCGCCGAGGATCGAACCCGGGTCCTTGGTTCTAGGTACCAAGCGCTCTGACCACTGAACTACGCCGAATTCAATCCATAGTACCGAGCCGAACCGAACCCTCCTCCTTTAATGTTTCCCTTTGTGGCCTGACTCCAAGTTAGGCATATATGTTGACGTATATGTCCAATGTCAACTGCCATTATACTAGGAGCGCACTCAGCTGAGTGACTTGTTTGGCCGGGATTCCGCAGTTACGTGCACAGTAATCTGTAGAACTATATGCACTGCAGCTATAAGAGGGTTCGGTTCGGTACTGTGGATTGAATTCGGCGTAGCTCAGTGGTTAGAGCGCTTGGTACGTAGAACCAAGGACCCGGGTTCGATCCCCGGCGCCGGAGCGAATTTTTCTCCTCAAATATTAATTGTCAATATTACATATATTATTCTGTAGGACAAATTAATAAATCTATAACATACTGAATTTAGTTTGGGGGTAATTTCTGTAGTGCTCGAGAAAAGTGGCACAAGTCAAAAGTGTTAATTTTACAGGAGAAGAAAAAAACTGTCTTCACACTGGGTTATGTGGATTTGATTTTCTTCTGTATGAATTATTTTAATGGGAGAAATACTTATGTCTCTTTTCCCAAGCGAGCAGATGTTGCGTAAGTTGTCAACAAAGTAATAAAAAAATGTTTGTGGAAACATATCTATGTCACTTTTCCCAAGCACTGGAGATTTAGTTAATATGATTTTTCCAATTTAACACATTATCGATTTGTAAGCCAAGAAAGCTGGTTGTTACTGTTGTTGTTTCTGTTAGGAACCTGTTATTAATTATGCAAATCTAGTCTTTCAGGTAAAGCTCCCTGTGAAGCAGACTTGAATAATTTCAAGGAAAAAATGATTGATTAATTTGAATTTAATTGCATTTAATTAATTAATTAATTAATTATAGGGTTTGTTACTTGCGAAGTTGAATTGTAACAGGATTTAAATTGGATTATGTTACTTTTGTTACAATTTAATACTAATTTATTGGCTGAGAACCAATCACATATTTTGAGGAGAATTGCCTCTCTTGAAGATTGGAATGTGTTGGTGTTATTGGCTGTAATTACTATACTTGTGTCATCTGCAAATAATATGGGATGACCTACATCAAGTTTAAATTAATATGAACTATTCCCCAGTCTCCCCTAAACTAAATAAATCTGGTATTACAGTACATTTTGAATAAGTAATAATTAACACTATGTCTCCCTGGGATTGTACAGATAGGCTACTGGTAATGTGATGAAGTCGGAATAAATAAAATCTCTTTCTCCCTGATCTCCCCTAAAGCTTAGTCAAGTGGTATTATCGTGAAGTTACAACGAGCGCCAACTATCTCCTGTCTCCCTTATAACTAAAGTAAACTAGTATTATACTGAAGTTGGTAGCTGTTGCATATTGCATAATGTTAATGCTGTCTTAGAGAGGATTGCTTGTGTAAGAGCAGTCAGAATTGCATTGAAACAGAGATGCAACTTGAGTCGAACTGAATTGTTCCCCTGTCTGTGGCCTGTATCTTACCATCTTCAATAGCATACATTTGCAACAGTCTTTAATAGACTTCATTTTGGATCGTCGCACGGTTCAGCCAATATGTAAATTAACTATTCATCTTATTATCGTTAGAATGCGTCGACAGGGAGCTATTCACTCCATGCTACTCACTAATTTTATTGTATTTAACGAGATATGGGAATTAAAAAAAATTGAATAAATCGAATAGGGTTTCTGCCGTTCACAATTCCTTGACTTCCTTCAAATGAATGGTGGTAAATGGAGCGAGGCAAGTGACTAAAGCTCACATAGATTCTTCTCGAAGTCCCCTTTAGATGGTTTCCCCCTCCTTTTCCGTTCTTTCATTGAGACTTCATTGCTACAAAAAAATCTGGGTGTAGCTGTGTCCAGGACACGGCCGTGAATTTTACGTGAATATGTCTGCCTTAAATCGACATATCTGGACGAGATATTTCGTTTGGCACCAAAATCAGCTCGTTAGGACATCGGAGTTACGAAATATAGTGCCCGGAAATTTTCGTCCACGCCCAAAATGGCCGCCAGTCATCGAACGTGCGACTCACGACAGGTAAAACTTGGCTGTGAGAAAAACCTGCACATGAGTGGACTTGGTTACTAAAAACCTAAACTAACCAAACCTAACCTTCGTATAAATGCCAGATGTGTAACCGGAGCACGAAGGGAACTTCTTGATTTAATCTGGAATGTGCATGTGAAAATAAATCCAGCAAAGAATCACGCTGGTAATGTACGAGAAGTCCGCGCATGCGCAGTTTGATCTCACAGCCAAGTTTCTTCCTCAGCCTCGCCTCACGCGTATGCGACAACTCACGGTCATTCTCGCATCGTAGTCGTATACCCGATCGAACGAGATCACATATATTTCAATCGTGATATTAGTCACGAAGTTACAGTGTCGAAATGGATCACCCTACAAACATTACATCGCTATTTCCGTTTTCATGCCCCATGAGTCGATCTGATTTTAAAGACGTATTCACATCATAAACAATCCTGGCTCCCGGTGTTAAGAATAATGCTATCAGCGACTGATGTCATTAATAGATTAATCGTCGGAGCGAGAGTAGCAGTCATATAATATACGGCTAATCTTTCTAAGAACCCTCTTGATTTTGTAACTTTGAGAAATAAATATATTCTCGGTTACTCTTATTTCCACAGTTTACAAAATAGTAGGCCTATTTAATAAAAGCGACACTAGATTTTATGAGGCCCTTTATACACCTTTCCCAGTTGTATTTCAGTAATTATCAAATGTATTTCAGTTTAGTCAATGTAATTTCAGAAATTATCAATCGTATTTCAGATTTGTCAATTCAATTTCAAATAGTATAAATTGTATTTCATATTTGTCAATTGTATTTCAGATGGTATCAAATGTATTTCAGATGGTATCAAATGTATTTCAGATTTCTCAATTGTATTTCAGATGGTATCAAATTTATTTCAGATTTCTCAATTGTATTTCAGATGGTATCAAATGTATTTCAGAAAATAAGCGATGCATTTAAGATTACATAGTCACTTTTATTTCACAAAATAACAAATGTAGGCCTACTTGAGACTTTAACATTATTTAAAAAAATGGAAAATGGATTTAAAAAATCCTCAACTTTATAGCATTTTGGCGTCCGAAAGGCATATTCTCCATAGCTAAAGCTGCAGCTTGATGAATTGTACTGTGTTGTACTGCACGAGCACAATCACCACCAACAATATCATGTGTGTTGCGTCATCAATTTTACTCTCTACTGTACAGTAGGTAATTTAGCCTATAATACCAGGACCCATGACGTCAGGAATTCCAAGATGGGTTTTTACGTACGTCTTCACTTTACACGAAATGATCTCGATTGGATTTAACATTGGAGAATAAGGTGCCAACCGTAACTTCTGAAATACAAATGATAGTTTCTGAAATACAATTGACAAATCTGAAATACAATTGATATTTTCTGAAATACAATTGACAAATCTGAAATACAAATGATACTATCTGAAATTAAACTGACAAATCTGAAATACAATTGATACTATCTGAAATTGAATTGACTAATCTGAAATACAAATGATAAATCTGTAATACAATTGATATTTTCTGAAATACAACTGGAAAAGGTGTAGAAAGAATATTCAATGGTTGATACAAATAATTCATTTGTTCCCACATCTTTGAATTTCTGTCATCGCCTGGCAACTTTGATTTTGTTATTGTTGATTAGAGCTGAAGAGAATAACATTACGAAATCTATTGCTGAGTACAATTTATTTCAGGTAGTAACACAAACTAATATTAAGGAATAGTATACCTGTGTATTATAAAGTATTCTTTAAAAATTTAAAAGACAATATAGAATAACGAAAGCAGAAGTTTTGATTTACGCTATTTACGTATGGTTTTGATAGTATGGCAGTGCTATGTAGATAAGTCCAGAAATAGCCTGTATTACTGTCTAGCCTACAATGGGGCACATTTTGAACATTTAATTAATTATGTTTAGGAAATTAATCAAAATATACTATGTTTTCGTCCTACAACCAACGGCAGAAACGAACATATTTGTGTTATGTTTTAGGCTGAAAATTGAACAAATATATTTTCGATTCATCCTACCCTTATCTTCTTAAGAAAGGTATGCATATCGGAGTCTGGATACAAAATGATTTTCGAACACTGTCACACACACGAATACACACACACACACACACACACACACTGTAAACCGTTGCAGTGATCTCCTCTTTATCTTTTAGTAGTTAAATACTGTAAAATCAGCTTTCAATGTCTTGAGCGAGATAGATACAAGAAGCCCATGGCATTGAAGTCCATGATGAAGTATTGAATTTTTTGTATTTTCCTCTTTCCTTTAACGTTCACAATTACTTTTATAATTCCTCTTGGTAGAAAGGACATGAATGTAACACTAATTTAATTATTCTTTTTCATTAGTTCATTTTCCTTCTTTTCCTCCGGAGGCATTATTTAATTGTGAAATCCTTTTACGATTCTCAAAGGGAAAAATTAAGATCTGGCTTCTACATCTGTCTCCATGGCGGAGAATTTTGTTTCTAGACAATGGAATGGAAATACACAGCAGTACTTTTTACTACCTACTTTATAGTACAATTCTTTTGCATGTCTTTAATTTTATCAGTTTCAGTGATTTGTTTAACAGCGCTATTTGAAGAAAGAAATTAAAGACGATAGATACAGAAATTATAGGGGAATTTAAAAATACGAGTGTCATAGACCTATCTTAACCTAGAACTTATTTTTTTAATTTTTCATTTTTGATAATATTTGCACAGACATAATCTCACACAATGGGACGTCAAACATGAAGATTGTATAGGTAACTGAGTTCTTTAGAGTTGAACAATTTTTTGTCAGTCTTTAGTATCTCAGATTTCTTTAATTACAATATCACACTGGAAATTTAGCAGCTCTATTCGCAGTTGTTCCGGTACATTCTTAAATCATAGGCAAATACATAAGAACACAAAGAAACTTTTATAATATTTTTTCTATATCCTACATCTTGATTGCACAACTTTTAACACTAATCACTTCGGAATATTTTTGATTTCATAAAAATTACAAATATTTTAATGAGTTTTAATTGTTCTTCAAAATCTTTAGTAACTATTACAGAAAAAAATGATATAGCATATTCGTTTTGTAGACCATTTACTATAGGAAAATGTCCCCCAACTTTTACCAAAAATTTGTATCTTGAATGACTTCGACTGAAATGATTTCACGGAATTGTATGCATCATGGATTGAATTATCTTCGTGTTGTAATACGGTGGTCAGATCATTAAAATATTTTGTTAAGTCAGCTGGAAATGCTAAACATTATTATCAATCGGGGTCACTTCACATAGGCGACATTTCTAATCAAGAAATTTGCAGGTGTCGTCTCATAAAGTGAAAACCTTGCCAAAGTCTAACTGTGCTTTAACCACTTTACTTACGTTGCTAAATTGCATATATCCACTAATATTAACTAATCGTCTCGCTCAAAACTAGCCAGTTTTCCTTGCCGACACACGCTGTAACATTCGTGGTCATGACAAATATTCTAAACTCTATAGTAATGTAATATACAATTTTCAGTTTCCACAAGAAAAAATTCGGGCCATATAAAAGCCATGGGGGGCCGGATGTGACCCGCGGTCCGTAGTTTGGACGATCCTGGTATAATTAACATGGAATAATGAATCCTGCTGAAACATACGATAAATTATGATAATTAGAAATTTATGAGCATAAGTATTTGCAAAATTATAGTAAAACAAGGAAAAGAGAATTAATACAAAATAAAATTTCAACAATTCCCTAATAAATTTTCATAATTTGAAGTAAAGTATATTAAAGGAATAAAGGAAACGTTGCTCCATAGATATCACTCATCATTTACTGCAGTGAAAACTTGTTGCTGCCATTCCGGTCCCTAACTCATGAGGTCATCTTGTTAAACAGGCACCAGTGGTCGTTTTACGTCCCAGTTGGCTTGTCAACAGGTGCATAATGCTTCCACATCATATGCAGAGACTCTAATGACGAATTTGTGTTGTCCAGAGGAATATACTCTAGCTGGCCGTGTATACGAAAAAGAGATCACTTTGTGAGATTTAGCAGCGCAATCCTACTCACAGCAAACCTCCCCATCTCCCTTATATCCATATAAACGAGCCTTCCTACCCAATTTGTCATCCTTCCCAATTGTGATGATGCAGTATAGTGGGTATATAATCAGTCAACACACTTCACTTCAACAGTCGAATTAATCATCACCCATAATTTCTATATATAACGAAAAAGAGGATATTTATTTATTTCATTGACCAATTCATTAAATAAATATCTTAGCCTTCAAATAATACAATTATTTTTCCTTTCAATCAAATTGTTGTTCATTTAGTTTTTGGATAGTTTTTAATCTATAGATATCCGTTTGTTTATTATGTTTAGGCCTTTTATATGTATGCTATTATCCTTCCTGTACTTAATTTCCCTTTTTTGTTCGTTCCCCACATTTTGTGGTCTGTTTTTGTTTTCACTTGTGTGTTATGCTTTGTCCAATGAGGCAGTCCCGTTATTGGGAAAGCTGAAAGAGTGTCTTTCTTATTATTATCGACTAGTTGATTAATTGTCTTACATTTAAATATTTGCAGTTTTTATTTCATAATTATCATGTATTTTTACTAAGGGTGTGTAATTTTTACATTATGTAGTAGTAATCACTAGATCATGGATTTTATGGAATTACATATTTTAATGCTACGTATTTATGCACGAATAAAATGCAAATTTTGATGAGATACACATGTAAGAATCTTGTCCATAAATTTTATTTTATTTTTTTTTTTACATATTTGGTATAAAATTACATACTTCACACCATACTACATAATTGTAGTGTACATATTTTAACATTATTGCAGAATATATAATAAATTGTGATAATAATAATAATAATAATAATAATAATAATTATTATTATTATTATTATTATTATTATTATTATTATTATTATTATAAAATTAATAATAATAATTTCTCGATTTATTTGCGTTTATATTGAATTATCCAATGCCGTAGCAAGAAACGAAAAATAATTTGAGGGTTATTGAGCTAAATAGTACATGTTCGATGCCATCAACAATGACTCGTTTCAAACGTTTTCCTTTCTTGTTCTCAAAACGCATCAGAATTTGTAGCAGCGAGGGAGTAATCGGTGAGTGTGTTTCAGTAAGATCTAATGATGTATTCAAAAAGAACTCAGGACACACAACTTTTTCTAATCTATGTAAAATACTTAAAGGTCAGTGCAGTTCCATGAGGAGATTGTTCCGAGTATCATTCCTCAACTGAAATACTCTCCAGTTCTTTCGTGTGAAGTTGAGAGGTCGTTTTTCACTTATAAGAACATTCTAATAGACAAAAGGCAATCGATGACCGTAGAAAATATGGAAAAATACTTAATTATTAATTGCGCCTTCGAACAACAATGAAATGAGGTTGAATCACATGTGCACCTGTCATTTTTTCAGTTCTGTTTTCTTTTCAGTGTGCAAAATAGTACATTATGCAACGAGCCTATAATGATAGTAATTAAGAAGCGAGTTTCATAATTTTCATACGAGCTTCTTAATTACCATTATAGGCGAGTTCCATACGACTTTTTATGCTCGACCATATTTCTAACTTGAAATTATTCAGATGTATACATTTTATTTGTATCTGACAAGATCGGAAGTGACCTTGTTCTGGTTCGTGAATTGTGAGATATGCGCAGATGCGAAAGTATTGATTTTTACCGAGGAACAATAATGTCATTGACCTTGATGTAACACCGTTAAACTTGATATAACCTTGATTATTGAATTCGACATTGAAAAACGAGATGACAAATTGAATTTATTTGAATATTATTTACAATTAACGCTAATTATTATAGTAACAGAACATAACCTTCTGCGACAGTATTGGATTTCCAGCCTCCGTGACTTTTCGCTAATTCTCTTTCGATTGCATATCCGAGAATAATCGATACTTGCGGTTTTATAACGGTACAAAGCTGACTTGTGATTGGCTGAATACCTGTAAGCTGAGTTGTTATTGGCTGAACACCTGTAGTTTAATGACATGCATTAAAGGACTGCTACCAGGTGTATAATTACTACATTTCGGCATGGTCGAGCATAAATACATTTAATAAAGCTTAGATTTTAAGTTAAATATATGCATTTATTACATATTTATGTACATATTTTGCATTATTTAGCTACATATTTATGTACAAATGTCTCATTTTCGTATTACATAAAATCCAGGCTCTAGAAATTACTCTCACCTAACATTAATGAATGATTTTCGTTTGAAGAAGGAACTATACATACCTATTAGAGCCCCTTCACACGAGACCAATTTTATAAGCGCTGCCGCTTGTGAATAATGGCTGTCTTCGGACACATCCACGTAACAGTGGCGCTGCAGACACTCTGAGTGGCTGGCTTAGTCGCTGGTGGCGGTCACTGAAAATGGCGCTTCCCGTCGCGATACATGGAATTAAATGGTAGGTTTCAGACGGGACCACAGCTAGGTCACTATTTTAGTGGCGCGTGAGTGACGCTGCTAACGGAGTACTGTAGCACCACCAAGTCCTTACACCATCAGGACATATACATCTTATTGTGCCACAGTGTCTTAGTTTTAGAATTCCATTGGTAATTCCTACTAGAAATCCTTCAAATGATTTCTTGTACATGTGAAAAAAAAAAAACTTTTTGTCGTTCTGATGTAAATCATCAAACAAAGTATGAAGTAGCTCTCGATTCTGTCTTTTGAAAACCAATTGATGAAAACCAGACTCTTCTGCTTTTTAAGTATATTCTTTCTAGTTACGAGCAGTTTTCATAAGTATATCTCTTTCTATGTCCATGTTCACTGGAAGACTGAAAAATTATCTACAAAAATTTAGTATATTAAGCAGTGCCACTAACGCGCCACTAGTGGCGCTGCTAAGCGACTTCGACTGAAGGGACCTTTCGTTTTTCAAATTGTTATCTAATATAACAAGTTTTCACTGCAGTAAATGACCTTTCTTCTCTTCCTTCCATATACTTTACTTCAGATTACGAAAATTTATTAGGAAGTTCTTGAAATTTTATTTTGTATTTAATTCTCTGTTTCTTTGTTTTACTATTATTTTGCTTGTACTTATACTAGTAAATCTCTTATAATCATAATTAATGGTATATTTCAGCAGGATTCATTATTCAATGTAATTATACCACGGCCGTCCAAACTACGGACCGCAGGCCACATTCCCCCCCCCCATGGGTTTTTAGGTTACCCGCAGTTGTTCTTGTGCAAACTGAAAATTGTATATTACATTACTATAGAGTTTAGAATTTTTTCATGACCACGAATGTTACAGCGTGTCTCGGCAATGAAAACTAACCAGCTTTGAGCGGGACGATTAGTTAATATTAGTGGATATGTAATTTACCAGCATAAGTAGAGTGATTGAAGCACGGTTAGACTTTGGCAAGGTTTTCACTTCACGAGAATAAAAATGTCGCCTATGTGAAGTGACCCCGATTGGTATTCATGTTCAGATTTCTATCTGATTTAACAAAATATTTGAATGATCTGACCACCGTATTACAAGACAAATATAATTTAATCGATGATGCATACAATTCCGTGAAATCATTTCAGCCGAAGTCATTAAAGACACAAATGTCTTTGAAACGTTGGGTACGTTTTACTTTAGTAAATGGTCTACGAAACGAATATACTTTAACATTTTTTCCTGTAGGCCTATAAGTTACTGGAGATTTTGAAGAATAATTAAATTTATTATAATATTTGTAGTTTTTGTGAAAAAATTATTCTAAAATTTCTTTGTTTTCGTATGCATGTGCCTGTGTATTTAAGAATATTGTCTGTACATTTGTATTATAATTAAACTTATTTCGTTTTGTAATATACGCTATTTTGTATTTGTATATTATCTCGATGTGCTGAATGTTAATAATTTTGTCTTATGTTTCCAAGAACACTCCCAACACAAGCTTTAACCTTTTTGCGAATGAGTTAATTATAAATTATTTAATTTTAAATGTTACGTACAAGAGCTCAATAATGTATATGTATTATTGTGATTATTATTGTTATTATTATTATTATTACTCATTAGATTATATTTCATAATTAGAGATTGTATGCAGAGTTGCTGATGTTATATATATTTTTCACGTAGACATCTTTTCACAGTATCTTCTCTTTTGAATAGTTCGTATTAGTGAAGAAATCTCTGCAGATATTTTGAGTGCAACAGTTTTGGTACGAAAAGGATAGAGTTATAAATGACGTCTGTGTTACTATGACGTTAATACCTACGTTCTATGTTGACTTTCCATGTATGCTTAATTTCAGAGTTCACGTATGTTGTTACTTTTTTTTTTTTTTTTAGTTTGCACTGCCTAGGAGTTGCGATTTGAAAGCACAGTATTCGAAATACAAATAGTCTATATTCGTATTCCTACATTTATTGCGAAGCACGGTGTTTCACAATTTTTTTTATCTGCGAAATAGTTTTGATTTAAGAGAAAGACGGGTCAGATTTCTGACATTTCAGGTAAAAAATCACTGTTCCGTTTTACTGCGAAAATTACATACTGACCCTGTTCTAAGCGTCACCGTATTTTCAGGACACTACCAAATTTGAAGCTATAGTGAAATACTTCTATATACTGGACACTCCTCAACTTGGATATTTACAAGATTTCAATACTCTATGGGTAGTTTATATCTTGGGCACCTTCTATCCTGTAACTTAGATATATGTTTGAAAAATTCATTTTCTCGTCTTTGACTTTTAAAGGGAAAAGAGTTCCAAAATATCATTATTCCATTGGTTTAGATTTAATTAATAAGTTCTACATGGAACCTTACTTGGTGTACATGTATTATACATCGTACGCTGAAGGGTTATGTAAAGACCCAGAAACAAACTTGGGCCACCTGAATTTTCCATGTTCCAGCTATAACATACTGCGCATGCATGAATTTTCCAAGTACCAGTTGTAACATACTGCGCATGTATGAATTTTCCAAGTACCAGTTGTAACATACTGCGCATTCATGAATTTTCCAAGTACCAGTTGTAACATATTGCGCATTCATGAATTTTCCAAGTACCAGTTGTAACATACTGCGCATTCATGAATTTTCCAAGTACCAGTTGTAACATACTGCGCATGTACGAATTTTCCAAGTACCAGTTGTAACATACTGCGCATGTATGAATTTTCCAAGTACCAGTTGTAACATACTGCGCATGGATAAATTTTCCAAGTACCAGTTGTAACATACTGCGCATGTATGAATTTTCCATGTCCCAGTTATGACATACAGTGCATGCATGAATTTTGTTTCTTGGTCTGTGCAAGGCACAGATCGCCTTCGTTTGCAAACAAACATAGCGTAATGTATTGTGATATTATTTGGAATGCGAAGAAAATCTGAAAAGGAATTTATACGATCAAATAAATAGCTGATGTTTTTCGAATATTTAAAATATATTATTGTGTAAATGTAAAGCACAATAGATACCGTATCTACTTTAATAAGTAAATAATTAATGTATTTAATTGAATAGAATTATTTCAAATTATTGCTTTAAATAATAATAGTAATAATAATAATAATTATTATTATTTATTTATTAATATTTGTGTGCTGAACAACAGCCAGAGGCTGTATAATACGTATAATTTAAGTTAATCAAAAGCTTCACAGAATTTAAAATCAGGTAACTGAAATTAAAAATATTCACCTGTTAAAATATTTATAGCAGTAAATACCTGATGTACTTAGTTTCCTTGTTTATACCAGGGTATACCACTGTATCAAGAATTTTTTATGCACTCTATATCTTAAACATCTCTGTATGTTGGACAAATTTGAGCAAAGCTACTTACAGCTTACGTCCAACTTAGAAAAATTATACTATATCAGCAATTGAAAGTGATTTTTTTACAATTCCATTTTTAGGACATTGTACAGATTCAGAGTCTGAAGGGTTCTACAATAATTTTGAAATCTATCAAGCTGACTTATTTTCTACATACTCTATAAACCATGATTAAGTAAGTATTATAATATACATTCATATCTTAGTCATTTTGTAATTAAAATAATTTCCGTAAAATAGGCAACAAAGGTGTTAAGAGTTAATGTTGAGCAAGTAAATATTTTATTTCTTGTTTCTCAAGGCACAGTTTTAAAATATGTTCACTCAGTGTTTTTCTAAATATAGGTATGAGTTGAATTATATTTAAGTTTGTGTATCATATATTTAGAACTTGTGCTAGGAGGTAGATTTTGAAAACAAGCCACATTTTTTCAAATAAAGTTGCATAGCTCAAAACTACTTAAATGACATGAAACAATTTTAATCAAATTTTGTAACATCTGTACGTATTACAAGAGGAGCATTTTTTGCAAAATAATTAAATAGATACATAAATAAACCTTCTAGTTAAAAAATTTTTGAGTTAAAATTTTTCTCTTTCTCCTGCTTTAAGGAAGTAAATGAGTATTCATTATCACTTACAAAATGTTCCAATTGTAATTTTATTACGTAAGTTGGCCAGAAGGTCATATAACATAACATTAAACAGTATAAAATGTTTCATATTTTGAAACAAATAACCAAAACACTAAAAACAAAGTACCTTATGTTTTATTTGAGTTAGATCCTTATGTGAAGTGTAGTATCAAGTTTGTTTCTGTACTACTTTTGGTGCATAAAACGAAAGCAGTGTTTCATATAAACAGGTCAGCGCAAAAGGAATGAGCATTCGTGCTACTCGTTTAGTAATGTTGGAATACCCAACAGACTGCAGCAAAATTCGTTCAAAGGAAAATCAGTTTCTCTAAAAATGACTGGCCTGAAATGAGAAACCGCAGATATCCTGTAGTAATTTCTTTTGTGTGTGTTACATATTTTCAGCTTCTTTGATGTTTCCTGTTGGAGTTTGTTTAGTAGTTCCCGTTCTGTATATGAGTAAAATCACACAAACTGCGTGCTTATTCCACACCTGCACGATTTTGATAAACTATTCTAAATACGTTTATCCGAAATCGTTCATTGTACTCCGCCTGTTATAATCAAGATGAACTGACCAAATGCTACGTTTTCTGTTCTCCGTTGTTAGTATGTCGTAGTATGATATCTGGTATTGATCTGTACTGTAAGAATGCTGAGTACAGCTCTTTCTCAATTACAATTAAATGAACTGCTTTCGAGCACGATCACTAATTGGTGTAGGTACTTAAAAATAAAAAGCTCTGCTTTCGTAAGTACTTAGCGAAAACCTAAAGGCTATTTTTTTGTGTATTGTTTTCACCATGTCATTTGTATTTTTCGTGTATACTACGTTCCAACTATTACGAAAGAATATCATGTTATGTGACTTATAATTTCTGTTTCTGAATGACACAATCTGCATGTGTCATTTGGAGCCTATTACATAAAGCTATAGTGTTGAACATTACAAATGACTGATGAAAGATGTAAAGTATGGAGTTGTATCTTTGTGTTTCACGAAAGGATAAAAGTGTGTTGTACATTACCAAAAAATTGCTACTAGTGACGTAATATCAATAAACATACTACGTCATAACATGAAACAGCTGGTTATCTTCGTATTTCATTCATCGAATTAGGTTCTGTTTATTTCTTTAATCTTGTATTTTAAGGTATATTATATAGCAAAGATTCGTAGATTCAATTAATTTCGTAACCCTGCAATGTTATTTATTTTAGTTTACTCCTTTAATAAATACTAATATAATATTGTATACTATGTTCCTACTATTACGTATGGAACTCCACTCATTCTCACCACTTCCTTTCCCCCCTTCATCATCCTTTCCTTATAAATCCGGTTATCTTCTTGGTTTTCAGATCGCGCCTGCGGCGGTCCTCCGAAGCTCCTGACGCTCTCGGCCAGCCTCCATGGATATGTCAAAGGATGGCAGTTGGTGAACTAGCAGCGGAATCCATTCCCCTCCCTACACCTCAGACGGAAGGGGTGGCGTACACCACAGATCGTTTGAGGTGGGAATGTGGGGAGGCTCTTGGGGTGGGATGGTACACGGACTTAGAGGGATGGCGGGACTGGTCGTTAGAGTGCTAGGTCGGTTCGGTGTGGGTGCGATCGATGAGCTACAACTCATCCCAGGGGCGCACAATAGACCTCAGGTCGCGGTGCATAGGGATGTTCCCCTCATGGCCTTATAGAGAGAGAGAGAGAGGGAGAGAAGTTTTAACTGTCCAGGTTTTGAACGAAAGATATGAATTATTTTCCAATGTTCAGGAAATTACATTATCAATGTTGAAATTAAAGTGGCGTTATTACAAGAAAGTACGTAACTTGTATAGTTTCGTCAGTTAAAGACAATGATATTAGTGCAGTGAAACTTTATCAAATCATGGTACAAAAAATTACTTGCAACTTTACTCGTCAAAAGAAAGAATTCAGGTAGAAAATGGAGAGTATCTGATGACCGAATTGTGGAAATTTGGACTCCACGTTTACGAGATGCCACGCCACACCTCTGCACTTCTTTTTATTTATTTTTATTTATTTATTTAACCTGGTAGAGATAAGGCCATCAGGCCTTCTCTCCCCCTCTACCAGGGGATTACAACTACAATATTAAGAATACAATTACAATTACAATTAATATTAAATTTACAGATACAATAAAAATCAAAGTACTAAAAGATTAACTGATTAATAAAATCTACACAGTTTATTTTATGAGAGTTTGTAAAAGATAAAGTCTATGTCTTTAAAGTAGAGGAAGTGTTAAAGGGGTACAAAATATGACAAAAAAGGCGGTCGGAGCGTTACCAACTTTCTTTAAGTCCTTGTTCGTTTCCTATTTCTCCTATCCAGAAACAGAGAGTAGAATAGCGCGAGGGAAATATACTTATGGGTCTTCTAACTATACCACCATGCCAGGAAAGGAAAGGTCGAAGACATAACAAAAATATAGTCGAAGATAATTTCTAGAAGAAACAACACACAAAAGACGCAGGCACTTCTGACTTCCAGAAGATTACAGAGAAAAAATTTCCTTTGTGAATACCAACCGAATAATGGTACTATCCTGTGAAAGTACTGTAATCATCGGTTTAAATTCGTATTGAAGAATAAATAGATGTTTAAAATGATGGATGCAAACTGTGCGGACACATTTCTGTATAATAAAAGAGAAAATATATCCCACAGTTGACATTGTAGTGACAGTTAACAGGGATATATAGTCAACATATGAATATAAAATTAACAAATATTTGAAATTAGCAGACGAAATCGTGCAAACGCAGCATATAAAGCAGTACAAATACTGTACATTCTCTGAAAACTTCAATCACGGGATAGATCAGCTGAATAGTATACAAATCAGGCAGATTAAAATTGAAAAAAAAGTTTGATTCCAAATTTCAATAGTTTAAACTTAGTCATAATGAATACCACCACCACAATCAACAACAACAATAACAATAACAACAACAACCACCAACAATCATCATCATCAGCAGCAGAAGCAGTAGCATAATCATCTTAGACACTCAGTAAGGAGTCCCGAATTCTTGGGTTCGAACCTATTCTGTTGCTATCTCGTTACTCTTGAAATGCCACTTTTCTTATTTATTTTATACACCAACTAATGGTATATTTAAATTCGTACCAAAAACTATATATAATTCTTATATTAAAACCTAAAATTAACATTTTTGCTTGTTAGAACCAAAAAGACCTAATTCTAGGAAATTTAGCCTAAAGATCTGCATTTAATTTATTAAAGTAACTGTGGAACTCTCTTAAATACTCTATCATTGTAAATATGATTGTTTACATCTTCCGTTATATTTTTTAAATGGTTAAGTATATTTTGTCTGGCTGTGTTGGTACTGCTGGTGTTTTAATTATATACTGCAGAGATATTCAACAGTCTGTTCTCCCATGGCCGGACATGAACGAAATTGAAAATCTATACTGAAGAAGAAAGTGAACAAAAAGAGGCTTGCAACAAAACATGGACTCATTTAAGCACTCTCTGATATCTGGCTAAATGACACTGATATTCAAAGAAAGTGTAAAACTTTGGTTTCCAGCATCCCTGACAAAATAAACGTGTTAATAAAGAATAAGAAAATGTTCACAAAATATTGATAACTTCAAGACTCTATTTTCTGTTCATTATTTCTGTGCAAAGTACATTTTTGTTCATTATTTCTGACCATAGATACGAGCTTTGTTCCACATATAATTAATTTAGTCTAATAATTTGTCCACATCTGTAGTATTGTTGTTTATTGCAACGTAACCATCTTACTGTAGGCGGAGTTCTTTGAAATAAGCCCTATAATGCAACGACAATGTTTACAGGGGATGACAGTGAATAGAAACATCCAAGAAATTTTAAAAGAAAAGGCGCTTTTCAGATATGGTACAATCACGTGATCATGAATTTGGCAAAGAATAGCCAGCATTCTATCAACCTAACGCGTGAGAAGTTTGATCCGTTATAGTTCAATAGTTAACTAGTGGTGCAGGATCCAACATTGTTATTCGTAATATAATTCAGTTTGTTCAAATAAGGGTTTTCTTTATAAGGCATGATCCCTTTAATTGAGCGAATTGAATTATATTGTACGAATAACAACCCAGTCTCGAAGTAGATCACTTTTTATAGATTTATATGATTCCATGGTCTAGAGGAAAATCTCTAATTTGGGACTCCACTTGCGTTGACACTCTAGCTCAATCCCACTTGCCGATACCTCCAGACGCGCAGCATCTGCTGATGAATTAGCCGTGAAAAGTAAAGCCAATAAATATGCTCATCTAAAACAATTATAATCTTTGTCCCCTTTGCTGTGGAGACCTTCGGTCCTTGGAGTCATGACGCTAAAGTTCTGGTATCTCAAATAGGCCAAATTTTGATCTCCATTACTGGTGATCGTCGTTGCACTACTTATTTGCGTCAACGTTTAAGTATTGCAATTCAACGCGGAAATGCAATGAGCATTTTGAGTACTCTTCCCGAGTCCAACCCTTTGGATGAACTCTTTCTCTTGTAAAATTTATTTAGTATTCCTTATGTAAATATTTGTATTTGTATTTATGTTTATATACTGCATTGTTCAAATTGTAAAATTTATTGTTAAACTCATATTTTTATTATTTTGTTGTTAAAGATTACATAAATGAAGAACATATTATATTTTACTCCTGAAAATCTGTCAAAATATTCTTTGCAAATCAAGATTTCAGGTATAACTCCCTGTAAAGTTGATTTGAATAATTTCGAGGGAAAAATTGTTCCGGAGCCGGGTATCGAACCCGGGACCTTTGGTTTAACGTATATTCTTTGTTCATTTTCATGTTAGAAGCACCAATTAAATATGTGATTTTTGGATGTAATAATTTAATAAGGATACAGTGTTATAAACATAATAGAGACTAGCTATTAATATTGGTAAATAATTCCATAAAATATTTCATCATCACGTGAATCATTAGGCTACTTTTTAGACTTATAACAACGAATATTTTAATGTGAATCTAATAGTATTACAGTACATTAATATAATAGTATGTTGTTATTTTTATTTTTCTTTCTTAAAAGACTATACATTTCTGAATAGAATATTTAAAGTTCTAAAAAAACTCTAAAACTTTCGTTGAAAAAAACATAATCCTATTTAGGCGTCTTTCGGGTTAAAAGTGTATGGTCCCTTTGATCTGACAGAATCTTTTCTCTCTCATGAGTCATGAGCTATAAATTGATATCAACTTAAGATATCTGTTGTTAGGAAATATGTAATTTTCATGAAAATTTTAGTCAACTCTAGTTATTTTCTCACTGTTTCATTTTTATAAGATTACGTTCTTACATCTCTTTACTGTATTCAGAAAAATTGAATCGTACTTTTATTAAATGTACGACACAGCACCCATGGCTTTACTTACGTTCCGAAGAATGTTGGTGAGAGCATTTTATGGTTTATAATAAATTGAATACTACTTTGCAGAGCTCAACTAATGAATTGTTTATTAAATAAATTGAATTAATCTACTTGATATGAATTGTACAATTTTGTATAGTTTAACGAAAGTATACTTCTGAATTGAATTAATCTGTTCACTTTGTATTGTATATGTTTGTATAGTTTGGCGGAAGAATTATATATGATTTAAATTGATTAGTAATCTGTATAGCTCTACTGATGAATTGTTTATGTAGTAATTTGCATGATATGCATTATCAATTTATATATATCTCAACTGATTGAATTGTTTATGCCTTAAATTGAATTAACTTACTTGTTATGTATTATATTTTATAGCTCTAGTAATGAATACTCGTTTGGGTTTGTAAATTTAATACTCTGATTGGCTATGCACTGTATATTTTTAGTAGAGCTATCAATGTAGCTCAGTCGGCAGACTCGCTGGCCTGCTGATACGGAGTTGCGCTCGGACTTAGGTTGGATCCCCCGTTTGGTCTCATTGATTGGAGTCTTCTGAGGTTTCCCCAGCCGTGGGACTGATGTCGGGTGGTCTAGGGCGAGTCCTCGGCCTCACTCCACTTCACCCCTGTCTGGTCTGATTACTGGGTGGGTTTTTTCCTAACCTTAAGGCAAAATTCCAGGTAATCTGTTGGCGAATCTCGGCCTCATCTCATCTCACTACATCTCGCCAAAAAAAATGTAAAAAATTGAAATTAAAATTATGAAAAAAAGTTGTAAAAATTGCAATTATAATCTTGTAAAATTTTGACTTGTTCCACATCTTAAAGCTTCATTGCTAATGTAAGATCTATGGAATATAATAAATGAAATGAAATTAAATATTGTTTATGTTCGACCATTCTGAAATGTAGTAATTATACACCTGGTAGCAGCCCTTTAATGGACCTCATTAAAGTACACCTATTCATTAAAGTTCAGGTGCTCCACCAATCAGATAATACCATTGTAGCAATATGAAAGCGCAAGTATCGATTATTCTCGGATATGCAATCGAAAGACAACTTGTTCTGTTACTATAATAATTAGCGTTAATTGTAAATAATATTCAAATAAATTCAATTTGTCATCTTGTTTTTCAATGTCTAATTCAATTTCAAGGTTATATCAAGATTAATGTTTATTTTACTCTAGATTATATCAAAGCCAATGTCCACATTTGTTTCTCGGAAAAAATCAATACTTTCACGTCTGCGCACATCTCACAATTTACGAGGTATTGCACAAGGTCAGTTCCGCTCCTCAGTCAGATAAGAATAACATGAATACTTATGAATAATTTCAAGTTACAAATATGGTCGAGCATAAAAATACGTATGAAACTCGACTATAATGGTAATTAAGACGCTCGTATGAAAATTATGAAACTCGCTTGCGCTCGTTTCATAAACATACTCGCGTCTTAATTACTACCATTATAGGCTCGTTGCATAATGTACTATTTTCACTCATCTGAAATATTGCAAAAATATCGAAATAGTGATATTCTTATATAATGTGTATTAACCCTTCAACAGTTTGTTTAGTCAACTGTCTGAAGACAGGTTAGAACTTCTTAAGTGACATCAATAAGGCATCACTCATGAGGCAACTAGACTTGGCAATAATGGGGAAGGACGGCCACTTTCTTTCCCCTCGATTGCATACGTCGCTGACAAGCTATTTATTACACTAGTCAGAATTTAGATGTATAGAAACAATTGTTCTTCGTCTGACACAAATCTTCAAGTGAGATATAGCCCGATAATATATGTATATACCAGTCAGAACTTCAATCAGAGGTAAATCATTCAATTAGCAGGAGATTTTCTGTAATACATTGAAACCTCTCATTTACGGACATCGAAGGGACGTAACAATCTGTCCGCATCTGGGAGGTATCCTTTATTGGGAGGGAGACTCCCCAATCTAACAGAAAATTTATAACAATGCATTATTTATCCCTTCACGCTTTAAATAAAATGTTTTACTGTAATTTAATTCTAAATACAGTATACTGTACTACTATAAATTCTTTGCAACTTTGAACTAGAGTAGACAAAACTGAAAAAGGAAAATACAGTACTTTGCCCTGCAATTTTATTCTAGGCCTACAGTTATGCAGTACTGTAATTTACAGTTTTCAACTTAACCTTTACATTCAGGTGCCATGTCTCTCGAAACAGAACAACTGATTGAAGTGGAGAGAATAATCCTACTAACTCCATCATGTGTCGAATACAATTTCACGATCGCGGAAACCTTGGACCCGTCAGACAAGTTAAATTTGATGACTTTGTTTAACCTCCCGCTTCCAGCTAACAAGGGGTAGCCGGCTGGGCTAATGGTAGCCTACAATACCCTTATGTTATGTTTCATGTTAAGGAATTTCTGTACAGTTCTCTAAATTAAATTTTACATTTTTGTAACACATTAGGTCTTGAAATCCAAGTTTTGTCCGCATTCAGGAGGTAAATCAAGCTTTAAGACTGTGAAACAGTTGACCGTGACCGTGTCTGAGTGTGTCCGTAAACGAGAGTTTAATTTATCATTATTTCTATATTATTTCAGTTGGGACATAAAAATCTGTCCGTAAATGAGGAGTGTCCGTATCTTGGAGGTGTCCGTTAGGAGAGGTTTCACTGTACATTTTTTTTTAACTCATTGCTTTCATATTTTTATTGGTTGCTGTATGAGTAAGTTGTATAAGTGTACTGTATGGAACAGCAAAAGCCAAAGAGTTAGAACTTATAAACTCCACCTAGTTCCTATGATTTTTATTGATGCATATGCCTAGAAAGGTGAAGCATTTTCACTGCAACTCTTATTTCTGCACCCGACATTTTCTCAGCGGGTTGAATACTACGTCACCCTCCTCTCTCCCAGGATGAATAACGAGGGCTTTATCTATTCATTCAGTGAATCAAAAGATGTGGCAGAGAGATGAAATCGATCTGGTGTAAGTTTGGTATTCGAGCAGGCGACCAAGAGTCTTGGATTTCCCTGGAGATGTCGTCGCAGACTCCATGTGCTGATTCTATGGATTACCATAATGCCGCCTGTATCACTCCTATTCTACAATATTTCCGTCGTCATAGTGTACGGTTCCGATGCAGAGACAGTGGCTTCACGTTGTCATATATTTATGATCCAATCTCCATAAGACTGCACGGTGAGAAAATGTTGCATTCAAATCTCGATAAATTGCTGGAACGTCCCTTATTCCACCCCCACCAACAATGATTCTATTCCTGAGAATGTGGATAAAAATTGTTGTAATATGGAGGGAATTTCTTAAGATGTCAGTTGCATTTTTCCTACACAGAATTATATTTACGAACGCAAGAATTTGAATTAAAATAAAATTAATAAATAAGCCTACAATTAATTAAATACATAACGTCTTAGGGTAGAAAGACGTGGTAATTTTAACGCAAATACTTTTCTCTATAGGCACCGTGCACTTACTATGGTAATTTTTATAAGTTTTCATGTAAACAGTATGACTCGTTTCAGTAGGTGTTAATACGCTAGCAGACGAAGAAATGTTGGATATTGTTATTAATGCGGATTTCAGTCAGTAAGTGGGGCTTTTAGGTTGCTTTTCCCATTTCTTAGAAAAAAGGTAACTTGAAAGATTGGAAAATCTTTGCTTTAGTGCATATGTGAAAATAGCTTAAGGGGTTAGGTACGGCTTACAGCTGTAAAATTTTTTGGAAATATTCAACATTTTTTTTCCCTTCATTACTGTATCTTGTACAATAATTAAAATTGTTATGTGTAAAACACTATCCTTCTGCTATATGAAAAAAATATATTTGTGATTTAAAAAAAATTTATAACATTTTTTTTCAAAACTCATAATAGTGAAAGTTCACTGTGCAGTGATGAAGCGTTTCCCTCATAACACATAAACTTGTTAACTTTTTAAAGTTCTCTCTCTTTTATTTTATTACTGAAACTCATGTTACGATATCATGCTCTTTCAACTACATTCCTTAATAAATAATATTTGTTTTATTTTGTGTTAGAAGAAAATACTGATATTTGACGATTTTTTTAATGGATTTATTTTTTATCATACAATCTATCAAAAGTAGAGAAGTGATCTTGTATCATATTGTAGATATGACGTGCATAAATACACACAAAAAATTTCATCACAGAATTTCGGATAGTTTTTTAGTTATGTGGGAAGCTCATCACTACAGAGTGAAATGAATTTTGAAAAAAAAAAAATGCAAGTAACTTTTTTAAATCGTAAAAATATTTTTTTATATAGGAGAAGAACAATGTTTTACACATATTAATTTTCATTTTTGTACAAGATATAGTAATGGAGGAAAAAATGTTGAATATTTCCAAAATTTTACTGCTGTAAGCTGTACCTAAACCATTAATTTCGGCAGAAGTAATCAGTAGACTTCGAAGTTGAGACACACAAACTCTGAAGTTACGCGCACATATGATAAAGCAGCTGGCGAGATACTCCTCTCCCATCATGTACCGTATGAGTTGGAGATTTCGCAATATAGCCGAATAATACATTAATAAATATACTTTAGCCTGAAGGACAAACGTAAATATTACATTGTAGATATGACGTGCATAAATACACACATAAAATTTCATTACATAATGTTGTATAGTTTTTGAGTTATGTAGGAAAAGCTTCATCACTGCACAGTGAAATGAATTTTGAAAAAATAAAATGTAAATAATTTTTTTAAATCGTAAAAATATTTTTGTCATATAGCAGAAGGACAATGTTTTACACATATTAATTTTCATTATTGTACAAGATACAGTAATGGAGGGAAAAAATGTTGAATATTTCCAAAATTTTACTGCTGTAAGCTGTACCAAAGCCTTCAATTTCGGCAGAAGTAATCAGTAGACTTCGAAGTTGAGGCACACAAACTCTGAAGTTACGTGCACATAGGATAAAGCACCTGGTGAGATACTCTTCTCCCATCATGTACCGTATGAGTTGGAAATTTCGCAATATAGCCGAATAATACATTAATAAATATACTTTAGCCTGAAGGAGAAACGTAAATATTATATTGTAGATATGACGTGCATAAATACACACATAAAATTTCATCACAGAATGTTGTATAGTTTTTGAGTTATGTAGGAAAAGCTTCATCACTGCACAGTGAAATGAATTTTGAAAAAAAAAAAAAATGTAAACAATTTTTTTAAATCGTAAAAATATTTTTGTCATATAGCAGAAGGACAATGTTTTACACATATTAATTTTCATTATTGTACAAGATACAGTAATGGAGGGAAAAAATGTTGAATATTTCCAAAATTTTACTGCTGTAAGCTGTATCTAAGCCTTCAATTTCGGCGGAAGTAATCAGTAGACTTCGAAGTTGAGGCACACAAACTCTGAAGTTACGTGCACATAGGATAAAGCACCTGGCGAGATACTCCTCTCCCATCATGTACCGTATGAGTTGGAGATTTCGCAATATAGCCGAATAATACATTAATAAATATACTTAGCCTGAAGGACAAACGTAAATATTATATTGGCCGGAATGCAATATACCTATTACTGTCTCTCAGGTGTAGAAACCTAACAATTTTTTAGGCCTATAAAGATTTGAAAGTTTATTTTTAATAACTGTTACTATTATTATTATTATTATTATTATTATTGTTATTATTATTATTATTATTATTACATTTATTTTTATATCACCAATTTTATTGGTGCTAGGAAGTCAAATTTTAATTATTAATTATAAGATTATGTAAAACATTCTTTATGTTAAAGGGATTGTTAGTATTAACTACAATTTATTTTCTGTCACTATGGGAACCGCAACGTAGCTAACCACACGCACCCGTCATTGCAGTACCTACTGTCATTTATTAAGTTAATGTAGCGCGAATGTCCAAAGCAATTCAACAAACATGCGGCTGTGTGCTGCAATGTTTCGAGCAGGGGTCAAGTACAACTCAAATTAATACACTAATAACTCAAACATTAACCATGTGAACTTAGTCTTAACATGAATAACTGGTTCCAATATATTTATTGTAAAACTTAGAAGTAATCGTGAATTTTTATGTATAGAAACAAAAATTGGTGCCATAGAAAATACATATAATTTCTTATACGTTTTTTCTCGCTGCTAACAAAGCAGTAATTTTATATCAAGTAATAGTAGTATTTGTCTGAATATTTTATATAACTTTCGTACACCAGTAAATATTGCCATCTTTTTTTTTATTTCTACTTAAACTGAGGAGATCCGTGACATTGACAAAGACTTCCACGTACTTTAAGCAATTGCTCGATCTGAGAGAGAGAAATCGTCCGGCCTTAATTAAGGATGACCACGAGGATCCGGAAATTAATCTATACTAATACTAATAATAAATCTGTAGCCAAAATTTTTCTAGTAATTTTCGATTTTCCAAAAATAATTGGTGTCAACATGTATAATTAACCATCCTGAAACCGAAAATCGCTTTTTTGAAATTTTTGTTTGTATGTCTATCTGTCTGTCTGGATGTTTGTTACCTTTTCACGCGATAATGACTGAACTGATTTATATGAAAATTGGAATATAAATTAAGTTCGTTGTAACTTAGATTTTAGGCTATATGGTATTCAAAATACTTCATTTAAAAGGGGGGTTATAAGAGGGCCTGAATTAAATAAATCGAAATATCTCCCTTATTATTAATTTTCATGAAAATATTACATAACAAAAGTTTCTTTAAAATAATTTCCGATAAGTTTTATTCTACACAAAATGTTGATAGGACTGATATTTAATGAGATAAATGAGTTTTAAATTACAATAACAACGCCACCTAAGGCACTGTACTGAAATAAAAACAAATGACTTCGTCTATAAGGGGCCTTGGACACCAACAATCCAATGCTATTAAACACAGCCTAAGAGAATGTTTCTGTGTTTGTATGAAGTAATATCGGAAGCTAATTAATTGTTTAATTATTATTTCACCATTGGAAAGTGTAGTTTCTCTAGATTGACATAATTCTACAGTGTTATTACAGTAACTTCTGAAACATATAGTAAGTAATATAAAGTAGGCTATACACATTAAAACTAAATGATATGTCAATCTTCATTAAACTATGGTTGCGTGTAATAACAATTAAGGAACATGTTAAAGGAATTGTCATTGCACCAAATGATTTCTCTCTGGAACAAAATGACCTCATTTTAATTATTTAAATACAATTTAAATTAAGTAACATATTAAACGATTTATCCTTCTATCAAACACGAATATTCCCTGGATCAAACGTCCTATTTTAATTATGAAATTACTTTATATTTATTTGCAACAGGTGCAGCGGAGCGTACGGGTACGGCTAGTAACAAATAAATTTAATTAATGAAATATGAATATTGTTATAAAAATAAAATGTAATAATTGAGAAACCATTGATTATCAATTATAAAATAAGGTCTTAGAAGATGACCTTAAAATTATACTTATAAAAAAAGATTTTATTTAAAATTAGCATAACCTTCATTAAGACCTTCTGAGTGGTATAAATGAAAATGTATAATCTGCAGGGAATCCTTAAGAATTTGTGAGATGATTTTATAAATTTCAAAAGATGGTATTGATAATAGTGAAACAAAAAATTATATGTAAATTTTGGTAAAGAACTCCGGGCACCAAAAAATAAACCTGTCACTGACCAATTGAAGAGAGGGATGTTATACTTGGCAGTAAGGTAGGGAATACAAGGCTCATAAATGGCCCTCTTTTCATGATCAACCCGATGAGCTTGGTTTAGATCTCTCACCATGCGTATAGTTGGTTCTATGATAACAGCCTTTTGTTGTTGCCTGTTTATTGCTATTATATCCGCTCTTCTGTGAGAGTCGTCTTCAGAAATACATTGGACCTCTTCATGAACTTCCCAACTCTGGTTCCGAAGAAGACAGGAGATAGCTCCTGTTGTTACGCAATAAAGTTTCTTTCTGACAAAAGCCCAACACGTGGCCAAGAGTTGCTTCTTTTCGGTTGGGAGATAATTTGCTCACCTAGTATTTTAGAGAAGGCATACAATTCTACCGTTATGGAGCTCTAAAACGATGGCGTACGTCTGTGTAACAAAATTACATTTTTGCAGAGAAAGATAACCCACTCTTGCTTATATCTTGGTAAGAGTTGAATACGTTGCCTTTGCGAGTTAAGTTTGCAGAGATATTTCAGCTCTGAGTCATGATTATGTATGGTGAATTATAATTAATTTCTCCAGCACAAATTCTTAATTTATTTATCTGTAGTAATGTCACGAGAGGTCTGAGATCTGCAGATAAATCCACGAGCGAAGCGACATTTATTAGGACTATTTCGTGAATAAAATAAAAATGTAAATAATATATCCCTAAAATTCGATCACAAAATGTTAATAATTATATATTAACGAATACTTAACCAATTCAGATATTGTGAAGTTGAAATACTCATAGATGAATATCGATTACTGCAATAAAGAAATTCAATGTTATTATGCAGTAATGTCAATTGCGAAAAGCGAAATACAGGTTTAACAATGTTAATTACATGTACTGCACTTTTCTCTTATTATTATAACATAAATACATTTTCATTATCTGCTGAAATCATAATTTAATTTAACAGTAACAGTGGGGACAGACAGCTATGTACCAATGCTTATGTATTCACAGCGAGACATGTTGCTACACAGTGAAGCCATCTCTGTACAGATAGGCCTAATTAAAACACGAATTTTATTACGCCATACGGAAGGCAGTTTGATCAAAGACATTATTACTATGCAAGGTCTTTGGGTTTGATATGCGATGATGTTACATAAATTTGAATATCTGACTTTCTATTAATTGTTTAATTTCATTCACAAAATACCAATTTTATAGGTTACATTATAGGTTACGTTACCAGTTGGAGCAGGACCAATGTCAGCTGTGCCTTATTTCGACCGTTACTTGCAATCAGTGCTACAGGAAAGCATTTTTTATAGCTCGATAAACGCATTCTCGCTGTAGTGTGTGACGGAACTAAAGCTGCATCTGCACAGTTCAATATTCCAATCGCGTATGGGTGCAATGTGGGAAGAATATTGAAAGAATCAAGTTTAAAAGGTACGTTCAATTAAGATGCATGGAGATTTTATGTCTACATGGTGCGCCGTTTTGAACGTTGTCTTCACTGCGTAAATATATTAATTGACAGGGAACGGATTTATATGGACTAAAAATATATGAAATATGTAAATATATATGTAGTTATTTTTACCAAAATATGGAATTAAATATGGATTTTTACCAAAATATGGAATTAAATATGGACTTAAAATTATAAAAAAATGACTATGTACGTTAAATATTGGTACATTTTAATCAAACTAAACAAAAAATATAATGGACGTACCTTATCTTCCAATGTAGTTTCAACAAAACACAATTTTTATTGTCTGTTACCATAACAATAGGTTACAAACATTTCTTTCAAGTGCTGAAAAGTGAATCTTCTTCTATTGTCTCTGAGGATAGATTTATACTGACTAAAAGAGCGTTCGACGTCACAAGAAGTAACTGGTACATAATTCAATTTCACAATGTCTGCTGGGGATAAGTCCAAGTTAATCTTCACTGTTGATTCACCACTCATCACAGCAACAACCTTTTGTAGTTCTTCATATCCAGGGTTTTTTGAAAGTACAGTGTCCACCTTAGCTCTTACTGCATCTGCAACTTTACCTCTACCACGATTCAGTTGTTCCACAGTACAATTTATAATTTCAAAACTTTCAGATAGTGAAAGGTGCCTATTTTGGAGACTTTTGAGCGTTTTTATGATGCATGAAAATGTATGCTGAATGTGAGCTAAGTCATTCTTCACACTTATGTCACAGGTAACTGTTTTCGCAGTATCAATTGAGACTGCATCTTCAGAGTCCAATGCAAGGAGAACATTGTTAATAGAGTCTATATGTTCGGCATAATATTCAACTGCTTCTAGCCATGTACCCCATCTAGTTAAAATTGGCTTTGGTGGCAATGGAATTTCAGGGTACATTTCTTTCAACACGTTAACTCTACTGGGAGCTTTGAGAAATACTTTTTTCACTGATGAAATCAACAAATCTACTTTCGGGAAATTGTCTCTGACCACTTCTGCCACACGATGAAATGCATGCGCCACACAAGTAAAATGAGTCAATTTAGGATATACAACAGATAATGCTTGTCCAGCTTTGACCATATAAGGGGCAGCATCGCTAATAAAGAATAACACATTATCGTACATAATACCCTTTGGCCACAGGATACCCATAGCTTCGTTGAACAGTTTAACTATAGTTTTGTTACTGCACTTTTCTAGAACATCACAATGTAAAAGAATTCGTTCAGAATATTGTTCACTTAACAAACCGATAACTACATTACCAACAAGTCTACCTTCTTTGTCGGGAGTCTCATCAATGGAAACCCAAATTGAACTATCTTTAATTTCATCTCTTATCTTCTGTATTGTCTCATCGTAGATGGATGGAGCATACGTCTTCCTAAGTGTTGACTCATCCGGGATTGTATGTTGAGTATATTTTTCAAGGAATTCCCTGAAGACCTTATTCTTTAGTTTGTAGAGAGGAATATCAGCAGAGATGAGAGAACGGCACAGGTCGATGTTAAACTCAGATCTTACATTCGATGTTGTTGGTTGTGTTAAAAACAATTGTCTCTGCTTGGAATTTAGTTGTTTGTTGGCCTGATGTTTACTAGTTGTAATGTGTTGTTGCACCAGGAACTTTTGTGTAGATGATACTGCACACTGACACAAATTACAAAATAATATTTTATTGTCAGTTGATAAACCATCTTCTTTAAATTCTGAAATGTAACTTGTTAGTTTTGATTTTAAATTGACTGAATGACGTACTTTTGGCATATTTACCGTCTTTATAGTATGATTTACAAAACTGAACCTATGTGTACTCTGACTGGCATTTAACTGTTGAGCTGCACAACTGAAGTCTGTTAAAAATTTTAAATTAAATTAATACAGTTTTGTAACTTACTTTCCCATTGTTGATAGGACTGCTAATTTTCAAATAACTCTGATGTTAAAGGGATTACTGAACATGTGTTTAAATCTCTATTGTTGAAATGTATTTTTAAAAGTTAATGGAATTTTGTTTTGTTTTATTGTTAAACCTAATATAATATGGACTGTTTTATATGAAATATGGAAAATATATGGAAATTAACGAAAATATGTACTAAACTCTAAAATATGGAAAAATATGGAAAATAAAAGTAGGATTTTTCAACCCTACACATTGTGAAACATAAAGATAATGCAAAATATAAATTATATTAGCTTTATAAGTAAATATGTATTTACATATAAATCCTTTCCCTGTTAATTGATATTAAATATCGATCTTGCATTCATTGCTTTAAAGTTCAAAGAAAAGTTTAACTGTGTAGTTGCATCTTAATGTATTCATGATCATCAATTTACGGGGAAACAGTTGGCGACAACGACTAAACAAAATAACGACCATGCGATAAATTGATAGCGATAAATCTAGCTGCAAAAATTATCGCAAAGTGTGACTGTGATTGGCTGGAATTCAAAATTTCATTACACTTCATTGGTCGAAAATGGAACGACATCATATAAACGAAATAGTCACGTTATGTTGCATAAGAAACATGTTTTTGAAAGAAAAATAAATAGAACTAATACAATTTAACCATATTTTATCAAAATTCTTAAGGGATCGATACTAGTGTCGCCATGAATATCAATAACGGTATTTGTATATACATGAATGTTGTTTGTACTTGTGGGAATGAAATACAAGCTGTCCTCTGCGTGTGCAAACAGGTGTGCGTTGAGGACGGCAGCAGATTTGCAGGCACATGTAACTGTCAACTACTCCGCGTGTGACTGTTGTGGATTTCGTAAAATTAATGTATTTACAATTCATCTGACATTTTTTACTGCTACAGATGTACAACCTTGGTATTATTGTAGCCCTGGTTGCCTGCAAAGTCAGATGACGAAAATTTACGTTTGTGCACAATTGTAGGACATGATTGACACCTCATATCACACTTCGGACGTAACCACAAGGGGATTAAAACTTTGTCTCTATGCAAACGAAAAGACTAACAGGTGGAATTAAAAAATATATACTTTAATAGCAGAAATTGTGAATAATACTGCATTTAAATGTAGGGAAAGGGACATAAGTAACCCTATCGAAATTTAATGTTGTTAACTGAACTGTCCGAAGATATGTTTGAATCTCAAAAGTGATACCAACATGGCACCACTTATGAGGAACTAGGCCAGAAGGTAATAGGATAGGATGGCCAGTTCTTTTCCCCCCTCCATTGTATACATCGCTGACTAGCTGCATATTGCACTAATCAGACTTCAGATGTATACAAACAATAAATTGTTCTCTCTCTGACACATATCGTCAAGTGAGATGTACTGCTTGACAATAGATGTACAGTACATATCAGCCAGAACCTCAATCAGAGGTGAGAATTTAATGTCACTGAAGATTAATTTATTTTAATTTATTTGAATTTTTTCTACTAGATTTAATAATTGTTAATAATGAATTTAAAAAATCCGTGTAATAACTACGGAAGAAATCGTACGTGGACGAGATGTCCAAAACTACTTTGTTAATATTTTCTTGGAGTTTCTTCTAAATAATATCATAATACTTTGTTTATTCTTCGTATAATAAGAAAGTTAAATTTTCTTATAAACTACAAAATTAAAAAAATCTGGGGTTTGTCAGGAATACAGCGGCACGTGAAAGCATATATTGTCGGTTTCTTGGTAAAAGTGACCAAGTCAGATTGAAGGCTTCCTAGCATTACGAAAATTTAAGACAATTTTGTATTAAAAACTAATAATATAGCACATTTACCTTCAAAATAACCAATTACTAACATCTAAAGAAGTAAAGTTGTCTTTGGATTGATCATTAAACCCTTAAATAATACCTTTTCCCCAACAATTTTTCATTTTGGACTTGGTCACTTTTACCAAGAAACCGACAATATATATATATATATATATATATATATATATATATATATATATATATATATATATATATATATATATATATATATTTATATATATATATATACTTTATATTCCAATTTTTTTCGCTCATAAAATAGTACTCTGTCTATTTTTTTATTTCAGTAGGTTATTTTACGACGCTTTATCAACAGCTTAGGTTATTTAGCGTCTGAATGAGATGAAGGTGATAATGCCGGTGAAATGAGTCCGGGGTCCAACACCGAAAGTTACCCAGCATTTGCTCATATTGAGTTGAGGGAAAACCCCGGAAAAAACCTCAACCAGGTAACTTGTCCCGACCGGGAATCGAACCCGGGCCACCTAGTTTCGCGGCTAGACGCGCTAACCGTTACTCTACAGGTGTGGACTTCTCTGTCTATAAAAAAGCAAAGTTTCACAATAGAAAATGAGAGAAAAACGTTGTGTATTGCAATACCAATTTATAAATAATGAGTTAATTGTAAATTAATTAGAAAATTAAACGTTCCTTATTGACTATTTAATTAATAAGTGAAAGCATATTATATATATATATATATATATATATATATATATATATACTGTATATACACTTTGTATTCCGAAGTGATATAGTGTTAAAAATTGTGTAATCAAGATGTATAGAAAAAATTCTTCCCAGTGAAACCGAAATATTTTTGTTAATTTATTAGGTTATTTTACGATGATTTATCACACTTTAAATTATATATATATCGTCTGAATGAGATGAAGGAGATAATGCCGGTGAAATCAGTCTGGGGTCCAGCACCAATAGTTACCCAGCATTTGCTCATATTGGGTTGAGAGAAAACCCCGGAAAAAACCTAACTAGGTAACATGTCCCAACCGGGAATCGAACCCGAGGCACCTGGTTTCGCGGCCAGGCGCGCCAACCGTTACTCCACAGGTGTGGACGATACCGAAGTAATGGTTGCATATTTAAATCTAAGAATATTTGCTGTGCTGATTTTTATAGGGAGAACTACATCATCCCAATTCATCACATTCCTACTGTCTGCCCAAGTGCTCAACAAACCAAACATCTTTCTGGAATTTCTTTGTTTCTATAACCAAACTGTTACAGGACATTTGAGCCAAATCCACTCGATGACATTCAAAACTTTCTGTTTCACTCCTACCCGAAATTTTGAAAATATAACGTAACAAATAGAACTAGACAATTTTAGGCTCTAAAACCTTACAAATAGGTCTCAATAGGCAAAATAGACATTTTAGGCACCATTAAACCGCTTTCGAACGTTCATATTTTATATAAAATGTGAAGATATTTAACTAGTTTTAGTTTGTTCCTACAGAAAAATGGACGTTTAACTAAAATCCGAGGTCGAATAATAACATAATTTTATTATCACTAACTTCTCCCCGAATATGAGAACGAAAGCTAAATAAAAACTAAATAAAACTAAATTGTTTTCAAAACTGTATTAATCCAGTTATATATAGTCTCCGTATTGAGGAGTGGATGACATTTCACCCCTCAAACATGTTCAGTCTCTACGGACGTTGGTAGTTCATATGTCATTTGAAATCTCTCCCCTGAGTGTTTTCGATGTAATCCCAGACCCCGCCGAACACGACCCTGCGAAAGGGTTTAGCGGATTTACTGCTAGAGCACCTGTATCCCTCCACCAGTGCTCCGTCATAATCACTAACATCTCTGTGGTTACCTTTCATCAGTGACAAGAGAGCAACGGAAACCGCAAGAACGCTTAAGCTTAGAATTACACTATACATAACAAATGAAGACGTTGATGAATTGTGGGAAATTTGACAAGATGCATATTATGGTTACTGACTGATACAAGTCTACCAACTGTTTCTAATTATATCAGGCGTGCATGCAAGATTTGCTAATCGCTGTGCTTGTGCGGATGTTAATTCTCAATGCAAGTACAGGATAACAATGTGTTTCCTTCATGCTTCGAGACGACGCTATCATGTAAATTATCAGAGAGAAATCTGGAGAATAGAGAGACGAGGTTTCTTCACTCTTGGAGCCTATTTAAGTCCAAATTTTATGGTTTAATCGACGTGCTTGACGCGTGAAATTAAAAGAGAGCTATTACAAAATTATAACTATCTCAAGTTTATCAATTATTATACAAGTTTTATATTATAAATCACACATGCATATACAATAGTACATTATGCAACGAGCCTATAATGGTAGTAATTGATGCGAGTATGTTTATGAAACGAGCAAAAGCGAGTTTCATAATTTCCATACGAGCGTCTTAATTACCATTATAGGCAAGTTTCATACAACTTTTTATGCTCGACCATATTTCTAACTTGAAATTATTCATAAGTATTCATGTTATTCTTATCTGACTGAGGAGCGGAACTGACCTTGTGCAATACCTCGTAAATTGTGAGATGTGCGCAGACGCGAAAGTATTGATTTTTTCCGAGACCTTGACCTTAATATAATCTAGAGAGTAAAATGAACATTAATCTTGATGTAACCTTGAAATTGAATTAGATATTGAAAAACGAGATGACAAATTGAATTTACTTGTATGTTATTTACAATTAACGCTAATTATTATAGTAACAGAACTGACTTTATTTCAGATATAGGTGATTTATTGTGCAATTGGTGAAATGAATTTGCGGGAATGTGCTTTGTGAAAGGCTGGAAGATGACGGTGAATGGATGTTAATTTGAGTGTTGTTGTTTTCGACTGAGTTTAATATTGTATTTGAGATTTCAATTTTATTCTGGATCGATTCTTCAACATAACCTCCTGTGACAGTATTGGATTTCCAGCCTCCGTGACGTGTCGCTAGTTGTCTTTCGATTGCATATCCGAGAATAATCGATACTTGCGCTTTCATATTGCTTTCTGATTGGTGGAAAACCTGAACTTTAATGAATAGGTGTACTTTAATAAGGCCCATTAAAGGGCTGCTACCAGGTGTATATTTACTACATTTCGTCATGGTCGAGCATAAATAAAATTTCATATACACTATCTACCAAAAAGTAATTTGGGCACTATTTTTGCCCCTTTAGAACCTCGTGGTACCACCTCTTGTTGCTATAACAGCAGCCACCCTGCCAGGCACGCTCTCCACTAGTTTGTGTAGGATATCCACTGAAATATGTCGTCATTCCTCTTGCAACATGGCACTCAGTTGGACAATGGAAGTTGGCCCCATGTTTCGGCGGCTAATATGCAGTGGTATGCAGGCAATAATGCTCACCTGTTGGAGTGCCTGCACAGAGTCCTGTTCTCAATCCCATTGAGCACCTTTGGGACGAATTGAACAGGCGACTGAGGTCTCGAGAGATGCGGCCAACTTCCATTGTCCAACTGAGTACCATGTTACAAGAGGAATGGCGACGCATTCCAGTGGATATCCTACAAATACTAGTGGAGAGCATGCCTGACAGGATGGCTGCTTGTATAGCAACAAGGTTGGTACCACGAAGTTCTGAAATGGCAAAAACGATGCCCAAATACTTTTTGGTAGATAGTGTATTTAGGGCCTATATGCTGGTCACCCTAACCCATTATCTCCTGGCTTAGTTGCTTCATGAGTGCTTCCTTATTGGTGTCGCTTGTGAGGCTCAAACCGTCTTCAGACAGTTGATTAAAGAACAAACAATATGTATAATAGAGTGGAGTGCATCTATACATGAAATTGTTTTTTTTATCTGTTTTCTAAATATAATAGTACCAAATATCTTTATTTTCAATTAACTTAGGAATATGAAAAATATAGAGTTTCTATATTTAATTTTTGAGGTGCCTCAAGGGCTTTGAAGTTTCTTAAAATTATAATTATTTTGCCTCTTTGTATATTTGTTCTATTATTTTGTTTCTTATTACATAGTTAATGGATTGCTGTAAAATCACATATTCAAACTTTATTTGGAAGACTCTAAATTGGGGTTGCAGTATACTGCACTTTTTAGATAATCCAAAGGGAGAAAATATATAGTATTTTACATAAAATAAGACAAAAATTCCATTTCAGCCCTTTTATTTTTTCAGCTAAAATTGATTCTTGTTTTCTTTTTTCATTTCTTCCTGAGTGGTAACTACATCAACAGGTCCAATTATCATCCTTTTTTCTGTTCCTTGCTCTAATAAAACATTCTTTCTTGTTTTGGAACACGACGGTTTTTATCACAATTAGCCCTACAGTATTACATTCGTTTGCATTTGCAACTGCATATATAAAATAGTTTGTTTGCTTCTTCTTTGAATTTTGCAATGTTGTCATTTTAGTTGTCGGCACTATGTCGTTTCTTACAAGGCTTCATTAAGTTTGTGTATTGATCATGGTAAGCAAGGGCAGGTGTTTCACTGCAAACCCGGTACTCTACAATGTTCCCACATTTCTTGTCGCCGAATGATAGAAATCAGTGTCAGTAATTTTTAAGTAAAATGAAATAATTTCATGATATCAAAGTTAGATATGTTTCATTATACGAAAGTATATACAGTGATTCAGATATACTTTTAGAAACACTAGCGGCAATGTTCTCCAGACTTAAAATGAACTATTGTGTACACGTAATTGAATCGGTCACTGCAAAAAGGTCATGAGTCAACTTTTTTTTACGAAAATGAGTTATGCATTGAACATTGTGATGTAGGGGTAGCCCGACCAGTCTGTGTAAGATGATCATGAATATACTTTCAAACAGTGCTGAAATGGAAGCTTGAAATTTCCACTACTTGCAGAAAGGTCATGAGTCTTTGACTCGTGACCTTTTTGCAATGACTGGCTTTAAATATGTAGTCTATATTCAAAATGTTCATCGCGGGAATTAATAGCGTTTCCTGTATCCTTTTCATTTATAATTTAATACTCATATTTGAATGTAAGATTTTGTTGTGGAAAGATGTCAGAATCCGATTCTTCAAGTTTTACCATATAAAATACGCAGTTCCCATCTTGCAGTCTATCAAGCGAGCTGCAATAGCAGAATTTATGGTTCACCTAGAAGGTCCAAAAAATTGTATGCCAATTTTAATAAAATTTCTGAACTTAGTCTAAAAGGGAGTAATGTTTGTGGATTGACCTTTGATTTTATGCAAAATTTTCCGCTGCCAAATATTCCTGAATAGAACATTTTTTATTTGAGACAGTTATGTGTTTGGCATACATAATCAAAAACTAATCTCTCACATTTTTATGTATATCATGAAGAAAAGCACACAAAGGTGAAAATGACGTATGTTCATTTCTGTTTCAGTACATCCAGAAGCATATTCCACAGAATGTAACTGAGCTGCATCTATTGTCTGAAAGGTGCGCCGGTCAAAATAAAAAACAACACAATGATCCGCTTTTGTTTATCCACTGTAACAACAAAGTGATTCCAAATTATATAACGTTACTCTTTCCAATAAGAGGTCACAGCTTCCTTTTTTTTTAATTGGGTTATTTTACGACGCTGTATCAACATCTAGTTTATTTAGCGTATGAATGATATGAAGGTGATAATGCCAGTGAAATGAGTCTGGGGTCCAGCACCGAAAGTTACCCAGCATTTGCTCGTATTGGGTTGAGGGAAAACCCCGGAAAAAACCTCAACCAGGTAACTTGATTCGAACCCGGGCCACCTGGTTTCGTAGCCAGACGCGCTGACCGTTACTCCACAGGTGTGGACGTCACAGCTTCCTCCCAAACGACAGGGATTATGTGACTGTAAAGAAACTGATAAAAAGTTATGATAGGATCTATCTACCTAAGGAATATGTTACGATTAAAAAGGTGTCATGTAAGTTCTCAGTAGAAACCATTGATGCTGTGCCTGTACTGGACTTTAAGCGATGTTGGCCTATTTATTACAAGAAGACTTTTCTCTCTGAATCAAGTATTGGGAAAAATTCCCAAGGTACATAAAATGTCTTTTTCTCCTTCCAAGTGGATGGCGTTTGAATACAACTCAAGCTGCCCTGGTCAAATAAAAACTTAACAATTCATCGATGGTGCCTGCAAAGAGAGATTCAATCTCCTTCACAGTTACAACAAGAATCCTGTACTTCCTACAGAGTTGGCTTATCCTTCAAAACAGATGCTTATCAATTAAAAAAAAATGAGAATATTCTTAAGGTGGAGAAGTACATATATTCCAGCTGAGTATACAGAGTTTTACGATCAACTTCTGGAAAGGCGAAGACAAGGAGGAAAAGAAGTTGAAAATGATCAGGAGGACTAAAAATAAACAAACAAAAACTACTTTCTCAATCTGTCTTCTATCCAAAGTGTGTAGATTTTCATTAGAGTTCATTCTTGTTCTAAATAAAATATAACTATACAGGGTGATTCAAGAGGATTTACCGTCCTTTACGGAGCTTATTTCCGAAGATATTCTGAGCAAAATGTATCATATAAACATGGGTCATATTCTCAATATTTACAGAGTTACGTTTCGTTATTGGAACGCATTGCTGTGAACGCGTGATCTTGGTCAGCGTGCAGTCAGCAGCCAGCGCGAGCGCTACGGAAATCAAAGATAGCCGTATGCAGTTACGTAGCGCGACGAGTGCCGTTCACAAGTGTGCGGCGACATTTTTTAAAATGTGTTGCAAACTCTCCAAGACTGTAAATTAGGATGCAAAATTGAATTGCAAATAGTTAAGTCGGTGGAAATGGTGTGATTTGTAATAACTGTTGTGATAAGTGCGTTGGAATATGTAATTTTTTAGTTAAAAATAGAAGATGTCTGTACGAAGCAACTGAGGACTTTACAGCACATTTTTAGCTTCATGAAACTTGCCTTCAAACTAAAAATAAACGCATTTTACAAACTACTTTAAATTAGTGTAACTCTGAAAATATTGAGAATAGGAACTATGATTATATTATTTTTTTTTTTTGTTTAAAATGCCTTCAGTAATAACCTGCGTAAAGGACGGTAAATCCTTGTGAATCACCTTGTATAATATGAAAACAGTACGCATAAGTGTTCTCATTCATTGTATATTAGTGTATTAAACAATTTATGTAATTAGAACATTATTTGCTAAAAATATATTTTATTAATTGGTAAAATGTGAACGTTCATTGCAAAAAGGTCATGAGTCATTGATTTAGAAAATGTGTTTTATGCCAAACAAAAACTGTTAAATGAAAAATATATAATGCAATATTTTCCTCGATAACGCTTTAATCATTGACAGTCGTATGAGAATTAAAAATTAGGTAGCTTATGCTGTAGTTAGTTTTTTCTTTCTCCTGTAAAATTTCAGTTTCTTGACTAATGATCTTTTTAAAATGACCGAGTCAATTATGTATCACGGCTCAAGCATGTGTTTACTAGTATAGCTTCAAAATGTCGGGAGTTGACTGTACTTCACGAACACGCAGCGACGACCTGTTTGTTTATATCCTTATCCGTTGCACTACCCGTGTTCGGTGCACTATATACCCAATGAGTCTTTAACTTCAGTCTTCAGGTAGCTGGAATACGAAGCCTAACTATGACATTTATGAATGTATGTAGCAACCCTACTTAAGTAAAAATTGATGTTGTGCGTGTCATCCAAATTTACACAGCGATGTCTGCTAATGTAATGGACGAAATGTATAGTTGGTACATTCAGAAGTTAAGAGTAAGTACAGCAGTCACTACTTTCCAGCTGCCCAACCTGTGACGTCGGAGCGCGTTTCCCTCTCGGAGCAGAGCTGGAAGAGCACGTGAGGGAGGATAATGTTATGTCCCTGTTATTTGAACATCTCCATCACTTCCCCGCCTCTCCCCCTTCATTGCCATTTTACCTATGCTTCCCCTCTCAAGGAGCTCGAGAGCAGACATGTGACGTCACAGAGCCAGCAGTTTAAAATGCCTGGTGTACAATATAACCACAGTCTAGTATATACAGTCACGAAGCTTGAGTTTTGAGGGTGCTAGGAACAATTGACTGTGCCGGTACTATTTCGCATTGTCTGTAATGAGGCGATATTAGCGATCCTAGTGGTTAGCAACTACCTATGGATGCATATTTACTACGTATTGAGCTTCGTGACTGTATATATTAGATTGTGATATAACCTTCGAGACACGCTTTAACTTCAGTTGTAAAACTTTATTTTTCGCTCTAAGATGCGGAGGCTATTCCTGGACGACAATAAGGAATCAGATAAAGAATCGAGTGTGAAAATAACATATTATGCAGTATCTTAATTTTTTGTATTCTGGATTGAAAATTAAACGTCTAAACGTAACGAAAACCTTCAGCGACTGTTTGAGTCTGTGATAAATCGATTTTAATATTTCCCAATATAGGGAAATATGTTTCACTACATTGAGTTTGAGACATTTTATACTGTAGTCTGTATAAAATTTCACATATCACATTTAATTTTGTTGAAATTAATACTATCCCGTATGCTTGAATATTGATTCGATTTATAGAGAGAGATAGAAAGTAGTAGGAGTGGTCTGGATTAATTTCTGCCCTTTGCTTTCCCTACACTTGTCATATCCATGCTAGAATATTCCTCCATTCTAATCTGATTTATATAACCCTTTTGAAACACAACGGAGCATACAAATCAAGCCTTAATTCTCTGAACTGTTCTAATGTAGCTCTAAATTGGGTATTAAAGCTCTTTTTATACTAAATCATAATTTCAGTTTCTAGAAAGATATTAGTTCCACAGAATAAACCGGGGCATTGGGCTCATTCCAGTAATGTAATCCCGCGCTATAACATAGTTCTTATAGATATTAGCTCCAGAATCCATTTGTAATCAATTCATTTGTTCCTTTCGATGGACTTGGGATTATTATTTGTATACTTTCTGCCCTATAAAAGAGCAGAGAGGTCTGTAATGGCGTTTGAAGGAGGAGGTACGTTCCCTTGAGATAGCTCAGTAAGGAAGAGCTTGTAATGGCAGGCTATATGTTGACTTCTCGTGGGCCATTTTGTTTCCGAGGAGATCTGCCATCAGTTACAAGGAAAAAGAAGATCGTTTACCTTGTATTTGTTCTGGTACTGCAAGAGCAGTAGAGTTTATCTTTAATGAATGAAAGGTTTCGTAATAGGCTTTGATAGAGCTCTAGTAGCACTCGGAAATTGCAGAGACCTCTGAAAATAAACACTTTGATGTTCTTTCTATGTTTTAACGCTTGTACACAACAAAATGTAAATATAATCGGATTAAAAATTACATTATTGCGTAACAGTTTCAGAAAATTGTGTTCATCAAATTAAAAATGTAAAGCATATCAGTGAATATTTATATTTACCTTGTGATAAAAAATGCATGCGTTAATAACTTTAAAATGAACGAATTTAATTTAAAATGCATTAATGTCACGTCAAGTACCTTTCGGCGAGAGTCGTTTAATATAAATAACGAGGAAATATAATTTTTTAACTTGGAAATGCGAAAACTCTTACAACACACAATCACAAAAGGTTAGTTATGATAGTTTGGACTTCAATTATCGAAACTATCGATAGTGAAATTGTTTCCAATACTATCGATAGTTCTGGCGACTGTCGATAGTATCGAAAAATGGAAAAATCATTAATAAAATCCCGGGCCAGGTCGATGGCATTTAAGTGTGCTGCGGGACAAAATTCCGGCACATCCGGCGACGCTGATATAACCTCTGCAGTTGCGAGCATCGTTAAATAAAACATAATATAACATCGTTAATAAAATTATAAGGGTGTCAAGCTGAAGCTGAGCAACTCGATTTTTTTTTTTCAGTGATTAAATCAGACGTTACGAATCGTTTCACTGTTTGTTCACAGAATCTTAAACGAACGACTCATATGATTCTTCACTTTACAATCATGACTAGAATAAAAGCGTTCTACATACTGTATCTCGCATAGATAGTAGAGTAGGCACGGAAAGGATACAGTCCCTTTATAATGAAAGTTGAATCATTGAATTATATTCTTCTGATTGGCTGGAAGAAGTTTTCATGATTTCCATTAATTTGCAAATCTACAATTATAATTTATGAACTCAACTTTACTATCAAGTACAATTTTTACATTAAATTTCTATTTAACTACTAAGAAAATTTCAGGCAAGCACTCATTATTTTTCATATTTAACTAAGCAAATCCAGTATTTTCTTTCCAAGCGTTCTCCTCCAGTTCTCTTGCTCCATTTATTTCGATCAGCTGGGTGAATCTCGAACGCTCCAACTTCCTTCTTCCTGCTGAATATCTGTTTTGGTATTCTTTCTTTCTCCATTCCATTCAGGTAACCTTGCCATTTTAATTTTTTGTATGCCGTTAACATACCTTCATGTACGTAGATGATCATTAAAAATATGGATGGTATTTCTATTTTAATAGACTCGTAGGAAAAAAAAAGTAGATAGAAATAGTATACAGTACCGCGAGTACTCATGCTGTCTACCTCCCCATGTGGTAGGCCCGTAGAGAGAGGGACCAGACAACGGGGTGTTTACGTTCACCAACAAACCACTGTGCTTGTAGTACCTATGTACAGAAGCATTTATTTATTTAATTTACTTAATTAATTAATGTATTTATCTATCAATTTATTTATTTATTTATTCATTTATTTACTTATACAAGGTGTTTAAAAAATACGGGGTATAATTTCAGGTATGTATTTCCCACATGTAGACAATCAAAATAGTTCATTACAACATGTGTCCGGAAATGCTTTATTTCCGAGTTATGGCCTTCACAACATTGAAATTCACCGGAACGTTTTTCTTTCCGCAGGTCGTTGCCGTCAAAGGAGACATTAAGAGGGCACTCTGACAGTTCATTCCGAGGCGAAGGTTACATTCAGTGTTGTGTAGGCGTTAGACTGTGCGACAAGTATTCAAATCAAGAGCTGGCAGAGATACACTTCATGTACGGTAAGGCGGACGGCAATGCTGCGCTGGCTCGTCGTTTGTACCAGGAGAGGTACCCACAGCGACAATGTCCAAATCGGAAGACATTTGTACGTCTCCATTACCGTCTGTGCGAGTATGGAAAATTTAACTCTCCTGGTTTGGGAAGGGGACGACCAAGATCTACAACTCCAGAAGTACAGGAGGAGATTCTGGAGGCTGTGAACATGACTTCTTCTATCAGCATACGGAGGGTAGCGTTTCAAGTCAATGTTCCTCATACGACTGTCTGGAGACTGTTGAAAGAGTATCATTTGTATCCTTATCATTTGCAACGTGTACAGGCCCTGTCACCAGCAGATTACCCTGCACGAGTTAGGTTCTGTCGTGTTCGCAAGTCAATGAGACATCGATGTGAGGTCTGTATTCAAGCAGGAGGTGTACATTTTGAACATCTTCTGTAATGACAATGACCTGCGGAAAGAAAAACGTTCCGGTGAATTTCAATGTTGTGAAGGCCATAACTCGGAAATGAAGCATTTCCGGACACATGTTGTAATGAACTATTTTGATTGTCTACATGTGGGAAATACATACCTGAAATTATGCCCCGTATTTATGAAACGCACTGTATATTTATATCTCCACTCATTCATTCATTGAAATTAAAGGAAGAGTCTTCTGATTTCCGGTGATTTCTAGTCTAATATCGGCTTAAACGTTAAAAGATTACTTATTATACTCGTACCTTTAGAAATGATTCTCAATATCCAGGCTGCTACATCAGGAAAGATCGATTACTGCCTCCTGAAATTCCTCCATGAATATCAATATCATTAGGATGGATGAAAATCCAATGCTATTTTAATGACCATCTGTCTACGTAAACGTCATTAAAAACACGCTTCGGATTTCTGTCTGTTTTACGGGGACTTGTAGGAAAACAAAAGACAGACAGAAGGAATTAATATTTTTTTTATTTAAATAATTAAATTAGATAGGCAGACAGAAGCAAGCAGGCTAAATATATATAAACGAATTTCTAAATGAGGCAGTAGAGCAAATGAACAGTTTCAAATACTTGGGGTGTACTATAAGCAGTAACATGAGCTGCTGCCAGGAAGACAAAAGGAGGATACAAATGGCCCAGGAAGCTTTTAATAGAAAAAATGAGCATCTTCTGCAGATCTCTGGAAAAAGAACTAAGGAAATGTGGATATGGAGAAGAATGGAACATGTGAAGTGGACTGACAGAATAAGAAATGAAACTGTGTTGAAAAGAGTGTGTGAAGAAAGAATGAATTGGTTGAGTCACTGGCTGAGAAGAAATTGCTTACTGAAAGATGCACCGGAAGAAATGGTGAATGGGAGAAAAGTTCGGGGCAGAAGAAGATATTAGATGATAGATGACATTAATATATATGGATCATACGAGGAGACAAAGAGGAAGGCAGAAAATAGAAAGATAGGAGAATGCTGGGTTTGCAGAGAAAGACCTGCCCTTGGGCAGAACACTTAATGAATGAATATAATATAGAAATAAAAATGGAGCCTTTTGAATTGCTTTGTTTTTATAGGCTAATACCTGCCTAAACGTTATTATACCATTTATTTTACTCGTAACTTTTGAAAATTATCAATTTGCAGGGTGAGACCGCAAGAATATGAAATATTAAACCACTGCTTCCATGAATCAATACAGTTAGGACGAGTAGAAATTCCATACATATTCTTAATAACCCTTTGTATATATTCATCATTTCTCTAATTACCTTATTCCTTATTTGATTCAAGCGAGAAATCCTATAAAATCTTGTTACGAAGTTCATTTTGGAGTGACTGTATGGAGTGCAGCATTGTATGGGTCAGAAACATAGACATCACGACGGAGTGAAGAGAAACGAATAGAAGCATGTGAAATGTGGATATGGAGAAGGATGGAGCGTGTGAAATGGACAGAGTAAGAACCGAAGCTGTGTTGGAATGAGTGGGTTAAGAAAGAGTGATGCTGAAACTGACCAGAAAGAGAAAAAGGAATTGGCTGGGCCACTGGTTGAGAAGAAACTGCCTACTTAAGGATGCACTGGAAGGAATGGTGAACGGGAGAAGAGTTCGTGACAGAAGGAGATATCAGATGATAGAAGATCACATTAAGATATATGGGTCATATGCGGAGACAAAGAGGAAGGCAGAAAATTGGAAAGACTGGAGAATGTTGGGTTTGCAGTGAAGGACATACCCTTGGGCAAAACACTGTGAATAAATGAATGAATGAATGAATGAATAAATGAATGAATGAGGTATAGATCTCTGATAATTAGAAATGTTCCCACCTTTTTCTGCTACATGTCGCCATCCCGGCTGCAGCGAGACTGAAACACTTAGCCACGTACTGGGGTTCTGTAGAAAGGGAGAGCTACTGCGTAACAACAGATACTATAGTGCCCGTACAGCAATTGTCAACCTGTTAAGAAATAGAGGATGGGAAGTAGATGAGGAGATTCATTGTGTGTCTGAAGATGATTCTCATACAAGAGTCGAAATAATTGCCATCAATAGAAGAACCCAGAAAGCGATGGTCTTAGATCCTACGATTTGCTTTGAACGAGACACGAATCAAGCACTGCAGATAAATGATGACAAGCGAGCTAAATATCTACCTTGTCTTTCATACCTCAGCGAAAAATATGGCATTTCACTTTACAACTGGGATGTTAGAGGCTTACTATTTGGAGCGAGGGGTTGTTTACCAAAAATTTACATGTAATATCCTTAAATCCGTTAAAATTCCCTTTTATGAGGTTCAGAAGATTGTAATGGAAATTCTGAAGGCCTCTCTTCAAATTCTACACTATCATCTATATGTTAACACGTAAATTTTTGTTTAGTGTACAAATCGAATCATTGTTTTGCTCGTTTCATTTCCCTTTATCTTTAATGTTTGTTAATTCCGGATCCCAGTGGTCAACGTCACTTGAGGACGGATGATTTGAAATAAATCTTAGTTGAATTTTTTTTATAAAATTTAAATGTGATGTGCTCGATGTTGAAACCACAAAAGAAAATTCGTATGTGACTTAAACCATGATACGTTTTTGGAGACACTTGTAACCAACTTGCTATTGGGGCTAATGGAGTTGGACGCTGCAACTGTTATTACAAATCGCGTTGTAACGGTGTTTGTGTGCATGTTATTAGCATGTTATTAAGGTCGCCGGCAGCTTGCTTACTTTCCTATGCGATGCAGTGTTTACGGCTCCTAATTGCCTCACAGTCCAGGCGAGGTTCACTTCATCAGGAACCTTGCATAACAATGAGCCCGGAGCGGAGCTTCTGACCTGCCCACGGCGTCTTCGACGCAGCCCGCCCTCCTCTCTGCCTTGATAATTCATCACGTCGCGTCAAACTCGGTTACAGCCAAGAGCCTCATCTTCGAGTCTAACAGAGAGGAAAAAGACACGGTAAATTAAATATAGCAGGGCGTTATATATGAAAATTATGCTATTAGACTAGGCTGAATTGTCGGGTTTTGATTCCGGGGTGAATGGTTACAACTCCTACCTTTACAGATTTAAATTTTTGTAGAAATACATATTAGAACTTTATTTCTATAATACATTACTTTTCATTTAATTTATTAATGGTTCTTCTGGAAGTTGGAAAATTAATGTTGATGTTGGACGGGGATTATACGGGCGATTTACGTTGATGCTAATACGGAAGGTTGAAACAAAATGGTCAGTTAACAATTAAGTCAAATTAAATCTTATTCTACTGCCACTGCTACTGCTGGAGTAACATGAACGAAAGCATGTGTCGCGTTACGATAGTACTGACCAAATGGCCAGATCGTTCTAGAGAACTGAATCAGAAACAAACGAACAAGGGGTAACGTGACATTGTGGCCTCACTGTGTATTTACCTTTTCAGGTGTAATAGTTCCATCAGTAAGAGCCCACTTCAGTAATATTACGTCAGCTCACTCATAGTTTGATAGTATATGAGCTATTCCATCTCAAATCGACCGAAATATAGAGAAAATTGACCTTGCGATTTTTAAATACAATGAAACTTTTTCTGTCCGTTGAAAACTGTGATACAATGCTTTGTGCAAAGTTCGAGGCATCAGAACTTCATAGTGTTTAAATTAAAAATATTTAAATTTATCGTATTTTCATAAAATTAGCAACTTTAAACTGTTGCGGCTCCGTAACCCTTTCACCCAATGATCAAAATCATGGTTTATTTTGATGCTGAGAAATTAAAGTTTATATTGACATATAAACAGTTTTTCTTACTTTTTATGGAAATGGAGAAATTTAGATTTTCCTTCATTAAGACGCCTTTGCCCACGAAAAAAAATAAAAAAAAATATATATGGTTAGATTCCTCATTGAAAGTACAAATAAACACATTATTTTTACTGATGCACCGTTGATAAGAAAGTATTGAAAATATCAAATAAAGAAAATAAAAAGGAAGCGCGTGAAGTAACCAGCTAACTGTGAGGCGGGATTTAGCAGAGACAAGCAAGGCCAGGAGACAAACACGTGATGTTTCGTCTAGTAGCGTATAGCTGGGCTAGCTTTATCACAAGTTTTCATAAACACAGGAGTAAAATAACGTCCTACGCTCACTTATCTTCAGCTCTCGGCCAGTGCGTGCCGTTCAAGTCCAGGCGTGTGAAAATAATTTATTTAATACCCTCGAAATTTATTGCCGAGCCACTAAGCAAACAATGCCGGATCCCTCTTAATAATGCAAGGTTTATCTCAATTATTTTTACATTTTTACAAATGGGCAAAGAGCCTAAAAGTAAGTAAAATCAGATTATCTGTCTCTATGTATACAATAAAAATAAGGATTACTTCTTATCATAACCTACCAAATGTCAGCTTCAAAATGAGGTCCCTTCAATGTTCTCCAGTAAATGGTTCCAGAGTTCTTAGCGCTGAAGGAAGCTTGTTTTTATAAAATACGCTAAATTTGTCGCTCAATAGTACGAAAACCGTTTGACTTTCGATAGTATATTTTTTTAAAACGCACTGTCCTCAGCACCTTGTATAAATAGGGAAAAAATTAAGAATATTAAAAAATGCGAGGTTTTTTACTGATCGATTTCATATGGAATAGCCCATATTGTAAAGCGAAATGTCTGCTACGCAGAAGATCCTGATTATTAAAACATTGAGTATCATACACTGAGACATACTAAATTTAAATCTTATTAATATTAATAAACTAAATAAAAAATCGTCCTTTGCTTACTACGTATGAAAAGGAAATCTCATCAGCATCATGGTTGAAGCACGTAACACAATGCTTTTACTCTAGACCTATTGACATTATCTACTTTAAGTAAAAATATACGGTCACGAAAATCTAATTCCTGCCAAATTTATTGCTTTATATCAATCATGTAAAGCTCGCCCATTGGTGGTAGCTGCTGTAGGTTTGCCACGAGCTCGGGCCCAGGGCATTTCGTGGCTCGAGCTGCTAGCACAGTGCTTTGGCAGGCGGAGACGTAAGAACTTCAGAAGAACGAGTTTTTCTAGTGAAATGTCTGAAAGTGGATAAACGCGATGTAAGTAGTTCGCTCACACTGTGGGATAATACACATATTTGTCTAACAACTTAAATGTCATTTACCGCAGTTTTAAAGTTCATGGAATTTGCTGATAGTACATGTAGGCCTATTTACTATATTACAATCCTAGGAAGAAACTTAGGGCCATATTCATAGATATTCTTAGCGCGGACTTCTGGTGGATGACCAGCGAACTAACGTTTTTCGTATTCATAAAGTAGTGTTAGCGATATGATATGATATGAATCCTGTACAATAACCAGTTGATAGCCGAGGCTAGTTTAGCACGCTCGTAGTGCGGGCTAGCGAAATGTCTATGCATAGCACCCCAAATGTCTGTTTCATAGAATCATAATTAATATGTAAAAGAAAAGGTGTACCAGTAATAGATACTGGGTCATTCCAAGCAAAAAAGTATGTTTTTCAACCACGATGTCTCAAATGTTAAAAATACTGTAGTAGGTTATTTTTTATGTTCTAAATATGAATTTCAAGCAATACTATATTTATATCTTTCATAGTTTGGCAGCAATCAGAATTTAAATATTGGTTTAACAAAGAACACTATTTCATTCATTGAAGTTTTCTTACTATGTAAAGGAAGATGGAAAAATCATTTCAATGCAATTCGAAAAAGGAGAGTCTTGTTTATTAATACCCTTAAAATGAAAAGTATATATAATTTTTTTAAAAAGTTACCCAACATAAAATAATTTAAAGAAATATAGAACACAAAATGCAATTAATTTTTACAGACAAAAACACATGTGTTTAATTCTTTAGGGTATATTGATTCCACTGTGAAAATTTCAGAATGTTGACTTAAATAGTCAGTTTTTAATCAAAACTCTCCAGAACAAAGGAGCTCAGCAGGTAGGCTCTCCCGTCGTACAGAATGTTGCGCGATCAAAGTCAGGAAGACGGACGTTTGAGATTACTCATTGTTACGAAGTCTCGCGAACGCTGCGACCGCCACACATAGCAAGCGATTTTCAACCGTCGGAACAAATATTAATAATTTTATTAATTTAATTATTCACACGTTTTTTGAGATAAAGTCATAAAACTTGGGAGATAGATTAGCAATAAGATTCTCTTTAATACGAATGAAATTCGCAGGAATTTAATTTGTTGCATTCGAATGTAAACCTATTTCTTTTTTTCAATGAGGTGTTTTTATGAGCATGCCTTAATATTATTCGGATTAGTCTTTAAGGTATTAAACTATGGTTATTCAGGTTTACAATTGCGTCTGTTTAGTTTTGATGACACTTCATATAGGGTGTCTAGAATATTTAAAATTATGGATTGCATGTAACTGCCACCCATTTTTCAGTCATCCGTATTACTAAAATATTAATGATATGGCGGTCATACTTGGCAGTTTAATTTATTTTCATAACATTATTACATTAAAAGTCCAAAAAAAAAAAAAAAAAAAAAAAAAAAACATGACATCACTGGCATATTCTTAAAATTTTGTATGGAATGAGCCAACAATAATAATGATCGGGAACTGTATTTCGGTTACCCAAAGAAATATAAAAGTGATCATTAAATTTATACTAGAGTTTGAAGGAAATTACCACAAATTTAAATAGAGTGATATAAGTAAATATTAGTTATTCCGTAAGCTACGCATTTTTTATTATAATTGCTTATCTATTCTATGAATGCTTATTACACATTCTTCACTATGTATCGTATTTTCAGGGGCATAAGACGCACCTTTTTCTTTGAAAATAGGCCTGAAAAGCAAGGTGTATTTTATGCGTAGATGGTAAATTTGTGAATGGGTGAAAGCTTCATGGGATTCTGTGAAAACTGTGATGATAATCTGTCGGTTAGAGCATTGTTCTTAAAGTGTTTTTATGTAGGTATATATTGTTTTCGTAGAACATAGAGGTGTATAGTGTTGATGCTGTGAGTGAAAGTTATGAACTAGCGCGCATAGTGTCGCAAGACATGGAACTTATTCAGATGCAGCTAACGAATTAAAGTTGGGAATGGAATCTAATGTCTCTGGTACAGTACACGGCAGAAATGTTGCGTCGCACTTAATTCTGGTCAATAACTCGTTGGCAATTTGGTCGATGTCCATGGGAACATTGTTCCCTGCTATCACGCAGGGAACATTGATACCCCAATATACGATTCTTTAGGTTATTTCATTTCATTACACATTTATTCATATTCAGTAATTCCATGGCTCCAAGACAAAATGCGGCATAACTTTTTTTTGCAGTTTTTTAGGTATGATAATTGAATGTTTGAACAACTGTATAAAATCATAGTAATCATGTTTAATAAAAATTAGTTAGAGAAATAATAGTAGAAATATGCCTGTCATCATTTGCTACAATAGAGATACCATCAGGATCAGTGTTTACGTAATTACGTATCTATCAGGATGTATAACTTATCAGAAAATCTTATTTTTCACAGAAATTGACACATTTCCTTTTGCCTTGGAACCACAGAATTATTGCTAAAATAAACATAGTTCCTAATAATAACAGTAATAACTAAGTAACTACATAACCACGCCAATAAAAATTCTTTCTTCACTGAATGATTCTCACTTTGTTACAATATAATTTTCACGGGTCCCAGTGTTACGAATATATCATTTGTCACAAATCACCGTGATTTCAATATAATAATCAGAGACCGGAACTTTGGCAGAATGCCTTTTCAAATGTGTTAAATCTATTTTCATTTTGAAAATAAATCTATATGAATTATACCTTTGTGATTGAAACGTCACAGTTTTATGTTGCCTTTTTAATATAAATGCCTAATTTACAAAATCAATGCTTTTTATTCCCCTTTTATTATGTATCTATTATTTATTAATTTATTATTAAAAATTGCATACAGGTATATTTTAATTTATTTCTATAACCGCTAAAATGAAAGTGACTTCACGGAATGTATATTATTGTCTTTCATTCAGTTCATAATATCCTCTTTGCAACAATGAGTGCTACCGTTCAAAAATATATAACAGCAAGCGTTTTAATTATCGCTTGTGTGTATTTCACAAGGTAACAATGAGTGCGGGTCTAACGTTATTTTTAACGGTTATTTTTCTTTCAGTTTTCATTGCGACGCTGTTGTAGCTAGCTAAATATTTCATATCGCAATATATCAGTACAACCAAACACAAAAATGCACTTTCCAAGGCTACTGGGAAGAAGATTTCTTTGCTTTCAACAGTAATTTATTGCAACATCGAGTAGAAAATCTCAATTTGCATTCGACTTATGTAAAGCTTTTCTTGTTGCCGAAATCCCTTTGTGGAAAGTGCAAGGTTTTTGTAATGGTCTTTTATTGCGTATTTTAGCTATTTATAATGCCTTTTTGCCTGCCTATTTTAGCTATTTATGATGCCTTTTTTCCTGCCTATTTAAATGATTCATAATGCCTAAACTTCCGGTCTCTGATAATAATGATCAAGTTTCACATTATTAATCATTTGCTGTATCCTTCAGTCACTCGTTTTGGAAAAGTTGTGTATTAACTAATAATAATGTAAGAAGAAGATAAAGAGGGAAAAAAAAAAGGATGATTTGGCATAGCTATTTGACGGTTCATCATTTTATTTTTTGTTTACTGCATTTTCTGGACAGCATCGCAGCCACATTTAAGCAACTATGATGCGAGTGGTCGAATAAATTCACACCATCACGAATGAATATTGATTTAAATTATATTTATTGCACAATTCGTTTAGTGCAGTTTCTAAGTCCCTGGAAATTTGAACACTGAGCTTATTTTGTATGTGCCATTTCTCTGCCTATTTCGAGGTTACAAGCTTCGCGTAGAATATTGTAGAAGCGGATGGGAGTTTGTATTCTCTAATAAGCACTTCTGTGATGTTAGTATAGACCGCAAATGCATACCCGGCTAATGCGCTTGTCGTTCACCGCTGATCATGCGGGAGCATTCGGTGAAGATTTAGTGATCATGAGGATTGTTAAGTTACAGTTGTGCTTCATATCTAGATTGTGATATATGCCTGGTTGTCCAGAAGTTACACTGTTTGCTTGCTGTTAATGTTTCATGGTTTGGAGGTAGTTGGAATATTCTCTATCCTTTTTTACTCCTATTAGGGAAGAGGCCTCGAAAGCTTGTACCCCAGCCTGAAGCTTATTGTACTTACCTTCTTTGATAGGGATGATTGAAATTAGTAGTACCGCATTCCTGTAAGTATCATGATTCATTATTTCGTGCCATCTATCGATGTAGCTACTCAATAGTATTCTAATGAAGTGCGACAAAGCAATATTCCCTTTGAGAGTTCTGATACCTCCTCAAATCATGCCATCTTAATGTAGAGTTTATTCGGTATCCTACATCTTACCTTGCGCAGACTCGAGTAGCAGTATCTGCATTCAAGCAAAACAATCCCCCCTTCATTCCTAACCCAGCTATTCTACATTTACATTGTAAGGGTTGTCCAAACCTTTAAACTTGTAGCTATTCATTGGTTTTATCATCAGCCACGGGAAAAATTGGTGCATGCAGTAACTTTCATTCTTATTATTTAATATCCCATGTAAATAAAGTACTTAATGTACTTTAGGCCCGCTGCTGGACATAGAATACCGGTACATATGGATTTGTTTTCTCGATTAACTTAATAACGAGAATCATTAAAATTTCATTAATATGTATTATGCATTCCTGTAAATACAATTACTTAATAACAACATTTAACGTAATATATTAATGGAAAACATAAATGTAAAATATTATGCATCTTCTTCTTGCCAATTGTAAGGTTTGTTACGCGTGATATTCAAACAACGGTATATGCACAAACATTTAATATTGGACACGTTTACATCCACATTTATACTCAGAATATTTCTTACTACCACTCCGTAAAATATTTACAGGAAGGAAATCCTGTAGACCCCGTGAGGAGGTTATGAAGCTCAGTTCTTTCATAAGGAAATGTAGGATATTTTTTTTATTAACTGACTAATATAAACTCTGTCTCTCCCCTTTATTAAAACCTGATCAGAAGGTCACGATTATGAATCAATATCTCTGGCCCACTCTTACTTATCCCATACAGTGTGCTCCACTCTACCAAATCAAAACCAAATTTCTTAATGATTTAGATAAAGTTACCAGAGGAGCATGCAAAGAGCTTATTGGTATTCCTCATGACTGTCCTGACGGAATGCTCTACTCTCCTAAAACTATCGTGGTCTTTCGTTAATGAAAGCATCTTGGGAAGCTTATATACAACATATAAATATCTGTAATACTCTTCGTCGTGTTGATGACTGCCATCTCCACATTGTTAGGGACCTTGTAAGCCAAAAATGTTTCTGCTCTGTCAAAATTGAATATCACAACTATTGATGCTATCAACTGGTCAGGTCGTAAAATTCGTAAACACTTAAGAAATGACGCATTCAAAACTTGGACAAACCATACCTTGCGTGGTAAAGGGGTTATTATTTATGTTGATCTCCTCAAGGCTAACTCATGGATAAGCAATCGAAAGGGCCTATCTTCCTCAGAATGGACCAATGCTTTAAAAATATCAAGCAATATTTCGGCGGTTCGCGCAATACCGGGTAGAACTCTAAGCACAACCCGCTGCCATCATCCAGACTGTAGCGAGCTTGAAACACTTGGACACGTGCTTGGACAATGCCCTAAAGGCGAGCTGCTGATCAATGCTAGACATCATCGTGTACGACATGCTTTGGCGACATCGTTAAAAACTTTAAATTGGGAGATTCATGAGGAAGTACTGTACATTGTGTATCATCAGAGGGTTCTTTCAGACGGCCAGACATTATTGCTATTAACGGACGCTTAAAACGGGCTCTTGTTCTTGACCCTACTATCCGTTTCGAAAGAAACCTAAATCAGGCCACCGAAGTTGATATTGAGAAGAAGTCCATATATGAACCTTGTCTGCCTTATCTTTCTCAAAAGTACAACGTCCCTCTCAAACAATGGTCTGTCATTGGTTTGCTGTTTGGCAGTAGAGGTTCTATTTCCAAATTCACATGGAATTATCTTAAGGAACTTAACATTCCCTTTGATTATGTAATGTCTGTCCTTACAAATATTATCAAGGATTCTCTTCAAATACTACATCATCATCTCTATTTCAGTTAATCCATTTATTTTGCCTTAAACAATTAACTTTCTTTTTTTTTTCTTTAATGTATCACATCACATTCTTGTACATGTTTATTGTATTCAGGACCCTTGTGGTCACTCAAATTCTTTGAGCTGACGTCTATAATTTAGAATTCATATATACATCTATTGTAGGACAGATATCGCAATGGAAATTGCTTGTACAACACGTTGGACGATGTAGCCTATTTCGAAAATTCATCAACTTTCATAACACTTCTTTTTATTCTACTTACGTGCATCAGGACTCATGTAGGCTATTCGAACAACAGGTATGTGGATCCCGAGCGTTCTAGAAACTAACATTACGGGATTCTTCACTGCTGAATTCGAAAGTATTTCATGCAACAATCGCATAATAAATATTCGTCCGTCTCTCGAAATAGGACCAAACCGAATCAGTTGTGAACATGATGACACCCAAAACCTCCATATTACCAACACTCCAGTAGTGCTTTATATTCTGAAGTAGTCTACAGTTTTGGTGGACACCCCTGATGTTTGTAAACTCAAGAGCACAGATCGCACTCCAACTTAGACTAGAGCGATAGTAAGATGAGTTACTGTCCGTGGCTTAAAGCCAACCGCAATGTCGCTTACGAATGAACTAAAAGTCAGGGTACTACATCCTGATTCAATCTGTATTGACCTGAAGACCGCTTTGCTGTAGGTATCGTGATTCCCAATTTTGTGTCATCTATCGATTCAGATACACATCATCCAGTTGCGACGGACTCCTTTACGGAAACATTTTCGTCCCCATGGGACTTATGCAGCTTTCTCTGTTCGATGCCAAATAGTACATTCTCGGTCGATCTAAAGCAATTGAAATATGGTAGATGAAGTTGAAATTAGTGAAGGCGAATTCAATCAGAGATTCGGCGCCGAAAGTTGCCTATTTTCATGTTAAAATTTCAACTAATAATCTAATAATCAGGGAACGGATTTATATGGACTAAAAATATATGAAATATGTAAATATATATGTAGTTATTTTTACCAAAATATGGAATTAAATATGGATTTTTACCAAAATATGGAATTAAATATGGACTTAAAATTATAAAAAAATGACTATGTACGTTAAATATTGGTACATTTTAATCAAACTAAACAAAAAATATAATGGACGTACCTTATCTTCCAATGTAGTTTCAACAAAACACAATTTTTATTGTCTGTTACCATAACAATAGGTTACAAACATTTCTTTCAAGTGCTGAAAAGTGAATCTTCTTCTATTGTCTCTGAGGATAGATTTATACTGACTAAAAGAGCGTTCGACGTCACAAGAAGTAACTGGTACATAATTCAATTTCACAATGTCTGCTGGGGATAAGTCCAAGTTAATCTTCACTGTTGATTCACCACTCATCACAGCAACAACCTTTTGTAGTTCTTCATATCCAGGGTTTTTTGAAAGTACAGTGTCCACCTTAGCTCTTACTGCATCTGCAACTTTACCTCTACCACGATTCAGTTGTTCCACAGTACTATTTATAATTTCAAAACTTTCAGATAGTGAAAGGTGCCTATTTTGGAGACTTTTGAGCGTTTTTATGATGCATGAAAATGTATGCTGAATGTGAGCTAAGTCATTCTTCACACTTATGTCACAGGTAACTGTTTTCGCAGTATCAATTGAGACTGCATCTTCAGAGTCCAATGCAAGGAGAACATTGTTAATAGAGTCTATATGTTCGGCATAATATTCAACTGCTTCTAGCCATGTACCCCATCTAGTTAAAATTGGCTTTGGTGGCAATGGAATTTCAGGGTACATTTCTTTCAACACGTTAACTCTACTGGGAGCTTTGAGAAATACTTTTTTCACTGATGAAATCAACAAATCTACTTTAGGGAAATTGTCTCTGACCACTTCTGCCACACGATGAAATGCATGCGCCACACAAGTAAAATGAGTCAATTTAGGATATACAACAGATAATGCTTGTCCAGCTTTGACCATATAAGGGGCAGCATCGCTAATAAAGAATAACACATTATCGTACATAATACCCTTTGGCCACAGGATACCCATAGCTTCGTTGAACAGTTTAACTATAGTTTTGTTATTGCACTTTTCTAGAACATCACAATGTAAAAGAATTCGTTCAGAATATTGTTCACTTAACAAACCGATAACTACATTACCAACAAGTCTACCTTCTTTGTCGGGAGTCTCATCAATGGAAACCCAAATTGAACTATCTTTAATTTCATCTCTTATCTTCTGTATTGTCTCATCGTAGATGGATGGAGCATACGTCTTCCTAAGTGTTGACTCATCCGGGATTGTATGTTGAGTATATTTTTCAAGGAATTCCCTGAAGACCTTATTCTTTAGTTTGTAGAGAGGAATATCAGCAGAGATGAGAGAACGGCACAGGTCGATGTTAAACTCAGATCTTACATTCGATGTTGTTGGTTGTGTTAAAAACAATTGTCTCTGCTTGGAATTTAGTTGTTTGTTGGCCTGATGTTTACTAGTTGTAATGTGTTGTTGCACCAGGAACTTTTGTGTAGATGATACTGCACACTGACACAAATTACAAAATAATATTTTATTGTCAGTTGATAAACCATCTTCTTTAAATTCTGAAATGTAACTTGTTAGTTTTGATTTTAAATTGACTGAATGACGTACTTTTGGCATATTTACCGTCTTTATAGTATGATTTACAAAACTGAACCTATGTGTACTCTGACTGGCATTTAACTGTTGAGCTGCACAACTGAAGTCTGTTAAAAATTTTAAATTAAATTAATACAGTTTTGTAACTTACTTTCCCATTGTTGATAGGACTGCTAATTTTCAAATAACTCTGATGTTAAAGGGATTACTGAACATGTGTTTAAATCTCTATTGTTGAAATGTATTTTTAAAAGTTAATGGAATTTTGTTTTGTTTTATTGTTAAACCTAATATAATATGGACTGTTTTATATGAAATATGGAAAATATATGGAAATTAACGAAAATATGTACTAAACTCTAAAATATGGAAAAATATGGAAAATAAAAGTAGGATTTTTCAACCCTACACATTGTGAAACATAAAGATAATGCAAAATATAAATTATATTAGCTTTATAAGTAAATATGTATTTACATATAAATCCTTTCCCTGCTAATAATAAATTGAAAGTGCAAATTTTTAAAATTAAATTTATATTGGCTAGAGGGAAAAAACAAGGTCCGCGGCACATGCTAACCTTTAGTCCCTACTACATAGCGGTAGACCTCGGCGAATATGCAGGGTATCCGGGAAAGACCTGATGAAAAAGAAATAATTATATCTGTGAAACTATTGCATTTATTGTCGTGATGTTTATACAGTTACAAAGAGAAACACAGTAAGTTTTAATGTACCTCTATATGGGCACCATTTGTGGCCCGGGCTATGTCCAGGCGATACTCAATCTCCTGCCACACACGCGAAAGCATCTCCAGTGTGACTAGTCCTATTGCTTCGTAAATTCGGCCACGTAACTCTGCAATAACGGTCACAGGAATGTGATACACTTCGTCTTTTACGAAACCCCCCAGAAAGAAATCCAGTGGGGTCATATCCGGTGGCCGTGGTGGCCATGACATAGGTCCACCTCTGCCAATCCAACAGTCAGGGGATGTGTCATCGAGAAAAGTGCGCACATGGTTAGCATAGTGTGTGGGGGGGGGGGGTTTCCTCCGTCCTGTTGAAACACTGTTTCTGGTGGTAGTTGTGGGACAGCGTAATTTCGCAGAATATCCAGGTATGTGTTTCCTGTCACTGTGAGCTCTTGTCCGTTTGGAAACGACGTTGTACAAGCTGACTGACTTAAGTTCAGCCAGCCATAAAACGCATTCTGCTTTCTCTACTGTGGTAAAAATTGTTCGGTTGTTCACTTGATACACTCACAACTTGCATTCCTAGCTCTCAGAGTAAGACTGACTACATGCTCTGTGCAGAACGAGCTTTTTCTCGTTGTCTCCTCGCGCAATGGTATGCGTACACGCGTAACATGCTGCTACGTAAGAAAACTTATTGACTTTCTCTTTCTAATTGTGAAAACATTGAGGTGATAACTGTAATAGTTTCAGATATATAGTTACTTCTTTTTCATCAGGTCTTTCCCGGACACTCTGTATTTACTTGTTTTGAGTTTGCAGTCATTTGTAACTCTTCGGCGCCGAGTATAATTAAGACTGCATCTGTTGCTATAGGCCAAATTTTTATGCATGAGCTACAGCACATGGTAAGAACCTTATTGGGGGGTAAGTGAGCTAGCTAGCTATAAGTGGAAGAGTAGCGAGGGAGGGAAGCTTCCCAGTTACTTTATTCTTCCCCTCACGCTTAAGTAGGTTTCACGAGATAAAGAATGACCTATTACTATTCTGACGTTAAGACCGCCTTGTGCTTGGGAGTGTATGTTTTGAACCTAATTTTTTACATGAATACTCTATAAGTTAAGTGTTAGGATGTCGGTCAATACATATTCAGGTCAGGTTTGTCGCATTTAAGTGTATAATTTCTAATCTACAACACATATTCCAAAAAAGTAAACTACGACCCACAGATGAAGAATCAATATATCCAACGTGACCTTGAGTTGGAGCGGATGACGTCATCTAGCCATACGTGGAAGAGGGAATTTGATGCACGAATTGTCGGAAAGGGAGGCAGCAGGGGTAGTGTAACGCGACAATTCAAAGCGATAGAACGTTAGCAGTAGTGTTAAATGATTCATAACGAACAATGCTACAGTTTTAATTGAGCAACAATCAAATTCGACAAGTTTAATGGGAAACATTTTAGAGTGAATTTTAGTTAAGAGAGAAAATTCCCAATGTCGAGGAATATGCAGTGAAATGGTTGCAGACGTATGAGCAACGGGTAGCAAACGATAGAGCACGATGGTTACTATAGCAATCGAAATGTTCATTCTCAATGAATATAAGATAGATACAGCCAAGTGTCTCGCCACACCGCGAATAAATACCTACCGAATTTTCAGGTAATCTGGAAAGAAGAGAATAGATGTTGATTGCCACTTCTAATGTTTACTTGAATAGTAGTTGTGTCAGCAACGTATTCACGCACAGAACTTGGCGACTGGGTCTGCGATGCAGCCTACCCGATTTTTTGTGTAAGATACCTTTGAATATTGATATCTAATACCAAATTATGGTTTAAACTGGTCCCAAATATGCAATTTTTAAAATTTGAGAATTTAATCCCAAGGTTTGTCTGGACACAGCTGTCTTTCTGCCTTTGTCGGAAGTAAATTCGACGACTTTATCAATATAAATTCTGTAGTTAAAAAGAAACAGCTAGGTCCGCTGTTGCGGGAATTCACATTTTTAATTAACAATTTCATGTAAAATAAAAATTATCGCAATATCTTACTCTGTTGAATCCTCTTTGATCTTTTCTAATTATTTTTCCTAGAAAATATATTAACTTCTTTTTATACAGAGGTTTTCAAAGTATAATATAATTGAAATTATTTTCTTGTCTCCGCTAATTGAAAATCCGAGAGCAGCCTACCTCTTTTAAGAAGATATCGGATGTTTTACATGTACGAGTATATACTAGTAATGATTTTTATGCCAACGTTGGAACTTATAAAACACAATATAAATGAAGGACTTAATTCGGTCTCTTAAATTGAGAACACTCTTCTTCCCTGTTGTTTTCTCGTGAATAATTTAAGGAGTATGTTACCAAGTGTCCCCTGCTAGATGTAATGAAGGACTCTGGCAGGAATCATTTCCTCAGAGCTTCTGTGGCTTCACACCCCGATAAAATATTGTGTGATATCTCGCCTCTACCGCAAAGAGGACATATTCTCGCCCCCTATTCGTTGACGATTTTAAGTGCACTCCAAACTCCTAGACGAAACCAGGTTAAGCCCAGTCTGCCTTCTCTGCTTCCTCCATAGATGAACTCGGTTCCCCAATTTGTTTTGATCATCGATTGGATCTCCAGAGCAACCTTATCCCTACATTCCCCTTCTGTTATTTTCCTGCGCGAAGGATCTTGTGTACATGAGTTTGTATAATTGTGTATCAATAAATGCACTTCATTCATTCATTCATTCATTCATTCATTCATTCATTCATTCATTCATTCATTCATTCATTCATTCATTCATTCATTTATTCATTCATTCATCTGAAGGCGTGTTGCCTTCTATGGTTTCGCGATTTACCAAACTAGACACTAGATCGGGGGTTCCCGGGTTAAAACCTAGGCGAAAGTAGTCGATTTTGATTGTTGATGTAATCTTTAGCATGGTGTAGCAAAGGTGGATCTAGGCAAAATTTGTCTGTCGTTTGTCACCAACGTTGAGTTTAGATGCTGAACAATACCTATAGTTGAAAATTTTGTTCAATATAATACTACTACTACCACTACTGCTATTATCTGTGCATTTCGAACTGGCGGCTCAAGGTCACGTACAAAAGTACAAACCACGCTGAACTGAAAACTATGAACTGAAGTCATGGTAATTTCGGCTGTCCCAGCTGACTTTAATTGAGAAGAATGGTCCAGGATTGGCGTAAGCACACGTGAAAAATGCAATTCATTACTTGACCTTGAGCCGCCAGTTCTAAATGCACAGATAATACTACTATTTCTAAAATAAATACTATTATTAATACTTCTGATAATACTAGGCCTACTATTACTGTTATTATTAATAACAATATTCCTATTACTGCTATTTCTGTCGTTTTATTAACTGTCCGAAGACAGGTCTGAACTTTACAAGGGGTTGGGGACAACTCGCCACAGAGGCAACTCCCCACATAATTTAAATTCGTATCAAAGATAATTCGCCACATAAATGAAATTCGGTCGACCTGGTTGGCGAGTTGGTATAGCGCTGGCCTTCTATGCCCAAGGTTGCGGGTTCGATCCCGGGCCAGGTCGATGGCATTTAAGTGTGCTTAAATGCGACAGGCTCATGTCAGTAGATTTACTGGCATGTAAAAGAACTCCTGCGGGACAAAATTCCGGCACATCCGGCGACGCTGATATAACCTCTGCAGTTGCGAGCGTCGTTAAATAAAACATAACAACATAAATGAAATTCGTATCAAAGACAATTAGCCACACATTAAAATTCAAGGCAATACACAAAATCACAACAATTTTATAACATATTTCTATGTAACACAAGACAAATCTAGAAGCTGTAAACTAATTCGGAACTATGGTGGAAGAAATTCGCTTCACAAAATCAGAAAGAGGCTTTGACAAATTAATATACCTTGGCTACATGTACATGAGATTTAGAAGAAATAAGAATGGAGTTGTTTGGCGCTGTGACATGCGTGGCGGGTGTAATGCAACAATTAGATGGAAGCAGTGTCGTCAAAGAACCGTCTGAACACAAGAATCATTCTGCAGACTGGGGAAGGATTAAGACAAAGGAATGTGTAGAGAAGATGAAGGCAAGGGCGGGGACTTCCCGAGATCCAACGTCTGTCATTATTCAAAATGAGTTACAGCGTATTGCAAGAGAAGCCAATGTGAATCTACCGAAGAAATCATCTATTAAATAAAACTGTGCGCCGTGCCAGGAAGCTGTACCTACCACCTGAACCAAGGAATATTGACGAACTGAACGTTATAGTCGACAGATACACTAAGACGATACAAGGAGAAAGGTGTTGTAGTATTTTGAACCGGAGGACAACGTTAAAGTTATCATATTTGCCACTAATTCACATTTAAATAAATTGCCACTTTTGGATAATGAAAGCGAACTTTATGTCCGTTCCTTCAATCATGCTTCAACTTTACACTATACATGTCAATGTACAAGGGGAATGGATGCCTGTAGTAATGACGCTGATGGAACGGAAAACCAGGGAAGCGTATGAAACACACTTGAGTATTGAAACTAGTAGTAGGGCGACGTTTTGAAAATCAATTAAACCCAAGATTCATATCTATTGACTACGAAGTAACTGTTGTAAACGTAGTTGTCTATCTGTGGCGAATTGTCTATTTGTGGCGAATTGTCTACTTGTGGCGAATTGTCCCTATTACCAATTTTCTGTGGCCAATTGTCCCAGTTACCAATTTTCTGTGGTCAATTGTCCGGAACCGCCTTACAAGTATACCAAGAAGGCACATCGTTTAAATCAAACACTGTGGAGGGAGTTTAGATAAAATAATCAAAATAGGCCTATTTTATATGTAGTATACGATGCCTCAATAAAAAGTGCGAGAATTTGGAATCTATTGTACAATCCAGTCAAGACTCGGGGTTGGCAACACTGTCCGAAATAACTACCTTTCCGCACAGTGGCAGAACAGCAACTGATTGCATCAATATTTGCTGTTGAGTGTACTCCCGATATCGCAGCGCAACCGTGTTCGTTTATAAACAGGACGCCGGTAAAGATAGCTGTCCCGAGTAGTACTGTATAATATTTCATGAAATTCTGGTAAGTGGGAGTAAAGTTATTAATTTTGTTTAATTGCACCCCCTATAAAGGGTAGTTCCTCTTGTACCAACGTGATCAGACTTAGTATACAAAACAAATGTGCTACAAGTAACTGCTTTGTTAAATTTCGGAAAAGTCTGTTACATAGCTGAAATGTTATTAGATTGTTCCTCTAAATATGCGTTTTGTACCACTGTGAGTCGTTTGGAACAAGATGGTTTGACCAGTTACATAATAGGTGCATTCGCCTGACTAATTATGGACTAATTATGGATGTAGGAAACATATGCGGAATGAGCCGAAAATCTCAAACGTACACAATCGTCATCATGTAGCGGGGCTCGATTGTCCTTTGAATGCTCTTGTATTACATAACCGTGTGAAATATCTACTTTCCTTTTGTTTGTTTCAGATTTTTCACTATCAGCGCTGTAACTCGGCGGTTGCGGATATGTGTTTATATTTTATTTATTTATTTATTTATTTATTTATCTACTTATTTAATTATTTCCTATTTACTTATTTCTTTAATTATGTATTTATTTATTTAATTATCTATCTATCTATCTATCTATCTATCTATCTATCTATCTATCTATCTATCTATCTATCTATCTATCTATCTATCTATCTATCTATCTATCTATCTATCTATCTGTCTGTCTGTCTGTCTGTCTGTCTGTCTGTCTGTCTGTCTGTCTGTCTGTCTGTGTGTCTGTCTGTCTGTCTGTCTATCTATCTGTCTGTCTGTCTGTCTGTCTGTCTGTCTGTCTGTCTGTCTGTCTGCCTGCCTGCCTGCCTGCCTGCCTGCCTGCCTGCCTGCCTGCCTGCCTGCCTGCCTGCCTGCCTGCCTGCCTGCCTGCCTGCCTGCCTGCCTGTCTGTCTGTCTGTCTGTCTGTCTGTCTGTCTATTTATTTATTTATTTATTGCTGATAAATTGATTATAGAATCATCAATCTTTAAAGAAAACAAAACGTTAATAAACACGAAGAAACACTTTTATAGAAAAAACATCTTCTTTCTGCCTTCCCAATAGCGTTTCACTTCTGTGAGCGACTGTAGGCCATGACAAATCTTTATACAGAGTGATTCACGAGGAAAGGTAAAACAAAATTTAGGATACGATATCTTAGGCCATTTTGAGTGAAAAAGTTCATATGAACATAGGTCCGTTTTCGAACGATGGCGGAGCTAGATGCATTTTTTTGGTAAAAGTCTCGCCCCAATGTGAATCAAACGTTACCATATGCTGCTGACGTGAGACAAGATATCGATGAATGACGTAACATTGGAATATGCATTGTGAGCAATGTAGATAAGAGAATAGAAACAGACCGGGTGGTGGGGCATTACAAATGTCACAACAAATACGCTATCACTTATCGGTTCACAGCAGTTCAATCAGCTACCTACAGTACAGTAGTTATACAGGTACAGTTATCGGAAGTGTTAAGTTGTGTTTTTTCAAGATGCCTTATAAATTTTTGACTGCAGAAAATGCCGATATTGTGTATGTTTATGGTTTGTGCAAAGGAAGTACCTTGCATGCTATCGCTGAATATGAACGACGCTTTCCGAACAGAAGGGTACCACATCGAAGCGTATTTACTGTCTATGGGATTGGGTGAAAGACTTGGTATAGCAAAGGGACGAGGAAACGAGAGAAGCGCTAATTCGACCGTATTTTGGATGTGGCATAAAGACAGTCACGTGCAACTCTCCAGAGCGACCAGCGCGATTCACGCTCGAGCGCAACAGTGGATTGAAGCAGGAGGAGGTACCTTTGAAAACGCGCGAAAACATCGACCCCGACTTCTAGAATATTAGGTATGTATGCATACGTGAATATAAATTTGTCCGTTATCTGTCTCTAAATGCGAGTTAGTACAATGGAATCTCAGAAGTTTTTGTGAAATCAAAGAGACATATCTCCGTAACCATTGGAAAACGGACCTATATTCATATGAACATTTTCACTCAGAATCACTTCAGAATTCACATCCTAAATTTTTTACCTCAACTTGACATGACTGCTTGGCGCAGCATCTCCACAGATTCGGTATTTATCAACATCCAATCTGTACTCTTTGTGACCTTCAAGAAGCTATGAATAGGGATCATCTCCAACGCTGCCCAAATCTAAAATCACTGATAGAATGTGCCAGATACTGGGAAGCGAGAAGCCTCATGCCTCTGTTTAGTTCTCAGTTTTTCGTTCTTTAAGGTTTTTGTTTAGTTCTTTTATTAGATTTAATTTTAAGTTGTATTCAGTTAATTGTTTTAATCTTGAGATTGTGTTTAGGCCAAAGATAAGTTATCTATGTACCTGCCATTCGAATAAATAAATAAATAAATAAATAAATAAATAAATAAATAAATAAATAAATAAATAAATAAATAAATAAATAAATAAATTTTTTACCTTTCCTCGTGAATCATCCTGTATAAAGACATTTGTTTGTTTGCAGTATAGCATAGTGTGTACCACTTTAATATGGATAATTAGTGATCACACTGTACAAATCAATTGAGTAGGAGGTCTAATTTAATATTATCAGATAACGTGCTGCTTTCTTATGAATGTTAACCTCCTGAGGTGCTTTGAGGAAATTTGAAGCGTAATGTAATACACGGTAATTTGGCATCTGTTGCTGCTTAAGTTAGCTTCAACCTCACAACTGTTAATATTGCTTACCGATACCTTATATTTCACATAACTGCGGTCTACTTTTCAAATATTAAATATCGATACAATATATTACAAAATTGCTTCGGAGATGAGTCCCCATTTTACACAATTCAGTTCCTATCCGGAAACTCTTGGTATGTTTCACTGATGATTTTTGGTGCTTCTTAGACCGCGGAAGAAATTTAATTAAAGTTTAGTAGAGAGTTGCACACGCGCGGGTATTTTATATTACAACGGTTTGTAAAGAAAGTTTCTACAGTGGCTGGTTGCGCTATTTTGTTCCGTGATAGACGCTGCGGTCGGTATATTTACTCTCCCAGTAGTGGACAACCTGAAAGGACGAGATGTAATCGTGAACCTCCTCACGAACTTCTCCTGCAACGACGAGAGATCCTGGCAAGTGGCTGCGAGGCGAAGTTTTGCTTGACGTAAGCCATACAAATGTGGTGGCCGGGTTGCTAAGGAAACAAGACCACATTCGCCGGTCATCTGAATGTCCATTCATGTGAGCTTTATTGGGATCTGAAGTGTTTCTTTGGAGTATGCTAAAAGAAGAACTCGCTGTTATATTTTATATTAGGAATGTTAGTACCGGCGGTGCCGTGAGTTTCAAAAACTTCGAAATCCTGTTGACTTTATTTCTTTTGAACAGGAACGGAAAACTAATAAACTCTGCCAGGAATCATTTCAGACCTGCAATTAAATATAGACATTAATTACTGTTATGTATTATTCGTGTCATTGTTTACCACATAGTCAACTGAAAATGGTCCGGCTCCCTTCAAACGCTTTGGTGAAGGTAACATTATTGAAATAGAATTTCAGTAAGAAAATTTGACCAGAATATTGTACGAAATGGAACTATAAAAATTGGAGATTTATCCTTCGAAGATGTGGAAAAATTCAAATATCCTGGAGCAACAGTAACAAATAAATGACACTCGGGAGGAAATTAAGCGCAGCATAAATATGTGAAATGCCTGTTATTATTCGGTTGAGAAGCTTTTGTCATCTAGTCTGCTGTCAAAAAATCTGAAAGTTAGAATTTATAAAACAGTTATATTACCGGTTGTTCTGTATGGTTGTGAAACTTGGACTCTCACTTTGAAAGAGGAACAGAGATTAAGGGTGTTTGAGAATAAGGTGCTTAGGAAAATATTTGGGGCTAAGAGGAATGAAGTTACAGGAGAATGGAGAAAGTTACACAACGCAGAACTGCATGCATTGTATTCTTCACCTGACATAATTAGGAACATAAAATCCAGACGTTTGAGATGGGCAGGACATGTAGCACGTATGGGCGAATCCAGAAATGCATATAGAGTGTTAGTTGGGAGACCGGAGGGAAAAAGACCTTGAGCGAGGCCGAGACGTAGATGGGAAGATAATATTAAAATGGATTTGAGGGAGGTGGGATATGATGGTAGAGACTGGATTAATGTTGCTCAGGATAGGGACCAATGGCGGGCTTATGTGAGGGCGGCAATGAACCTCCGGGTTCCTTAAAAGCAAGTAAGTAAGTAAGTAAGTAAGTAAATTAATATTTTATTGTATTAAAGTACTTCATTTCTTCTGATTTTTGTATAGCCTACTATTTTCTAATCGTGTAGTAGTCAGTTAAATCTCTCTTGCGTTTTGATCTTCTAGTAAATTTATTTTGTGGTTATGAAACTTAATTAGCAACATTAATGTGAACAAAAGAGTTCTGTTTTGTGTTAATACATATCAGAATAATTTAAAAATTCATAAAAATAAAAAATAGATATTGTTTTAAAAATTAACCGGTGTTTATTAAAGTAAGTCATTCTGAGTTGCTATAGTAACATGATTTGTAACTTCTGCAGTCTTCATTCTTCCGAAAATTACAGCCCAAATTTCGATACAGATTGCACGTTTATGTATTCCGTGACATTGCGACAGTACATTAACGTGTCCAATTATCTCCGAAATGCTTCTTTAATAATGCACCGGAACGCGATTTGTAGCAGGATGAGCGAGATTCCCTCCCTTTGCCAAAACTTAATCCCTCTATGCTTATATACTGCCTATTCCAATGAGTTGTAACGCCTCATAAGAAGATGTTGGAAATGAAGTTGTAAATATGTTTACTTTCAGATGAGATATTATTATTATTATTATTATTATTATTATTATTATTATTATTATTATTATCATTGGCATTGTCATTATTATTATTGTTATTAAGCTTATTATTATTATTATTATTATTATTATTATTATTATTGTCATTATTATAGTTGTCATTATTATTATAATTGTCATTATTATTACTTCATTATTATTGTTGTCATTATTATTATTACTATTACTATTATTATTGTCATTGTCATTATTATTATTATTGTCATTGTTATTATTATTATTATTATTGTCATTATTATTATTGTCATTGTTATTATTATTATTGTCATTGTCATTATTATTATTATTATTATTATTATTATTATTATTGTCATTGTTGTTATTATTATTATTATTATTATTATTATTATTGTCATTGTCATTATTATTATTATTATTGTCATTGTTATTATTATTATTGTCATTGTCATTATTATTATTATTATTATTATTATTGTCATTGTTATTATTATTATTATTATTATTATTATTGTCATTATTATTATTATTATTATTATTATTATTATTGTCATTGTTATTGTCATTGTTATTATTATTATTATTATTATTATTATTATTATTATTATTATTATTATTATTATATGGATCGTATACGTAGAAGAAGATGAAGGCGGAAATAAGGAACATTGGGAGTGCTGAGTTTGCAGTGAAATACCTTCCCTTTGGCAGATAACTATGAAATGAATAATAACAAACGTCTAAGAATTTTAATTTAGACTTTTCTACTAAACAGGAGACGACAGAGCTTCACAGGGAATGAAGTTGGGAAAAATGGAAGAACGGGATACCGTAGTACCATCAAATCTCATATTGAAATGCATCAGGATCTTTCCATTTGTCTGGTTTTAGTAAAATTCCTGCTCCTATACATTTTGAAGTTTCTCCGTAACTGAAATTCTATCTCTTGCTGCTTTATCAAAATTATTAGCTTCTTTCCGAAAAAAAAAAAATAGTAATAAATTGCACTGCAATTTTGTAGTTGGTCATGAACAAACCACAAATAGAATCGTTAGCATTAGAGTTCTCGTCTCTTTATTGTTTCAGGCTCTCTTTTGACGTATAACCACAGTCTAATATATAGTCACGAAGCTCAATACGTAGTAAATATCCAAACATTAGATAGTTGCTCACCACTAGGATCGCTAATATCGCCTCATTACAGACAATGCGAAATAGTACCGGCACAGTCTATTGTTTCTAGCACCCTCAAAACTCAAGCTTCGTGACTGTATATAGTAGCCTGTGGTATAACTACGTCTTTTGTGTTCGGTAAGTATAAACATAGGGGAACGAAAAGTATACAACCGTGCAGATAAAGATAGTAAACACCTGCACTGAAAACGGTTGGACCCTCATTCATTTTAATTCATTTGATTCTCAGATTATTCTATTTTCTTATGAAGTTAACATACAAAACTTTGATTTTGATTTCCTAGTAATATTACATTCTTATTAAATAGAATACGTCAGTGATTTGCATTTTGAGTATAATATTATCTTCATATTTTGGTAATGAATTTTACTCATACGGGGGTTAGATTTATATTAAATAGAACATATTGTTTTCTAAATGTTTCATCTAAATATTGTTTGTTTTATAGCAATCTTATTATCGTCAAACAAGCCTATTTCTGCGACCTATGTTTTATGATTACTGTATTTATGTCGCTTCTTTTCCTTATTTTGTTATATACAGGGCTATCCACGAGGATTTACCGCCACTTACGGAGCTTATTTCCGAAGACATTTTGAGCAAAAAATGTCATATAAGCATGTTCCTAATATCTGTGGGTGCTATTCATAGAAATTTCACTAGCCCGCGCTACGAACGTTCTAAACTAGCCCCGACTACCGACTGGTTACTTGTACAGGATTCATATCATATTATATATCATATCAGGCCTATATCACATCATATCATATATCACATCACATCACATCACATCACATCACATCACATCACACCACACCACACTACATATCCACATCCACAATCAAAATCACATCACATCACATCACATCACACCACATATCCACATCCACAATCAAAATCACATCACATCACATCACATCACATCACATCACATCACATCACTTCACATCACACCACACCACATATCCACATCCACAATCAAAATCACATCACATCACATCACATCACAATCAAAATCACATCACATCACATCACATCACAATCAAAATCACATCACATCAAAATCACATCACATCACATCACAATCAAAATCACATCACATCACATCACAATCAAAATCACATCACATCACATCGATAACACTGGTTTATGAATACGAAAAACGTTAGTTCACTGATCATCCACCGGAAGCCCGCGCTAAGAATGTCTATGAGTACGGCCCCTTATTTTCAGTTACACTGATTTGAAATTGTTAGTAAAAATACCTTTTCTATTTAGTTTAAGAGTAAAATAATATTACAAATAGAGAATGAACTGCTCAGAAGTATCATTTCTTTAATTAGCTAGTTTTCTAAAGCTAAAAATGTGTTCTTAATTGCTTTGTACAGATTTTGTTCTTCGATATTTAACTAAAAAGTACATTATTCTTAAGCACTCACCACAAAAATTGTTACAAATCATACGACTTTAGGAACTTGATTCTGTACAATTTAATTAAGCATCCTAATGTTCAGTCTTGAAGAATTTACAAGAGTGGCGTGATTTGTAACAATTGTTGTGACAAACGCGTAAGGAAAATGTAGTTTTGTACTTAAAAATCGAAAAAAAAAAAAAAAAATATATATATATATATGTACGAAGCAACTATGGAATTCACACCACATTTCTAGCTTCAGAATACTAGCTAATTAAAGAAATGATACTCCTGAATAGTTCATTCTTTATCTGTAATATTCATTTACCCTTAAAACTAAAGATTAATGGTATTTTACAAACAACTTCAAATTAATGTAACTCTGAAAGTACTGAGATTAGGAGAAATGTTTATGTGACATTTTTTGCTCAGAATGTCTTCGAAAATAAGTGCCGTAAGTGGCAGTAAGTTCTCGTGAATCATCCTATATGTAGGCCTACAAATACACATTTTACGTATTTTGATATTCTAGTAATTCAGTATAACAATAATAATAATAATAATAATAATAATAATAATAATAATAATAATAATAATAATAATAATTCTAATTGAGGTTCTGGCTGATATGTATATATATTATCAGGCACTACATCTCACTTGACGATGTGTGTCAGAGGAAGAACTTGTTTGTATACATCTGAAATCTGATTAGTGTAATATGTACTTAATCGGCGATGTGTGCAATGGAGGGGGAAAGTAACTTCCCACTGCACCCCATTATCTCTTGGCCTAGTTGCCTCATGAGTGATGCCATGTTGGTATCACTTGTGAGGTTCAGATCTGTCTTCGGACAGTTAACTAAACAATAACATTAATAATATAATTATTTTTATAAAAATTGTTACAACGTAATATTTACGTTTGTCCTTCAAACATTTATTTTCTTCCTTGCTCGGCCTGTGTTGCTCTATCTAACTAACATGATGTGTGCATGAGGGGAGGGACTACATTGCCAGCTGCTTTTAAACACTGTATTATTCTGTGTGTACTTAACTTCAGAGTAAATGTGCCTCAACTTCGAAGTCTAGTTATGACTAAGAATGTGAAATGCGATTTCGCGCCGTAGCCTGTCTTTCTCGTTAGCCACGATCGTAACAGATTCGAGGAAAGAGTTTGAGAAAACCAGATGAAGCCGAGATTTTTCAGTTTACGGAATTCTGTTACACATTTAACGCATGTGTATTGTATACTATTTTTTTAAAGTTGTATATAATAATATATTTAATTACTCGTATACTGTAGAATTTATCAACTGAAAATATGGATTGCACTTATGTGTATGGATCATGCCCTCCGGAATAGGCTTGATTCGTGATGGTGTTCAACATTTTTTGTTTCTGTGTGAACATTGACATAAAATCATCACAATTTTACTTGCTGCAAGCATTTGGTTACCGTACGCTTTTACTCACAGCACTCTTGTTACCATAGCAACCACTCGAATGCAGTACGATCAACTTACAGACATTAAAATAGCAACGGTAAGTGTAATATACCGCACCAATGAGCAAAAAATATATTTTGCGCACTTAATGCATTGAACTTTTCTTTCAGTGTTGGAAATGCTATCTTCGTAGAAAAATTATTGTATTTTCAACTATTAAATTGTTGTTCCCATATTAGTACAAGATTTCCCCTCAAGATTTCAGCGTAATCACATTGCTTGCTAGGAAATCTTTTCAGGTAAATTTTATGGATTTTTCTTTCTTTTGACGTGAAATATGTGGCGACACATGAATTTTAAGCAGTGCTACAGGTCTCTTGGAGTCTCTGTCTCTTTTTCGCGCCGGGGCCGAGCGGTAAACGTACTTGAAGGCCGGCGGATCAAAAATCGATATCAGACATGAAGAGCCCATCTCTCAGGGCACAAGAACGTCCACAACAGAGATTAGCGCCAACTTTGGCAGCCAGAAAGAGATTGTGTGAAAGTTAGCAATCGTCGTTCTTCAGCATTTCGATTTTATTTCAGTATAATGATTTATATAGTTCGTTTCTTAGGGAATTGTTTCTAAATTGTTATGTTTTTGTAGGTATAACTTCTGTTTTTTTCTTGTACTACTGTAATACGTATCTACCGTAACTCCCGTAAGCCGAAATTTTATTTATGTACAATATTCTATTATATTTATTTCAGAATTGAGTTTACTTTACAATATAAAATAATTCATTGTTACTCTTTGCCGCACTACAGGACGTTTGTTACAAACGCGATTACTTAAATCAAAATAAGAGAAAGAAATTGTTATTGTAGTCATCTGCAAAAAAATGAATATACTAGTTTTAAGACTTAACGGCTCAGTAAATTGAGCTATGTGCTTTTCATTTTGACATAAGGCTGCGTAAAAATTTGTTGACGTATTAAGCAAGGGGACAATAAATCAAGAAATTCTGGAAGTTTATGATAATTTTAAGATGATTTTAATAACGTAGGCCTATTTCTGTAATTGTACAAATTTTTTAACTATGAAATTCAGCCATCAGTCTGATTGCTTTTGTGTGCTTATCATAAGATTCTGTTTACTGGTTTCAAAATCATGGCTTTCTCCGCTTATATAATTTATTTCGCTTCTTCCATTTCTTACTATCTTTCCTTCCTTTTATTTCTCTTCCATTTTCCTTAGTAGTGTTCTTATTCGTGATTGCTTACATTTTTTCTTCTTTCTTTCTTTACGCCTATTACTTTCTCTCTCTTTCCATTAATTTTTTCGTGGTTTCTGCAGTTTTGTTTTTTCTCTTGTGTTTCTTTTGATTAATTTCTTTCTTCCGTCCTTCCATAATAACCTTCCTCTCTTTCATCTACCCCTCCTTTTTTTCTTTTCCTTTTTCTGTCTTTATCTTACATCCTATCTGCCTCTCTGAAGATAAACTGAAAAATAACATTTAGGAAAACCACCACATTTTCTCAGTAGAACCAGCAGTGAGTGTTGCGTCACTTGTTAAATAGATGATATAGAATATTTGTAATAAAAATCAGATGTTTTCAGCACTTCCTTAAACAGGGTTGTTTGCGATCTCTGATAACGAATTTGAATGACATCATGTGCGTCAGGAGTCACACGACAGCTGAACTGTGGCGCGACGTGACAGATCAGTAGTGAGTGATCTCATAGTCAGAGTGCATGGCGACTCAGAGCAGAAATTCACAAGAAAGTCGAGCCTTTTTGGGAAGGTTACATTACAACCCTTTCCAATTCCAAGTACAGTTAAGTAAAAATAAAAAAGCCTGCAATAAACGAAGTTTCGTTATTTCCGAGAAAAGCATCTTCTGTGTAGGCCTAGTTAATAAGTTTGGTAAAGCTCGATTGAAATTAATTTGTATCATCTCGTGGGGTGCGGCGTCTTGTGACGGGGGGTGGATTTGTTTGCTTTTTCCACTCTGGAATTTATCCCATCCGAGCTTTGCCTGTGTTGTTAGGTACGCACAAGATGCCTTTCTTGAAAATAACGAAACCACGTGTTTTGCAGACTCCTATGATTGTCACGTTACTGTACTTGGCATCGGAGAAAGTTGTTATGTACCCCTTCCAAAAAGGCTCGATTTTCTTTGGTATTGCTACTGTGATACACCGTGCACTCACTGCTGGTCTGTCACCTCTCATCACAGTTCAGCTGTCGGTGTGATTCCTGAAGCACATGACGTCATTCAAATTCGTTATCAGAGATCGGAAACAACCCTGTATAATAAATTTTAATTGCTTATATTTAGTACCAGTAACCTTTTAAATTAATAGTTTTTAGTGTGTCGATTTATCGAAGCTGTGATGCTTGTTAGTCCAGACAGCGGATTTTCGGTCCTTACACAGCGACTAGATGCCACGTTTCTTAGTGTCACGGAGGGGGCGTAGCATTGAGTTCAATTACCTCCCCGCATCTGAAGTACAGCTAACGTTCAATATCAGGACCGAAAATCCGCTGTTTGCTAATTACCGACAACTCAGCGTAATCGGAGCCTGAGATCAGTAATCGCGTTGCGCTTGCTTTGTAAATCATCAGCCCAGTATTATTTTGTTCTATGCAATTGGATTTTTATTCATTTAAATGTTTGTTTTATTGTTTAAAAATTTATTCCAATATCTTTAGAATCTTTATTAGGCCTGCATATAAAAATTTGGGATCGAAAATAAATACTTTTTACTCATTATCACTAGCCCTCACACTTTTTAGAATTAAGAGCCTATTTTATGTCCTTTAAAGGTATTTTAAAATCTTCAAACATTCCTTCAATCGCCCAGTACACACCAAATGAAAGACACTGATAATTTTGTAGGAATGAGAAATATTAATCTGTTTCGCAGACATTTAACTGGATATTTACAGTAATTATTTCCTTTACCATATTTGGAACAGTTTCTTCACAAAATTGAGTAACTTTGTATTACTACTCATCCATAAAAACCAAATATTTCTCTAGCTATATTTTTTTTGTACGTTAAGTAGTAACTGAAAGAAGCAGCACGGAAGAAATGGTGAACGGGAGAAAAGTTCGGGGCAGAAGAAGATATAATTTGATAGACGACATTAAGATTTATGGCTCGTATGTGGAGATTAAGGGGAGTGGGTAGTGATGCCTGTGTTATTAAAGAATTTCAGTACAGAAATTTAGTTCAATATTTCTAGGCTTTTAGTCTTCAGAGTGGAACAAAAATTTCCATGGTTGGTTATACAATCAATCATTCTGAATTCAGTGCTATAAAATAGAACTAATTAGTTTCGTATCTATGTGCAAAAGAAAAGTCTTAACTGATAATGTGTTTTCCCACTTTCCTAAGTGTACCTCATTCTTCAGGTGCACATTACTTGCTACAATCTTCACTCATATAACTTGTATTTTTTTTTAAGTTATCAAGAAATCTATATGGTAAATTCTGAAGCAAAATTTAGTTAAATACTTCACGCCTATTAAAACAGAAAAAGTACTGAACTTTGTTTAATATTTTTTGCAATTTTTTCAAGCATACGTATAGTTTTGTCTCGTGTCATGTATGTGATATCTGTAAACTCGTAGGTCTACTTAGTAGAATACAAGTTTCATAAAACACTGTAAAAATTTCATGTAAATTGAATCATTAGTTTCAGAGAAAAATGCATTTAAGTTTGGAAAATGGCAACTTCTGGAAAACGGAATTTAAAAAATAATAAAGATGTATGAATCACATGCACCGCCAAATTTAAAGAGGCCATTTAAAGGGCTTATCTGCAGAAATACCCCCCCCCCCACAATATTAAAGAGCAAGTTTTGTACTTTTTTAAACATTAAATAAAACAATCGGATTTTTTAACACTAATCACTACCTGGTTCCCTTAAGAGGAAAGCGGATAAGAGGGAAGATTGGAGAATGCTGGGTTTGCAGAGTGTTATTTTTAGTGGGTTATTTTACGACGCTGCATCAATTTCTCAGTGAAAGATCTGTCTTTAGGCAGAAGACTTAGAATGAATGAATATATATTTTTTAAATTCCGTTGTAACTTTCACAAACAATTCTGTAGCTTCAAGGGAAAATGTGATATGTAATTTCTTGCAGTTTTCAGGAGCGAGCAAGGTATAAATCGACCCCTAGAATAAAAATATACTTTTTCCTTAATGTCTTCCAGACTTCGGTGGCAAGATTCTTGGGAGTAAACTAAACAATTTGTATAACTCAAACTTGAAAATCGAATTTTAAAGACCCAAAGATTTTTTTTAATTAATAAAATTTTGGACCCATCTAACTCCACTAGAAATTGATGTGGGTTAACATTTCTTTTGCCAAAATTATTCCCTGCGTATGAAGAATGTTACGTACTGAAATTATTTTTATTTATCTTGAACCATTCAAAAGATAAGCCACACTATAACATAAGTACTTTAGAAAAAAAATATGTACGCCTATATTTGTATATTTTTGGGAAAAAATAATTGTAATAGATTGAAAATAAATATCTCAGTTTACAGCATAGGTAAATGCTTAAGTTTTAAGCATTAATTTGGTACCTCAATGAAGTCTTTTGCCATATTGAAAGTCTACTTTTTGTCCGTTGGAAGGATAACAAATGTCGGAAAATGTGAAATAGGAGAAGACAAAATACTCAATATGGCGTAAGGTAGAAAAGTATAGTGCGCTTATGTTATAAATCACCAATTAATTATGAAATTATTGGATAATAGGTACAAGTTATATATTTTTGAAAACTAGAAGAAATGAGCTTCCACGTAAGGCAAAAACATTATTTTTCAAAATTATAAAGAAATCTGATATTTCTGGAGTATTTTCTGCGACCGTATCAAATCATAGTAAACATATATCATAAAAACAGGTTGGAGAGAAGAATAATAGCGATATGCATGCTATATTTTGCCACAATAGAAGTACTGTCAGGATGTACAACATATCGCAAAATCTCATTTTCTACAAAAATTGACATTTCAACTTTCGTCTTGAAAACACAGAAATCATAACTTGCTCCTATATTGTCATATTTCTATATAGAGTGATTTAAGAGTATTTATCGTCACTTACGGAGCTTATTTCCGAAGACATCTGAGCAAAAAAATATCATATAAACATTTGTCGTAATCTCAATATTTTCAGAATTGCACTAATTTGAAGTTGTTTTTTGAAATACCATTATTCTCGACTTTTAATTGTCAAAGAGCATTATAAATAAAGAATGAACTATTCAGGAGTATCATTTGTTTAATTAGCTAGTATTCTGAAGCTAAATATTTATTATGAATTCCATAGTTGCTTCGTACAATTTTTTTTCGATTTTTAAGTACAAAATTACATTTTCTTATCCATTTATCACAACAATTGTTACAAATCACGCCATTCTTATAAAATCTTTAAGACTGTACATTAGGATGCTTAATTAAACTGTAAAGAATCAAGTTCCTAAAGTCGTACGATTTGTAACAATTTTTATGATATGCGTAAAAATAATGTAATTTTTAGTAAAAAATTGCAAAATGGAATCTGTACAAAGCAATTAACAACATACTTTTAGCTTCAAAACACTAGTCAATTGAAGAAATGGTTCTTCTGAATAGTTCATACTCTATTTGTAATATATTTTACCTTTAAAACTAAAGAAAAATAAGGTATTTTACCAAAAACTTCAAATTAAAATAACTTTGAAAATATTGAGATTAAGACAAATGTTTGTATGACATTTTTTGCTCAGAATGCCTTAGGAAATAAGCTCCGTAAATGGCGGTAAATCCTCGTGTATCACCCTGTATAATTTAATAGAATATTATTTTGTCCTTTGACAATTATATATGAAAGTATTTTTGACAAAACAATTGTGAAAGCTTTTCGACTTCAGATGTTGACATCCTCCTTAAAATCAGAGATACTATTTCTCAAGGTAATTAATTACATAAGAGTTTGTTTCAGGAACGACGTTTATTTTTGTGTCTAATGTATCAGTTTCTTTTCTCTTACACACTTTCCCGTCGTCCTCGTAAGTAAATCAGTTTTTACTTGTAGAAACTAAACAATTTAAGCCAAATCTCTATGCGGTTAGATATTCAATAATATTTATAGGAAACATGTAATGCTGTAAAGCAAATCGCACTCCATTCGTCACACGTTCTATACCCATCAGAAGCCCTGTGACGTACAGCGGTGAACCAGATCAATTTACGGGTTCCAATAATGGCCACGGAATCAGTCTAATTCCTGACAAGTAAACATGCAGGCCACACAGTTGCATGCCATAAATGGCAGCACGTGGTGTTTATTGGCTGCAATAGTACACTGGTCAAGTCACAACATAATGGTAGCTGTTCCAACACGTCAATAGGAAGCACAGCCACACTGAGTAGTAGAGACGAATAGCCACTAATGGCATTATTTATTTTAACCTGTAATCTTTGGTAAATAGAAACTGGTCGTGGTTTGTCTTTGATTTTCTCACATTATATTGATTTTAACGTCAATGTAAAGCTAGTCGCTTTACAAAGTTTATGCGATTTGGAAAGTAAAACTAGTGATTCCATTATAAAATGTGACATTAATTTAATACACTTAAAGAGATAAATTATATAAACAAATACCTACGTTACTGAATTTATGCAAAATTGTTTTTATTTGGTTCTGAAACTTCAGCTTTGCAGGGGAGATACAAAAATTAACTTCACATCTAAATAATTATATAAGTTGGTCTAGTGTTTTTCAAAACTAAGATGTAACTTCAATTCCTTACATTTTCTACACACTTTTAAAATAATATATTATGAAATAAGTTTATAATCCTCATCCTCTTTCACAATAGCCCTGCCAAGACTCTGGAATTCGTTACCTGCTAGCATTAGGGACTGTCGAAATAAAATTCAATTCAAACGCAAACTTACTAGGCACTTGGTCAGGAATTGAGACTCGTTCAGACATGGTTTCTTGTAAATAGTTCACTTAATCTATCACAAAATATTTCAATATCCGGTAATTTCATCAGTATAGAATTTTGTTATTGTAGGTTTAATTTGTAATTCAGTAAATACAAAAATATACTTTGTTCTTAACTTCTGTGATAAAATGTCTAGCTTTCATTAATCAGGTATTCTTGTCGTACTTTAATTTTTATTGTAATTGTAATTGTAAATTTAATATTAATTGTAATCTTATTGTTCATGTTATAGTTGTAATCCCCTGGTAGAGGGGCAGAGAAGGCCTGACGGCCTTATCTCTACCAGGTTAAATAAATAAATACTAAATACTAATACTAATAATGTTATATGTTTTGGCATGAGTAAATCATTAATTTTTAGTAGTTACACATTGGAACAGCTTACCTGCGGCAATATTTCAGGGTGGTCCTCTCAAAATCAATACATTTAAGGAAAGGTTGCGAAGATTAGACTGAAAATGTAATTGTAGGTGCAGTGTAATTTTCTAAGTTGTGTCATGTAATTAAGTTGATATGTAATTAATTAAGATATGTAATTTAGTTGATATGTATATAAATTAAGGTCATATGTAATTAATTAAGATGATATGTAATTAAGTTGATTTGTAATTAATTAAGGTGATGTGTAATTATTTAAATTGGTAATACTTGGGTGAAATACTTATAAGTTAGGTTTACTTTTGCTTATTGTTAGGCGTTATTATAGAATAGTTTTTATTTATAGTCCTAGGTTTATTGCATCTATTTATTTATAGTTAGAAATAAATTTAGGTTTATTTTATTTTATTTCTTTTGCTTTTCTTTTATTGCTGTAATTATTGTATAATTGTAATGGTATTATTGTATATTATATATCACTGCTACCGGGTGTATACCTAATTGTAGTGTTAATACATACATACATACATACATACATACATACATACATACATACATACATACATACACACATTTTTGAAAGCATCGTAAGTTGACATTTCCACATGTAATCCAGTTGCTATGGAATCAAAAGAAATCTCAGTGCTGTTAATATTGACCTAAAGCATTAGTACTGTAAGTAAATTCATCATAATACATACTCTTATTTTGAAATATTTATCGTAACACTGCAATCATAGTGTAAAGCATCGAGAATTCAGATCACAAACTTCCTGGAGACTGTAATTTACAGATTCTTAGAACGAAATACGCTTAATACATTCTACTATTTAATATTCAAATCTTTTTCTTTTAACCATAGACAGAATGCAGTATATACCAACTCATATCTCTGTTTCAAATAGGCACATCCAGTCATCCAAGTCGCTTCGATTTCTACATCATTGCACACGTCATCCATAACTTATTCCATAATAATTAAAAAATAAGTAACAAATCGAGTTGCTTATATACCTTTCAGTGGATAGCACGAAGAACATATTAATTGCTATTTTGGACTGTATTTTACAGAATTTTTACTTTAAACCTCATTACCCAATTTTGACTTACACAACGTCTGGTCTGAACAGCTCATATAATGCATTATTTATTAACCTACATCGTTTATCTCTTTTTCCTCAAACTAATAACCACCGGCAAGGATATTCGTACAACGGTACAGCATTAATAAATAATATTAATTAAAAGCCTTAGTTGAACAGCTACGAAATCTTTTAATTAACAGGATTTGCCCTGTGTCACTCATCAGAGCTAGGGAGGTTTACCAAGCATAAGCGTTATTATTACGTGCATTAAAACACGGAAATCCCATGAATTGTAAGCACTTCAAAGCGAAAATCCGATTTCAGAATACATTCTAAAGCCTTGCAGAGCCCGTGGAGTCAGCTGGACACATTAATAATCAACGTTGCAGTCGTGGCGCATTTCCGTCATCGTGTGTACGGGGTCTTGCTGAATGGCGTTGCGACCTGCGTCAGTTCCTGCTCTTAATTACCGCGAGACCGTCTAGCCTCCAATCACGTATTTACTAGAAATAGCCTTCTCTCTTTTGCCTGTCATTATAATATCAGTAGCAAGAGGGGAAATGGGAGCGAGATTCTTATATAAGCCAAGTGGGTTGCTTGGATATGAAAGCAGACTCTGAAAGGATCCACGTAATGAGAGAGTGTACGCGTAGTGAAGGTTCTAATATTCACCGCTGTACGTAGAACGCGAAATTGTTTTCAACGACGGCAAAAAAAATATTGGAAGCTTCTTTTTAGGTTTATTCCCACCTGTGTAAAAGGCAGCAGGTATGAATTTTTCTTTCCCTTCTTTTGTCTTAATTTGTAAAGCACGAGTATATACAAGGTAAATGCTATCATAGGTATAATAAATATAATGAACGAGTAATGTGGTTTTAATGTTTCTGACTTGACTTATTTATAATGTCAACCCAAAAAATATTTTTGTTAACAAATTTTAATTATTTTGTGAAAGTTTTCGCCCTGTGTGGGCATCTTCAGATAATATAGATATCTGTATACGATGTACATGGGTGGGCAACTCGTACTCCCAAGGCGTTAAAAACCTTGGCACAAAAAAGCACACACCGAGGCAGCCGCTGCAGTTACAAGCTGTGTGTAGTTTCGTTACAGAAGCAGTTCACTGCCATGGTGCGCTGTGGCGGCTGGTGCAGGTGATCGTGATATCTAGGCTACTCCATGATTTGTATTTCAGAAAGACGCATTGTACAATAATTACAGTAGTTTTAGACGAGCTGTAACTACTCAACTCTAAAGAGGCCTACTCCATTATTTGTATTTCAAAATTATGCATGGTACAATAATTAGGCCTACAGTAGTTTTAGACACGCTATAACTAATTACACAAAACTAAAATTCCATTATTGCCAAGCTTTGTAAATTATAATACTTTATTATTTAGTGCTGAAAACATAAATTAAACACAATCTATTCAACATACAACAAATATACTTGTAGCACTTATTATACTGTTTGTTAATCTTAGTTATTATTTATCTCCATTGAAACATAGAAAGTAATCAGAGTTTACAAGTGTTTATAGAATAAAGAGATTTCAAAAAGGTATTTCATTCTTAAATAATCACAAAATCAAGGAAGTAATTTTATACATATAACAGAAAATGAAATAAATGTACTCCTGAACTCCTCCTGTACATTTAGATGTCTGGCATCTTTTTCTTACTGTCAGAGCATTAAACTCTGGCTCAAGTTTGGAAACACATAAGCGTAAAATAGTCACTGAATTGTCGTCTGTGATCCTGGATTGCCAAACAGTTTTGTTGTTGATCATCGTAGTGAAAAACTACTCGCACACATATGTGGAACCAAACATGGCTGCTAGGCGGAAGGCAAACAAGCGTAGATTTGGAAATTCTGACTTAGGCAGCATTGCGAACAGTTCGATTTCTGATTTCGCCGAAACTCTGAGCGGCGTGCTGTTCTGCAGATTTTCAATTCTAGTTCCAAATTTTCAGGAGCTTCTGTCTGCTGAAACCCAAAGGGATTGCACAATAATCTCCATTCCTTGTGCATTGTCGCTATCTCTCCAAATCTACCAGTGAATTCTGTTGAGAGGTATTGAATAAGAGTTTTATATTTGATAAGCTGACTTTCTTCATCGCTCTTGAAAACAGTTTCTAGTCAAGGAAAGTGGTGAATGTTGTTTATTTTCTACTTGATACTGCCATTCTTAATTTACCTACAAATGCTCTCAGATGGTCGATCATATTTTTATGATCAAGTTATCTTTTCCTTGTAAATGCACGTTCAGATCATTAAGGTGTGTATAAATGTCCGTCAAAAAAACAAGATAAGAAATCCATGCTGGGTCTGTTTGTAATGGAATTTCTATACCTTCGCTTATCGTAAAAATATCTATTTCTTCCTTGAGCATGAAAAACTTGTATAACATGGCACCCCTGCTAAGCCATCTTACTTTAGTGTAATGAATGGGATCATGATAATCACTGTCAATGTTCTTAAGAAATCTGTGACGCGTAAGAAAGTGTAGACGAACATATAAGACTCACAGCTTTACCTTCCTTCTTAACAAAAAAAGTACTTGTTTTCCCATTCTTTACTAAAGGGAAAATATTTGAAAGGGATACACTGTGATTCACTCATTACAAGCCGCATCTCACTGTAGACACGAGCGAACCAACAACCACTCGTCTTGCAAGGCCCACGTACACTGCAGCTAACACAGAGATCGTTCTACCTGACTGAGTTTGTTCACAGTTTGAGAGCACGAGTTGCCCACCCATGACAATGTATATCAAAATTACATAATACATGTGACCAATTATACAAATACAAACTTAAAATTTCAAAAAAGCATTAAAACACTTTTAAAAATCTAACTAGAAATACAGCAACAAGATCAATCAATAAGTATGAGAAATATGCATATTTAATATCATACTGTGATCGTCCATTACAGATAGAGATCACAACCGGGCTATTGTGTGGTATCGATAAGTCGTATTGTTATTATATGTGTGAAGACTCGTAGGTGGACACTTATTTGACAATAGGACGCTTAATTAAATGTGGATATTTTAACAAAGAATACCATGAAGGTATATAGGATCATGGATAACTAATATGCTTCTGAATTGGTGTTTAGGCGTAAGTAGAAAATGTTATGAATCACTAGAAGGTTTAGAAATACAAGATGAATGTAGTGTACACAAATTTAAGTAAGTAGTACTATGATCACTTATTAGCAAATATGTAAAGAAAAATATTATTTTAAAGAATACATAATACGACTTATTGGATAATTTACAAAGATGAATTCAAAATTCAAGTAATAAATATAGTTAAAGAGTGGCTTTTCTTTTATTTTCGTTAAACATTAAAAAAATATATGACTCCCTCTCTCTTTAAAATAGCATATTTGTCCACAATCTTTCCATCATCATAGTAGTTTAAGTTTAGTAATATGTATATCTTCAGTTTTAATTGTAAATGTCTCCTTTTGAAAGAAGCCGCGGTTATGAAATATCTGGGATTCATTATTAATTATTAGCATCTGAAATGGTATATAGCTATATCATGTTCTATACTAAAAATCTAAGAACTAGGCTTGCTGTTACTCACGACATACTTATAATATGTATTTATTATTATTATTATTATTATTATTATTATTATTATTATTATTATTATTATTATTGTTGTTGTTGTTGTTGTTATATGAAGACTACAGGGAAAAACTTGATAAGTCACGTTTTACTATTTTTACAGTAGAGCAAGTTAAAAGTTTCAAGACCTATTATATTCTATTGACTTTGTGTTACCATTCTTCAAACTTTTTTGGACTAACAAGGTTGTTATTTTATAAAGTTAAACTACACAAATCTACACTGCCTGAGCTATTATTTTATTTTTTTATTGTTATTTGTTTATTTATTTAATCTGACAGGATTAAGGCCATAAAACCGTCTCTTCCATTCTACCAGATAGCACATATAAATACGAAAAATAAATACAAACACTGATCAAAATAATACAAATTAAATTAAAGCCCTATTGAGGGCCAAAAGGGTCAAAAGAACACTATAGAGCACTATAGAGCTTTCATCGATCTAATACAAGAAAAAATGAAAGAAAAACAGAGATAGCAATAATGATATGTGACATCTAAAAGAAAAAAAAAATCGATTATTTTGGACTTACCAAGTTTTTCCCCCTGTGGTCTTCATATATTTATTTTTTATTTAATCTGGCGGAGTTAAGGTCATCAGGCCTTCTCTACCACACAACCAGAATAAAAATAGACATATATAAAGAATAAATGCACAGAGAAGAAACAAATAAGATATAGGAATAAAATTGCAAATACAAATACAAAAAGCATAAGTGCAAAATTGCAAAAACACAACAAAACATATACAAGTAGAAAAATAAGATCAAAACGGGTATAAAAATTAGTCACTTCATATGTTTTGTTTTAATACTTAGTCTAATGAGAACGTAAAAATAAGAATTTGTGGCACACTTCCCTAATTTAAATGGATGAAGCAGATATTTGTCAAAAATTATGTGAGAACTTGTTTTTATCTTAATTTGTAATATTAAAAGTAATTTGTCACGTATGCGTGTCGAAAAATAATAAGTGTGTAGCCTCTACTCATGGAGAAAGTTAAACATTTTAATATTTAAAGGTGTGAGAATAATATAATCCTAAGTCACAAATAGAAAATTTCACATGAGAACGTATTGAAAGTTCAGAGTCCAATGGTATTAGGTGCGGTGTCATAATTTTATTTCTCGAGTAAATTTTGAGTAAATTTTATAATATTTCAGATGTAATATATCAGTCACTAATGAAAAAACCCGCACAATTTGTCTTCTTATTTTTTACTTGGTTATTTAAAGAAGCGATATCAACTACGAGGTTCTTTAGCGTCAATGGGATTGGTGATAGCGAGATGATATTTGGCAGCATGAGGCAGAGGATTCGCCATAGATTATCTGACATTTGTCTTACGGTTGGGGAAAATCTCGAAAAAAAACCAACCAGGTAATCAGCCCAAGCGGAAATCGAACCCGCGCCCGAGCGTAACTCCGAATCGGCAGGCATGCACCTTGGCCGACTGAGCTAAGCCGGTGGCATTGTCTACTCTTTATTGCTCTTAAATTGAACATTTTAATTAATCTGAAGTTAAATATCGTATATACCAATAGAACAAATGAAATGAGAAACATTACAGTGCCGAACTTAATCGTGCCAATCAGAATGTGTTTTCCCGTTAGAACTGTTTAGCCGAGGGAGGACGTCACGATTTTATACACGTTTTAAGTATCGGGATTAACATGTGAGTACGACCGGCTGCAACATGCCCAGCCGCCGAGAAGCAAAACACTGCGCTAGCAGTCAGTACATATAATAGAAGTCCTTTAGTATTAATATTATTACTGTCAGTTTTTGTATGTATAACTGATGTCACTTCTGGTAGTGTGGAAGAAAAGGCGTCATGGTCTTATCCCTACCGACTGTACCACAAGTAGTAAATAAATAAGCAAGTTAAAATAACTCTATTCTTACGAAATATACATTTACATGAACTATTTAATAATATACAGGATGATTCACGAGGATTTACCATTCTTTACAGAGCTTATTTCTGAAGACATTTTGAGCAAAAAATGTCATATAAATATAGTTCCTATTCTCAATATTTTCAGAGTTACACTAATATACAGATATTTGTAAAATAAGTTTTTTTTTATTTATTTAGTTTGAAGGTAAAAGAATAATACAAATAGAGAATGAAGCATTCAAAAGTATCATGTCTTTAATTGGCAAGTATTATGAAGCTAAAAATGTGCTGTGAACTCCTTAGTTACTTCGTACAGACATCTTTTTATATTTTTAACTAGAAAATTACATTATTATTCCGCACTTATCACAACAATTATTACAAATCACACCACTTCCACCAGCTTAATTATTTGCAGTTCAATTTTGCACCCTAATTTACAGTCTTGGAGAGTTTACAACACGTTTAAAAAAAAAATGTCACTGTCTGCTCGAGTACATTTGGCAGCACGCTTGTGAACGGCTCTCGTCGCTCTACGTAACTGCATACGGCTATGTTTTATTTCCGTAGCGCTCGCGCTGGCTGCTGACTGCAGGCTGACCAAGATCACGCGTTCACAGCAATGCGTTCCAATAAGGAAACATGACTCTGTAAATATTGAGAATAGGACCCATGTTTATATGACATTTTTTGCTCAGAATGTCTTCGGAAATAAGCTCCGTAAAGGATGGTAAATCCTCGTGAATCACCCTGTATAATAATTGAAAAGTCACTCATTTCATCTGTCGATGATATCTACTCAATTTTCTGTTAACTACCAGGTCTGAACATGCTTGTGCTCTTTGAAAAGTTGCCTCAAAGACGAACTTAGTTGCTAAAGCACCTTTTGCCGATCCGTGTGTTATACTACAATAAGATGTATTTCCTTAAAAAATGTTATTATCTTAGTACCTTTCTATAAGGTTCAGATATCTGAACGTTAATCTCTTTATATACGGGATTGCAAATAATTATAAAATGTGCCATTTGCAGGACACTATTTATTTTTCCTTGTCCTAATTCTGCTATCTTTCACCTTTCCTTTTTTTGTTTATTCTCCTACTCTGTCTTCTTCTTCAGAACCCAATTTAAGTAGAGAAACTAAACAATGAGGACATTGATTAATCTCGGGACAGGAACCCGAACAAGTGATTCGATATCCGGACTCCGACACAAAGCAGTAGCGGCAGCTATTACGTCACCGCGTTACTTGTGAAGTTTCCTCGTTGCACCCCATTGTTCCATTAGTTGAAAGGGATCTAGGTAAGACAGGATTACTTTTTTGTTTTCTTAATGATTATAGCCGTCAGTAGGATACGGTATTCAAAAATACAATGAAATTATTGTACTTAGGGTAAGGATAGTCTTATTTTAATAAATTGTATATATGAAGGGTTCAGAGTCATAGTGGGCCAAGTGCCATTTATTAAAAACGGAGAAAGCAAGGGTTAAAGTTAAGTGAATGCCATAGTTTAATGAAGATTGACATCATTTAGTTTGAATGTGTATACTACACATTACTTGCTATATGTTTCCATTGAATTATGGTGATAACTTCATTTTAACCCTTGTTTTCTACGGTTTTAGTAAATGGCGCTTGCCCCACTATGATCCTGAACCCTTCATATTAAGGTTACCGGATTTTTTATACAGTTTCCGGGACATATATCCATATGAAAAAACTACTTTTAACATATCTGTTGGTTTGCCATTCACTCATTCACGTGAAAGAAGTGAAATAGTAATTCTATTTACACACTAAAACTACTAATCAAACTACTGATATTTTCATAATAATGGATTATTTTTATCAGGTCTTCTCTGGATTTCCAATTTTGCAGCAAATTCTTGGTAGGTAATATTGAAGTTGAATAAAATAACAAGCAGGCTGGAACAGTTTTTAAACTCATTCTGGATTTTTGGAATATCCACATGTTAAAGGAAGAAAAAAACTCTCCACTGAAGCATTATTTCCAGGAGAGAGAGATAGTTCAATCAACTTTCTGGAGTTGTGCACAGGGAATCATTTTGTGAGGAAAATTAAAAAAAAAAAAATCACTGTTTTGGGCAAAGATAAGCATTTTTTTCATTCCAATTTGATATTTTTTGTGAAGATACATATTTCTTCAAGTAAGAAGTTTTATCAACAATAATCTCACTAGAGGTTTTGATTTATCTAGAGAAAATCAAAACTCGAGGGAATTTAATTGACTAATACACGATTAGAAGAAAATATATAAAGATTAGAAGAAATAAAATATTCTAATACAATAAAATATTAATTGACTGACTTAAATTCCGTTTCACTAAAGTTACCTTCACCAAAATGTTTGAACGGAGCCGCCATTTTCAGTTGACTGTCTATGCTGTAAACAAATGACGATCGCAAAGAATTTTTATAGTACCGTAAAGAATTTGCAGTATGAAATGTTGGCAAACAAAGAAACAAATGGTAGGGAGATGATAAAAATAAAAGAAAGTATATAAAGATTAGAAGAAATAAGGTACTGTAATACAATAAAATAGATATTGACGTACTAAAATTCTATTTCACTATTGTTACCTTCTGCAAAATGCTTGAACGGAGCCGCCATTTTCAGCCGACTATCTATGAGGAAAACAAATTACGATCGAAAAGCATGTTTTATAGTACCGTAAAGAATTAGCAGTTTGAAATGTTAGCAAACAAAGAAACAAATGCTAGGGTAGTGATAAAAGAAAACAAATGCTAGGATTGCTAGGGAAGCGATAGAATTAAACAAATGCTAGGGAATCGATAAAATTGTGCGATAAGCGCGATAAGCAGCCGTGATTGTTTGAAAGACGACCTTTCGTACCGTTTTATAGGTGAAAATTAGTATGACTTAGTAAAAGTGTAACAGACAATAAATTTTTGCATCCAGGTCAAGTGCATCTACATTTTAACAGAAATAATAGACTTTCTCTTCAGACTTTTCTCTGTCTGAATGATCTCAGCAATATATCCACAGACATCTTATCTTGTCAATGAATATTCCATGCATTGAGATATTCAACAACATTTTCTTAAAATTGTAATAATTAACACTAGAAATCCGGTGACATCTGGAGACAAATTATTAAATTCGGGAACATTCCGGAGACCAGTTTTGTTCTGGGACAAAAAAAAATTCAGGGACTGTTCCCGGGAAACGTGGACGTCTGGTAACTTTATCGTATATAGAATTAGAGTATTAAATTTCTGTGCTAACCATAAATGAGATTTTACCTAACAATGAGTAAATATGAGCTGTTGACAAGGAAAGACTGCTAGGCCTACATCCGCAACCCCAGCAAAGACAATAAACTAGTTGTTCTCTAAAAATTTGTGACTAACGTAGAAATTTTAACAGCTCATTATACCTTAAGACACTTATAGAGAATGAGTATATTTGATAACATTCGCGCTGGCTGTTGTAATATAAAGAGAGAATCGTAAATCATGTTAATAAATTAAGGGGCTTAATCTTTGAGATATTTTAAACAGAACAATTTAATACAAATTCGTTTCTTTTTGCTTGCGTTTCGAGAAAAAAAAAATGTTTCAAGTAAAGCGTTTAATAGCTTACTTTAGGAAAACTAGTGACCAATTTCTCAAAATCGCGACTCAGTTTAAAAGATTAATAAATTCGGATGATAAGTGAATTAAGGCATAATTTTGCAGAAATTTCATCCGAACAATGTCATTTTTCGTTCCTCAGAGCAATTTCAAAGTGTACTTAATTGTGACAACGTTGTAAAACGTTATTGTTTAGAGTGCACAGACACGTGCAACTCGCGTGTACGTCTAGCGATGATGGAGAGAACAAGAAATGTAAACCTAAACAATTGCTTTAAAGACAGATCAGAAAATTAACTTTCTCACGTACGAGTATAAGTTTATTGTTAACTACTTCAACATTTAAGTGGAAAGCAACTATTTCTATTTGGTCGAAGCAAAATAATACTTGCAGCTTCTCTCTGAGTGTTCAAAATGAAAAATAATAAACATTGAATGAATGAATGAATGAATATTAGCCATGATGTCCCATTTTGGGCACAGGCCTCCTGTGATGGGGTTAGAACCCCCTCGACAGGAGTGGCTCAAGTGTACTCGCTTGGTGAGCCAATCCAGGCGAGCTTGTCGTGACATGGTTAATAATCCTGTTCAACTTTAACTAGCCTCCGCACTGTTCTTTGTTCATTTTTTTTTCTTGCACTACACACATTATACTGACACTGGCACTTTGACAACACTGATTCTATTTACACTATTTAACTGACACTTTTTCAACACTGACTTTACTATTTACAAAACTTATCTCGCACTTTCACTAATACTGAATTTACTATTTACAATATCTTAACACTGATTACGTCACCTATTTACAATGATCTTCCCTAGATCTTTCCACAAAACTCTGTTCTTTGCTGTCCTCGACCATTGTTTCCCCGCCTATCTGGTAAACATGTCAGACCATCTGAGCCGTGGTCTTCCCTGTCCTCTCTTTCCGACGTAGGGGTCCCACATCGTGACTGCATGGGTCCATCTTGTCTGATGTAGTCTTGCCACATGTCCCCCCCCCCCAGGTCCACTTCGTTGCCGTGGCTCGTTCTGCTGCGTCAGTAGTGTTCGTCAGTCTTTGTAGTGTTTCGTTTGTCATTCTGTCTCGTAGCGTGGTGCCCATTATTTTCCTTTGCATCTTCCTCTGGCATGTTTGTATACTTGAGCGTTGTCTCTCGGTCAGTGTCCAAGTTTGGCAGCCGTATAGCAAAACTGGGATTATACATGCCTCTAGTGCCTCGAACTTGAGATTGCGGTTAATTGTCTTGTCGGTCCATATGAACTTCTGGCTCCAGAATGCCTTCCATGCCGATGAAATTCTTCTATTGATCTCTTTCTGGTTTCTTTGTGAGAAGGTAAACAGTTGACCCAAATACACATATTCAGAGACATACTGCAATTCTGTGTCGCCTACTCTGATTGGGATCTCCTGTGCGTTTGCCATCACTTTTGTTTTCGTGTAGTTCATGGTCAGTCCGATGTCAGTACTTTTGATATTTAGTTCCTCAACCATGTTTTGCAGTTCTGCTGCCGAGTCTGCGAATAAGACGATGTCATCTGCGAACCTCAGATTAGATAGTCTTCTGCCGTTGATATTGACCCCACGTTTCTCCCATTCCAAGTTTCGAAATATCTCATTACATAACATTACTTTATCATAATTGTTTTCGTACATTAAAAAGAATATGCAAGGAAATTACCTTATTTTTAGTTGGTTATTTTAACGACGCTGTATCAACTTATTTAGCTTTCATGGAATTGGTGATAGCAAGGATTTGCCATAGATTATCTAACATTCGCCTGGGGAAGTCATCGAAAAAACCCAACTAGGTAATGGACCCAAGCGGTAATAGAACCCACGACAGACCACAACTCCGAATCAGCAGGCAAGCACCTCAGTCAACTGAGCTACGCCGGTGGCTCACTCATCCCTTTATTTAAAACATGTCCTGTGATGGGGTTTATCACTGGAATGTAATAGACTAGTGTTAAACATTGATTACAACGTTGCACGATGGAACAATTATTCACCTATTTAAAATTGCGTTTTTTTTCTGGAAATCTGTCCCAAATACTCAAAATTTTACCTGGTATTTTTAACTAAAGAAACCATTCACTAAAATTGTCGTCCTCGCTAGCGTAGTTGGTATAGCGCTGGCCTTCTATGCTTGAGGTTGCGGTTCCCATCCCGGCCCAGGTCGATGGCATTTAAGTGTGTTTAAATGACACAGGCTCATGTCAGTAGATTTTCTGGCATGTAAAGGAACTCCTGCGGGACAAAATTCCGGCACACCGGCGACGCTGATATAACCTCTGCAGTTACGAGCGTCGTTGAATAATTTTTTTTTTTTCACTAAAATTAATGACATGACTTTCAATTTCACCCATTGGAAATCTAAACAACATATGATGGCTAAAGAAAGAAAGCTAGCATTTTAGTTACACGACCAGTACTGTGCCATTGTAAAGAAATATTCAGTTACAGTGTTCATGCTGCCCTTGAAAGAAATAAATGCCTTCTGTATTTATGCAGTATAGTGAATATATTATGAAAGTAGGAAATCGAAGACGGTAGTAATTCCGTAGGTTTCCAGGTCCACAAGGATACATCTGAACTTGGGGAGGTTATCAGCTGTGGAACTTGGTCTAGCGAATGAAAAATGCAAGGCAATTTGTCTGGGAGGAAGGACTTGAGGTCGCGACGAAGTTCTGCAAGTGTGGCACAAAAAAAGGTGGGGGAAGAGCAGGAGAAAGGGAAGGAGTTAAGAAAATGGAGACTGTCCTGGATACTCTCTCTGTATTAATGACTCACACGTTCTCTCCCGATAAAAGTGGAACTCGTTTGTTGCCCCTGGATACAGATCCATTGCAGGACTCTCAGATAAAGAGAAAAATATGAATATCTAATTTCCCAAATGGCTTCGGTTCAGTTTGGAAGCTTTAATAACTTTTTATCTGAGTGAAGCTTTCTTTTTTTAATGCGGTTGACTCAGACTTCGAATGCCATTCAGTTTGAATTGTCGAGCGTTGAAGAGATTAATATTTTATTACACTCCCATCCATTCTCTATTCCTACTGAACACCACTTTCATTTGAAGTAATATGAAAAATAATACTGAGTTTTATATTATTATTATTATTATTATTATTATTATTATTACTATTATTATTATTATTATTATTATTACAACCTTACTTATTTACTTACTGACTTTTAAGAAACCCGGAGGTTCATTCCCGCCCTCACACAAGCCCACCATCGGTCCTTATTCTGAGCAAGATTAATCCAGTCTCTAGCATCATATCCCACCTCCCTCAAATCCATTTTAATAATATCTTCCCATCTACGTCTCGGCCTTCCCAAAGGTCTTTTTCCCTCCGGCCTCCCAACTAACACTCTATATGCATTTCTGAATTCGCCCATACGTGCTACATGCCCTGCCCATCTCAAACGTCTCGATTTAATGTTCCTAATAATGTCAATACCAGTGAACCAACAAGATTACAACGAAGAGCTAAACACAATCAAATACATAGCACAAGAAAACGGATACAACCCCAACATAATAGACAATATAATACGTAAGACAAAACATAATCACAAAAAACATAAGATTACAACACAAACACAAGAACACAAAAAATACATCACACTAACATACGAAAACAAAAACACACACAAAATTGCAACCTCATTCAAGAAATTAAATTACAACATCGCATACAGAACAAATAACATCTCAACACACAAACAACACAAACAAACACAACCACACAGGTGTATACAAACTCAAATGTAACACCTGCAACAACTTCTACATAGGACAGACAGGCAGATCGTTTCAAACACGTTACAAAGAACACATCACAGTCGTAACAAAATTTCAAAACACCACCACATACGCAGAACACATCACAAATGCTAACCACACCCACAGAGATATCAACACAGACATGGAAATACTACACATCCAACCAAAAAGCCAGAAACTAAACACACTAGAACAAAATGAAATATACAGACACAAAAAAACACACCCCAACGAAATTCTCAACACACAACTCAACTTTAAAACACACACACACTTTGACTCTAGACTATACCACAGGAACACACCCTCACAGGAAACAGAAGAAGTGGCGCCAAGACCAACAACGACCAGTTCTGAAGATGACCCATAAATAATTCGAAACATGTCAACGAGGTACGTTGAAATTTAACACAGGAAAGTCTTACCATACATATTACGAAATAATGTCAGGTGAAGAATATAATGCGTGCAGTTCTTTGTTGTGTAACCCTCTCCATTCTCCTGTAACTTTATCCCTCTTAGCCCCAAATATTTTCCTAAGCACCTTATTCTCAAATATCGTTAACCTATGTTCCTCTCTCAAAGTGAGAGTCTAAGTTTCACAACTATAAAGAACAACCGGTAATATAACTATTTTATAAATTCTAACTTTCAGATTTTTTGACAACAGACTGGATGATAAAAGCTTCTCAAGCGAATAACAACAGGCATTTCCCATATTTATTTTGTTTTTAATTTCCTCCCCAGTAGCATTTATAGTTGTTACTGTTGCTCCCAGTTATTTGATTTTTTCCACCTCTTCAATGGATAAATTTCCAATTTTTATATTTCCATTTCGTACAATATTCTCGTCACGAGACATAATCGTATACTTTGTCTTTTCGGGATTTTCTTACATACCTATCTCTTTACTTGCTTCAAGTAAAATTCTCGTATTTTCCCTAATCGTTTGTGGATTTTCTCCTAACATATTCACGTCATACGCATAGACAAGCAGCTGATGTAACCCGTTCAATTCTAAACCCTCTCTGTTATCCTGCACTTTCCTAATGGCATACACTAGAGCAAAGTTAAAAAGTAAAGGTGATAGTGCATCTCCTTGCTTTGGCCCACAGTGAATTGGAAACGCATCTGACAGAAACTGTCCTATACGGACTCTGCTGTACGTGTCACTGAGAAACATTTTAATGAATCGAACTAGTTTCTTGGGAATACCAAATTTTATTATTATTATTAATATTATTATTATTATTATTATTATTATTATTATTATTATTATTAGCCTATTGCGTAGAATATTGCATGACATTTTATAATCATATTCATTTGTTACAGTTAAAATCATTTCACTTTGAAAAATGGCCTGAAAGGAGCATCATTAGGAGCATTTACGAAACTTTTTTAAGCTTTTTTTTTATAAAATGAACACTTTTGAAACAGCACTACCGTTGCCCCATATACAGATACTAAAAGAGAATATGCTAAGGAAATGAGCAAAATAGGCGTTTTTCAGGTACATTTTTCGTATGAGTTTTTTTAAACATTGTAAAAGATACGTAACTCTTGACAATATTTGAAACAGACAGAAAAAATATATGTGGACCCATGTCATTTTAGAATCCAATATTATTCCCAAACGTCTCATCTGAGAATCAATATATTCTTTGTCAATATCACTTAAATATAATATTTCTTGTTACTTTTTTCGTATTACGAATTTGAAGCATTGCAATGTCATTCCCTTCCTACTTAATACAATGAGAAAGTGAAAATTATATTATTGCCAGTTAAATTAAGTTGGTTCCCTTGAAAAATATTAGACTACATTCATGAAGTTTCTAGGTGATGATAATGATGTTGATTATAATGATGACACTATTCCCACTGTGCAGCTTATACATTGGAATGAAAATCTGTTTGAAGTGAGATAAGCTTGCTCTTAACCCCTTTAAAACTATAGGACCTCGGTTTCTCTCAGAATGAGCATAATCCAGGCAGGCAGAGATGTGCGTGCAGCTTGGTCGGGCAGTCGTTGCGGGCGAACATTCAGCAGTTCTTGATGACCGCCATTGCAGGCTAGCGATGAGTTTTGGAGAAGTTCCAGAGTGCAACTAGCGCTTGGTTAAGATGAACGAGGGGCAAAAGACCAACATTTAGAAAAATACGGTGTTAGAAAACTGTACTGTTAATGGAGAAACTTCTTTTATTGTTCTTCTGCCTAGGAAATTACAATAAATATGGAAAGTACTTGTCTTTAATCCGGTAATCTGTTGTGACGGGAACAGCAATATTAAAAAATATATTGATGTCATGTTTTTTTTTCAAATTTCATATAGAACAAACATTGTTTAAAAATTATAAACTAATCTACATTAAAGATTTTTGATTAAAGATGAGAGGAAGCTTCAGTACTACCCGTTGTCGCCATCCCGGCTGCAGCGAGACTGAAACACTTGGCCACTTACTGGGGTTCTGTAAGAAGGGAGAGCTACTGCGAAACAACAGACACCTTCATGCCCGTACAGCAATTGCCAACCTGCTAAGAAACAGAGGATGGGAAGTACATGAGGAGATTCATTGTGTGTCTGAAGATGATTCTCATAGAAGAGTCGAAATAATTGCCATCAATAGAAGAACCCAGAAAGCGATGGTCTTTGACCCAACGATTTGATTTGAACGAGACACGGATCAAGCACTGCAGATAAATGATGACAAGCGATCTAAATATGTACCTTGTCGTCCATACCTCAGTGAAAAATATGGAATTTCGCTTTACAACTGGGATGTTACAGGCTTACTATTTGGAGCGAGGGGTTGTTTTCCAAAATTTACATGTAATATCCTTAAATCCTTTAAAATTCCCTTTTATGAGGTTCAGAAGATTGTAATGGAAATTCTGAAGGCCTCTCTTCAAATTATCCACTATCATCTATATGTTAACACGTAAATTTTTGTTTTAATGTAGAAATCGAATCATTATTTTGCTCGTTTCATTTCCCTTTATCTTTTATGTTTGTTAATTCAGGATCCCAGTGGTCAACCTCACTTGAGGACGGATGATTTGAAATAAATCTTAGTAGCAGCCAAGGTAAATCTCATTAAAATATATTAAGTTGGTACTTTATGAGTTATCACGTAATCGATGTTCAGCTGAACAAAATACTCCACGAATTTTCGAATTAATAAAAGAAAAAAACTCTTAGGTTTTCAAAAACATTGAATTTGCTTAGTGTTGTACGCTGCTCAAGGTTATCTGACCTACAATTTTCTGTAAGACAACTTTCTAACCATGAGATAAGTCATAACCAAAGATATAAAAAATTTACAAACTTTGAAATAGTCCTGCTAGTTCTCAATAGGTAACTCTATTATTTGGGACGACAAAAAACGTGTTTGGGAAAACAATTACGTAGATTAAGTATAAATTATTCCCATAATTGACAGTATCAGCTATTTGCCGTAAAATCTAATGTTTTTGCAATCCTTAGAAGAGGACGAACTTTTGAATTTTTTAATGCAGGTATATTTATGTTATTATGTACTATAGGCGACTCTGTTGTCTTCGCCATCTATTCATAGAAGTAATAAATAAAGAAACCACACTTACACGAACAAATTGTCGATCATTATCGATTAGTAGAGGACAGGTATCTTTGAACGCCAATGTACAGCTAGTGCCTATTAAGCATACAAATCTTTTATTTCAAATATATACTAAGGAAAAGAAGTTAACATATAGTGAAATTAGCCTATACTCGCGAAAGGTGTACATTCTATTCCATTAATATGGTCACATTTGAAATTTGTTTACAGCCAGCACTTTATCCCCTCAAACTGATAGCATTGTATGGTGATAAACAAATAAGATAAACGAACAGAAGAATTTGAAATGTGGATATAGAGAAGAATGGTGTGTGTAAAATGGACAGAGAGAATAAGAAATGAAGTTATGTTGAAAAGAGTGAGTGAAGAAAGAATGATGCTGAAACTGATCAGAAAAAAACAAGAATTGTTTGGGTCACTGGCTGAGAAAATACTGTCTACTGAAGGATGCACTGGAAGGAATGTTGAACGGGAGAAGAGTTCGAGGCAGAATAAGATATCAGATGATAGACGACATTAAGATATGTGGATCATATGCAGAGACTAAGAGGAAGGCAGAAAATAAGAAAGTATGTATGTATGTATGTATGTATGTATGTATGTATGTATGTATGTATGTATGTATGTATTTATGTATGTATGGTTGTCTAGCGTCTGAATGATATGGCGATAATGCCAGCGAAATGTGTTCAGAGTCCAGTACCGAAAGTTACCCAGCATTTGTTCTTGATGGATTGAGGGAAAATCCCAAAATACCTCAACCAGGTAAGTTCTTCCTAACCACGATTTGAACCCGGGCCCGCTCGTTTCACGATCCATTTCAATTCGTAAGGGTGCTATTCATAGACATTTCGCAGCACGCGCTACGAGCGTGCTAAACTAGCCCCAGCTATCCACTGGTTACTTGTACAGAATTCAAATCATATCATATATCGCTAACACTGGTTTATGAATACGACAAACGCTGATCATCCACCGGAAGCCCGCGCTAAGAATGTTTATGAATACGACCCTAAGGGTGCTATTGATAGACATTTCGCAGCACGCGCTACGAGCGTACTAAGCTAGCCCCGGCTATCCACTGATTAGTAGTACAGAATTCAAATCATATCCTATCGCTAACACTGGTTTATGAATACGACAAACGCTGATCATCCACCGGAAGCCCGCGCTAAGAATGTTTATGAATACGACCCTAAGGGTGCTATTGATAGACATTTCGCAGCACGCGCTACGAGCGTACTAAGCTAGCCCCGGCTATCCACTGATTAGTAGTACAGAATTCAAATCATATCCTATCGCTAACACTGGTTTATGAATACGAAAAACGCTGATCATCCACCGGAAACCCGCGCTATAAATGTCTATGAATACGGCCCTAAATGTTTAACTAATAAGCTGAAATAAGATTGACAATAATTATTTTATAATACATGCATATACAATAATGCAATAACCACTGGAAACTGACAATCCAAATGTTATTTCGAATAGTTCCTTTTTGCGGTTAGTGACATTGGCCAGTCACAGCCATGACACCTTTGTACGTATAAAGCTGCAGTCGAAACGTTCAGTTGTTTGATGTTCTGCAACTAAAGCAGATGCATCACTAGTAACTTACCAGAGCGACACACACGCTCTCCTACGGGTGAAGGGCGCGTCAATGACTCCATAATGGAAAAAATTGGTATGCAGTACATACATACATGCATACCAGAGATTTACAAAACTAACTGCCGCTCTCGCTCGCTGTGTTCGCTGTATTTTTCTTTCGAGTCTCGGCTCGTCATTCTCGCTGCGCTTCGAGTCTCGCTCGTCATTCTCGAAATAGCATTTGTTCGGCGTGGAAAGATTTCGTAACTTTGAATAAAATACATCTTTGAAATAAATAACATTATAAATGTTTAAATGAGATAAAAAAGACAAAACAGAACAGTATCCTAGTCATCAAAATGTTCTGGTTCTATTATATGTTATTCTTATGGTTATATAGATAGAAAAAAAAATCTCAAATAAATTTGCATTTCTAAGAAACATAAAAAATGACATTAATATCTTTTTACTTGGAATTGCACACTTGATCTTAAACATATGAAAATAAAATCCCTAGCCTTTTAATAAGGATCTAGTAATTAAATAAAAACTGGGGAACGGATTATTGTACATTGAAAGGTAGAGATGTTTCAAATAGACTACTTGATTGTTTATACATATATAGGGGAGAGTCGGGTAGTATCGGAATCGGGTAATATCGGACAGTGAGTTTCTTTCATCTACCACACGATGATAGTACCTGATTGGCATGGTTACGTTTCTGTGATGTCGCATAGAGGAATTTAATATGTCATTCAGGTACTACCATATGGTGGTAGATGAAAGAAACGCACTGTCCGATATTACCCGATGTCCGATACTACCCGACTCTCCCCTGACAGTTGCCAAAGTAGATAAAAGGTCAGTCAGGTATAAACATCTGTGGCGATTCAAGACTGCTTGACTTCGGGACTTCGGGAGATGAACAATATCGAGTCTCGGAAGTCTCACAACCAGTCTTTAGTCAAGGGCGTGATGTAATACAACATTGTCGTGCGGGCTTTCGCCTTTGCGGGCGCTGTTAGTCTCGCTTTCTCGATCGTTGATCATTAGGGAAAGGGATTTGGAGTATTATAAAGAATGGTGAAACGTAGTATAGATATTCTTAGCTCAGTGACTGTCAAGCGAGCTGCGTCACAGAGCATGGACGAGTACAGTCCACTTCATACAAATTTACACGCAACGTCTGTAAATGTATTTCAGAATAAACATATGGAATAGTTTAATGACATATAGTGGCCTACATACATAATCTGCATTTCATTTTGAACTACATGTGTTTTTCTTGGCAACGTACAGGACACCAATAAACAACATTACAAATATACATAATTAAATATCTATCTCTGCGTCCTCGCGTGTCAGTGGAAATATTGATGGCTGATAGACAGTTGTCTTCTATATGGAACTCGCCTCTGAATATGTGTGTTTTTCTGTCAGGAGCGTGTTAAATTAAAACTTTTATTTACAATATCATGAAATATGATAATATGTATACAACGTATACTATAGTATTTACAATATATGCATATACTACAATATTTATAATATAGCCTAATACAGTATCATTAAATGTTCAACAAATTGTAGAACCAAACGAAATGGCATTTTCAGTTAATGATATGTTTTGTTGATGAAACAATTATTATTCCTGCTGTGCCTTGTTATAATAAATTGTAAATATCATTTTCAAATTTTCAAAATACAACTTTGTTCTGTTGCAAGGAAGGAAAATTTTTAACAGGGAAAAACTCCGCTCTACATCTGCAGAGATAATTGGAGAGTACTTGAAACATGATACGTCAATTAAATTCACATGTTGAATGACGTCATTGGGACACCTTTGTTAGTACATCTGAAATCCGACTAAGAATACTGTACCCATCATTTTTAATCAAAACTCTGTTCATTTTTTCACCAACACGTTTTCCTACTTCACCTTCTACTGCACTCAGTTTATTTACAATAGTCCTCATAATATTTATTTGCTCAACTAGTTCTACTCCTGACTTTCCTAATCGAATAATGGCATCCGGTAAATATAACAAATTTGATTTAATATCCATGACTTCTTTTTCGATTGTTCTATCATTTATAGCAGTTCCTGGCGTATTTGGATCGCAGCCGCTTCATCGTGGTCGAAAGACTGGACCACTTTCTTCACAGATTTGAGGTGATGTGCGTAATAATTGCAAGCTTATAACCATGACCCCCATCTCTTACGAACTGGACATGGGGGAAGCGACAATTTAGGGAATTATTTCCTGAATTTTGATACCCTATCTGGAGCTTTTACAAATATAGGCTAGTCTTTCAATTTTGTATTGTTAGTTGGTTTCACTTTCGGCATTGTACCTTCACTTCACTACTCTGAACTGTAAACCTGCATGTTGAAGTTCTTATGGGACAACTATCCGGTTCACCTGTTGTTGACGTGCAGAGATCTGCGAATATGTCATGGAGGGGAGGACTTGGTATAAAGGGTTGTAAACAAATGGCTGTGTAGATGCCAATACTAGCGTTTACTGCTCCAAATTCCGTTCCCTATTGATCATATATAATACATACATACATACATACATACATACATACATAAACATACGTACACACATAGATCTACACGTAGAATAGGCACATACGTAAATAATTACGTACATATATATGCATACATGTTCACCAGTGCTTAATACAACGTCGATTTTAAATGTAGGATATCAGGCATTTCTTACCATATTAAATTCTGTGAATTTTCCATTTTTATTTTTGCTTATCTTTTAAGCACTGCTCTGTTAGTTTTGTACTACGTCTACGGTATGATCTAACATCCCATGTATCGGCTGCTTAGAGACTGTAATTAAATTTTAACGTGGGGTGGGATATTGCTAAAACTGGGAGGGAAATTTAATTTCGGACAATATTGGTCAATTACGGACCTCACAAAACATTAATAGCTTGAATTAATTTCTTATCGCATTACGCTTGCGCATATTCCATTCAAATTTGCACTTTAATGATTGGTTGTATCGTTCACGTAATTACGGAGTTCAGTTCATATAATGAAGATAGGCTATTTGTAATATTTAGAAACTAGCAATATTAAATCTAAAGAAGTTACATTCGTAATACTTTTGTTGTCAGCGTCTTGGTCTAGTGATAAGGAAGGGACGTTGACTCATAACGAGGGGGTTTCGGGTTCGTTTTCCGACGCTGAAAAAAAAATTGTTCTTGGTTTTGAATCGTATCTTCGTATGTAACTTATAATAATAATAATAATAATAATAATAATAATAATAATAATAATAATAATAATAATTTATAGCTAGAACTTAATACAACTTACCTTTCTTACATACAAAAATCACTCTAGAATCCCCAGAAAGACTATATACTCGTGCTCAGAGGGCATTCCACAAAATTTTAAAATATTTAATTAAGAACTTCTTCTTCTTCTTCTTCACCTTAGTTTAACCTCTCCCTTGTAGGTTCATTTACACGACCCATGCCACCCGGGCCTTACAGGGCCGCGACCTGTCGGGAGAGGAATTAATCTATGGATCACATACATACTTTTTTAACCACACAAGGACATGGCGGGCCTCCCGGGATGAGCGATCAGCTCAATGTCAGGGCCAACTGCGATACAACACAAACGTTTAAGACATTACACATCATTCACTCACACATATGAAAGGATTAAGGGAAGGATCGCCGTCCATGGCCGGACTTTCAAGAGGTACAATCCCAGTATTTGCCTGGAAATAACTGAGGAAACCATAAAAAACCTCAATTATGATTTCCGGCCCCTGGGATCGAACCCCGGGCCTCCCGAATGCAAGGCCAGCTAGCCCGCTCAGTATTAAGTAACATAATAAAAATAAAAAGAGATAAAGAAACTATTTTATATTTACTCCCTACTATAATGTAGTGATATTCCTGGTTTCATAAAAAGTTTAATGTTCAGTACGAAGTTGATAAATTGAGACTTTTATTGATTCCTTTAAAAAATAAGCCTGAAGGCAGTGATAAGTGAGTTTGCACAATGGCAAAAAAGTATGCTTCGTTACCTGTTGGTCATTCGGTACATCTTAAAGAAACTTATGGGAATCTTGAACTGGTTGTTACAAAGATAAAATATAAAGGTCATAAATGGATGATCTGTGGAGATCTGAGAGGGATGTGCATGCTTCTTGGTCGGCAGGCTGGGTGTAGGCCTACTATGTTTCCATATTTCCTCTGTGAATGGGGCAGCAGAGCAAGAAGCATTCTTTGGGAACAGAAACACTGACCACAAAGCACATCTCTTGAGCCTGACATAAGAGGGAAAGCAACAAAAGCAACTTCACCACGAAGAGAAAAAGGCGATATAAAATATTTGACTAAATTTGATTTGTTAACACACAAATTCCACAATTTGGGACATCTGGCCGAAATCTACGGCTGACCACTAGGATCCAGCATACAAAGCAGAGGTTAAATAAAAAATTCAATATGATTGCGGACAGAATATGGAATAATGATAAATTTAAAAATAAAATACAATTTGATTTCTGAGAAACATGAGATGAAAATACATTGAAGAGTAATGAAATGAAGCAAAAAAAAAAATACATAGTATTATACAAGTGATTGTGTCAAATGGATAATGAATCTGTCAATACCATTAGACAAATTTTGTTAATGTTCTCATTAGAAAATTTAAGAGAAAGGAGAATGGTTTTGGTTAACTTAAATGAAGTTCCCCTAGCGCCAAAAAGAAATCCTTTCACTTCTCATGTATTAATATTCATTTTGTATCTCTCACTGAAGTGAGGAATACATGGGTTGTAAATAGACTTCTTTTCATCGTTAACGTTATTGGCTTGTTGATCATCCTTCTCAAAACGGACAATGGGGTAAAGAATGAGGCTTCTTTGATTCCGGCGATAGATGGCTATAATGTCTGCTCTTCTCGTTGATCCATTCTCAGCTAAGCAGTGCACTTCTTCGTAAACCTCCCACTTTGCCTTCCGAAGAGTGGTTGCGATGGAGCTTCTCATTTTATGCTGGCGATTGTTCCTCAGTAGTTCTCCTTTAGGGCAATAACCTAAAACATGCCCAAGGGTTTCTACTTCGCTGCATCCTGGATGACGACACTTTTGATCTTGAAAGGAACGACCTGGCACCGATCGTACTGCTGCGATGTTTGTGGACATCTTTATGGCATTGGTACACTCTGAGGATGATATCCCTCTTCTATTACTAATCCAAGAGTTGTTTTTTGGATGTTCACTGTAAGTTACCACTCCTTTGCCTTTTTGTGGAAGACAAAAACCATTATTAAACGACCTCCGCCGTAACTCAGATCTTAAACTTCGGCCTGTCATCGAATGTGCTTGTAATAGCAAACAGACACCGCTAATAACGATCTTCACCCAAGAGTGAAATTATCAAGTGCTTCGATTTATATTTCTAGTAAAATACTATTGTCATGATTTATTTATTTAATAGCTCTGAAAAGTCACTGTATTTCAAAAGGTCTGTGTAATGAAAATTACTATTTACCAATTGAAATCATGAACTGTGTCTGCGATCGGGGGAAATATGCCGCGTATTCAAAAATTGACTTCGATGTTGACAATACTATGTTGCTATATACATCAGAGGATATGGTTTTCTACTATAATAGATTTAAATACTGCATTCCGATTTTCTAGGATATTTATGTCAAAGAGAAATATTTCAGAGTTAATACAAATATGTAGTAATGAATTTTACAGAGCACAAACCATATGAATATGTGAATTATGATCTGGAATTTGTCATGCATTGTTGTACAGGGGTCACGGAGTAGCCATCATTTAGAAACGGGCTCAATGGGGTGAAACGACTCTTTTGTTCCAACCTGATTTTGACATATCAATTAACTTCGTTAAAATCACGAATGTCACATATGGCGTCGCGTTACAATGTGTCTGCTTTACCTGCAATGTGACGAATAAAAAAAGTTCTTTTGTGAGTTGTAAAAGTGTATGACCATTATTACATTTGGAAATATTCCGTTATTATGACAGTTTGTTATGCGGGCTTGCGTCGTAGCCTATATAAAATGTATGTAATTGCAAGACAGCTAGATGTGTGATAATTTAATAAATGTGTATTTAGAATTTAAAATCGTATTCATGTATTTTGAAGTATACTACATAGTTAAACATTAAAATATCGTAATACCAACATCACGGTTAATGTGAGTCCATATTCAATTTCCGAGAAAGCCACACTATGCTAACTTTAAACCTTTTAATATGCTTGATTTTATTTGTTTCACGGTTGTTTACTATTCTCATCATATCATAATACGTTTAGGATTTGGAAATGAGATGGAAAAACGAAACATGACAGAAAGGAAGGAAGAAAGAAAGAAGGAGACGGAAAGAGGGAGATAGAAAGAAAATTACATTCTATTCCACAAGCTTCACCGGAAATATTTATTTATTTACTTATTTATTTATTTACTTACTTAGACTACTTATTTATTTACTTACTTATTTATTTACTTACTTACTTATTTATTTACTTACTTATTTACGTACTTATTAACTTACTTATTTACTTACTCACTTATTTACTTACTTATTTACAAACTTATTCACTTACTTATTTATTTATTTACTTATTTATTTATTTATTTACTTACTTATTTACTTACTTATTTACTTACTTATTTACTTATTTACTTGCTTATTTACTTCCTTATTCACTTACTTACTTATTTACTTATTTATTTATTTATTTATTTATTTATTAATTCATTTATTTATTTACTTAATTATTTACTTACTTACTTACTACTTACTTACTTATTTACTTACTCACTTATTTACTTGCTTACTTATTTACTTACTTATTCACTTATTTATTTATTTACTTATTTATTTATTTATTTATTTATTTATTTATTTATTTATTTATTTATTTATTTATTTATGTATTCCCAATATTTTTCGATTGCAGCGATATTTTACTACTTAATTAACTTATTATTCCCAGAACATGAATTTTGCTAGCAATCGAAAAGTATTGGGAATAAATTTGAATAAGGAATAACAGAGTTTCCTTCCCAGGGAGGATTCGAACCACGGAAGTCTTAGTTACCAGTCTATCGTGCTCTGGAGTAAACAAGGCTTTGAAATCAGTTACAAGGGTCGGTCCGTTTTTTTTTTTTTTGCCACTACTGTACCCTATCGCCCCTTTCAATTTTCAAGGTTATTTCACTTCCACTCTGTATAAGGAATCTCAAAATAATCCATTTAAGGGCAGCGACCTATGAACGCATACAATAGTAATATACGTTACAAGAGCGGTATGTTGAAGTTTTCATGTTCAAGGAAAAGTTTGAAAAAGCGAAACGTAATTGAGCCTTTGTAATTTCCGAGAATTGAAAGAAAACATACCGCTCGTGTATCGTACATTATTTTGTGCGAAGATCGTTTATTACATACCTGAAAGAGGAATTTTTAATTAGTTGCAATGAAATCTCCATCTTGGTTTCTATTCAATGACGGCAAATTTGCAAAACAAAAATATCTATCTTCAACATTGTTGCTTTAAAATGTTTTCTGTGTTTGCTATACTCCAGCAGGCCGTGATATACATCTGTCTTTTTTTCCCCCAGTCTATAAATGCGAACTTAAAACAAACGGCTTCCTTAATGTTAGTCTACATGCATCACGAATGTTGTAGAGTTTACTTAATTTTTGCAAATATTTAAAAACAATAATTAACAGTGCAATTTAGGTGAAATTGCAGTGGTAAGTTTCCAATTTATAATTATTACTATATTGAACGTCTCTAAAAATAATATGTTAAAAGCCTAAAGCAGTAAAATCAATATGTCACTTAAGCGGTAAGAGGGAAATTGTTATGAGTGTTCGGTTGGGAATACTGAATGTGGAATTTTAGACTTACCGCGGATTGGTTTTGTGCGGAAACCAAACAAATACGCACGATCTCGCACAAAAATTGTAGCAAAACATGCACTGGCACTTTGGACAATATCTACCATAATATTGTGACAACCATACACAAATTTTATCACTAAATCTCTAAAGAAAGCTGAATTGAATGATAAACAGTTAAATCATTTACTTGTCCTAAACAATTTTTTAATTGTTGCTAGAAAACGAAAATTTATGCAGAAACGTAATTTCACAAAGTACAATTTCCTGATAAACTAATGATGCCATTGGTCCCAAATTTTGATGAGATCTTACATATACATACAACTATATGAAACTCACTTTTTTCTTGGTTTCTAGTGTTACTGTATGTTTTGCCATAATTTTTCTACGAGTTCATAGCCCATTGCCCTTAACGAATGTCGATATGTTACGTTCAATTAGCCTGTGTATAGTGCAGGCAAAATATGTTGGTCTGAGACTGGAAGCACAGAAGTTAATTCATGTTGATGACTCTATATATATATATCTCTCAAACTAGTGTGGGGTTTAACTTGGCGACTTTATTTGCACATAGAGCAAGCCGTTGAGGCTTGGTATGATATTGCCCCTGTTCATGACTAGACTTACAGCCCAGCATTACACAATTGAGTCGCTTGAAGCTAAGAGCCTCCTTCCCCTTCATCCCCACCCCTCTCCCATTACCGTCTCCGTTGGTTCATTGCTTCGGAGATGTTCGTATCCCTCCAATTGCTTCTATTTCCAAGAACTGTTTTAGGAATTCAATGTGGAATTGTCTGACAATGTTAAGCCACTTTGCTGTTAGATACCAGAACCTTTTGTTTAAGACTTTTTTTTCTCTCTATTTTATTTCCTGCTCCTTCTCCCACTAACAAACCCCGAGTTTATCTGATGCCGAAGTTAACTTCTTTCTGGGTAATCCTACATCTTGTGTTGCGGTTCAAAATACAAAGTAAAAGAGTGGGTTCTCTTATCATTTGGATTTATTTCTACCCGGAGCTTTCTTCTGCGATGAACAATGCAAGGACTTGGATTTAAGATGAGATGTATATTAACTGGTACAGAGTGTGTTTAAACATAGGAACTTGTACAGGGACATCATTTTATTTTTACTAACATTTTTAATATCAACCTGGCTATATCTTTGGATTAAAGGTCTAGAACCGGAAACATCGCTTGCTCCCCCTTCCACGACTGGAGTTCGATGATACTGACGTAATATACAAACAAATCACTTTACTAGGTATAGGAGGGAAGAAAAGTAGTTCATCCATTTACATAAACTAGGAAATATCACGCTTTTTAGTTTGATAATTTTCATTAGGTTTTTGCTTACTCAAAATACAGTATAGTATTAACAATGAGTGTTTTACTCACGAACTGAGCTGTCCATGCGAACATATTCATTATGTAGTGTACCGTATAATATACTGTCTACAGCACATTAGCGTACACTATAGAGAATGCAGTTAAATTGAAAAATAATCATAATATGGACATTTAAACACATTTTTGAAAATGGTGGCCGTTAATTTCGATACAGGCTTCAGTTCTAATGTGCATATTATCGCACTATAGACTATTGTACGTAATTCCAATTACCAGGTTCGTACTTCGTATCAGTAACCCATGTTGAAATAATTCTGTATCTATAAAAGAATACCTTACGTACTATAAATTCAATCTTCATTTCGGCCCGATCCGAAAAGATAAAATTACTCATACATGCTATCTACTGTCCGTCCAAGTGGTTATGTCGCAGGGACGTAGAAACGGAGGAAATCACGGTGACGATACCTGGTTGAGGTTTTTTCCGGGGTTTTCCCTCAACCCAATATTAGCAACTGCTGGGTAACTTTCGGTGTTGGACCTCGGACTCATTTCACCGACATTATCACCTTCATCCCATTCAGACGTTAAGTAACCTAAGCTGTTGATAAAGCGTCGTAAAATAACCTACAAAAAATCACGTGACAGTTAATTATTTAACGAGGCCCTTTTATTGAAGTTATTTTAAACAGGTGTATAATATTACGTAGACGTCCAATTCCTAACAGAAATTAATGTTCTCAGAAAAGAGCTAAGACAGCCCAGCCACTAGCCTTTACAGAGAGACGAATAGAAGTGAGTGGGGGAAACCGGGATGCGAGGTAGGCAAATGGACGACATTGCGAAAATGATTCAATATTGAAAGCTCTTTCGTCACTGTAAAACGCGAACATATTTTTGGAACGTACTGTTTACTATGACCATAAGGCTATTATGACGGTATATACGGTCTTGGATCTGCGTGGAGGACGGTTGAAGTTCATTAGTAGAAGGGGTGGGAGTGAAGTACATTAAAAAACTCAGGTACAATAAAAATTGAAGTAAAAATGAAATGATGTCCCTGTATATGTGTCACTTTAAAGACTTTTTAGATTCAAAAATACGCCTAGAAATTATAATTGAATTATTATTTATTTCTGAAATTCAGTTAACGTTTTACTCACATAACATGAATGCAATTATTCCGAAATAGAAAAAGCATACATCATAAGCCTAATCCACAAAGAAATGGGTTAGCCACCGGAGTAGCTCTCTCGGCTAAGGCGCTTGCCTGCCGATCCGGAGTTGCATTTGGGCGCGGGTTCGATTCCCGCTTACGCTGATTACCTGGTTGGGTTTTCTTCGAGGTTTTCCCCAACCGTAAGGCAAATTTCAGGTAATCTATGGCGAATCGTCGGCCGCATCTCGCCAAATACCATCTCGCGATCACCAATCCTATTGACGTTAAATAACCTTGTATTTGATACAGCGTCGTTAAATATACAAGTAAAAAAATAAATGGATTAAAACATGTACAGTGAAACCACGTTTATACGGCTTAAACAATACCGGACTTGATCAGAATGACCGAAAATCCGGACAATCTGGAAAACATATTAATTACATAAATAAGAAACTTTTTATACACTTCCTCCTAATAACAGAATTATTTCAGTCCACTTTATCGACAACTACAATTTATCACACTTTTACCAATTTTTATACCAGTCATACAATTTAAACATTGGTAATAGACAATACTATACCCGACGCTAGTTAATAAGCTTTCCATTCTTAGTTACCTAGTTACCAACGTAACTTACGTACGTAGGCCTATCTATTAATATCATAATTTCCTCATCCAATTGCTATTTAAGCTTAGTAAAATTTTCATTATCTTTCTCGTTTTTTCTTTATATTGTTTAATTCCTTCATAAACTCATTTTTCGTAAGCGTGTTCGTGTTCTGACAGATTCTCTCTGGTGATGGAACTGACTCCCTCCTTGAGGATTCTTTCCTCTGCTTCTGTAGTATCATTAGCCTATGTAGAGTCCCTTGGGCATCGATCTAGGGTAACAGCTGTTCATTTGTTGAACACATGACAATAGTGTAAGCGTTAGTTGTTTAATGAAATTAATTTGTAAAGAATAATTAGAAAACTTTAATAATATTTGTTTTATATCACTATCACCAAATAGTAATCATCTCCAAAAACAAACTACACTGAAACATGTAGTTTTTCATCATCAACGTGTTTGTCGGAATTTTTTATGAGAATAATCGTAAGTAATTTGCGACTTTGAGTAAGCATATTCATTTCCAGTGGGATGGAAATGATCATGTGACATTCACCTCGCTGTGGAATGACTTTCGTAACAGCGTACAATGGGTGGTAATGATCCGATATACAGGTATGAGATGAAACTTCATATACGACATGTAATTTGTAATACGATTCCCTACACAATGCGAGGGTTAGATGTATTTTCATATGATAAGGGATGTGATTTAATATACCTATTATGTGGCATACAATTTTAAATTATAAGAGACCAGCTGTAAACACGCGGCATTGCCCGGGTCGTTCCTTTTGCTTCTTTTTTTAAATTAAACTGGTTGTTAGACTTTTCGGAAATCTCAGAAACTCAACAATAGACAACTAAAACTAATTCCCTTTACTAAGCTGCCCTCGTACATGAAGATGAATGTTTACATAGCATCACATGATTTAATGAACTTCTTTGCCAAATGCCTGAAAGGATTAACTCAATTTAAAACAACTGTAGCTCAGGGAACGAAAGAAAACATTTCATCACGTGCCTTACGTTCACAAGTTTTTAGTGTGTGTGTGTGTGTGTGTGTGTGTGTGTGTGTGTGTGTGTGTGTGTGTGTGTGTGTGTATTTTGTCTTTTGTATTTTGTATCTTTATCTTGTGTTTTGTGTTAGGTGTTTCAATTCCAGTTCAAACGTAAAAGCTATATGAGGTGGACAAGATAAATGGAACAGCCTGTATAATTAAATCCATTCATGAGTGGATGAGTAAGTGACTACTAATAGGAGATGCATTGCCTTATTTGGCGATGTTTGCTATCTCGGAAACTAGAGCCCTCAGGATATCAGTTGTTTAACATCTTGTTCTTGTTTTGTAACGAATAATGACGCCACTTGCACTGGTAGCTTGTGTTCTAATTTAGTTTCACCATGTACATTATATAAGATATAAATCGATACCGGTACATATCAGATAGATACAAATTAATATTATATTTTATATGAATTATATTTTTAAATTATGTTGTGTGATCTCACGGAATAGGTAGCATGGCAATAAAACATGTTAATCCATAATACACGAAATTATATGCCTATAGCCCTGTAGAAATTGTATAGGGCTATATATGATATATTGGTGTGGATTGGAAAGAGAGAAGACTGTTCAGTAATTTTTATATGAAACGACGAGTCAAGGTCAGGATAGGAGAAGAAATATCAGAAAGAAATGAAATTTGGAGAGGAGTACGTCAAGGATGTCTTTAATCACTTACCCTGTTCAACATCTACTTGTAGGATTTAGTAAAGAACTATTTTAAAAACATGGGAGGAGTGATAGTAGGAGGAAAAAGTATAAAAATGCATAAGATTTGCTGATGACATGGCGTTGTTAGCAGAAGAGGAAATAATACTAAATATATACTACTGGAGCTAAATGACAGATGTGAGCAGGATGGGATGAAGATAAATGCAAATAAGACGAAAAGCATGGTCATAGGAAGAAATATACATAAGATAAACTTACGAATTCTAAATGAAGCAGTAGAGCAAGTGGACAGCTTCAAATACTTGGGGTGTACTATAAGCAGTTTTTTTTTGTGGATGTTTAGTTTGCATAATTTATGTGTTTAGTCTGTATTATTTTTCGTGTTTAGTTGATATAAATTGTTTATGTGTTTAGTTTGTAAGTGTATAGTGTAAGCTCTCTTGGACTGGCTCCCAAGTGTAGTAGACCTTCAGCTAACCCTACACTCCTGTAGGAGGCCGTTGCCCTCATGGGGATTTCAGGTTTTCGTATTCGTTTCGTATACTATAAGCAGTAGTAACATGAGCTGCTGCCAGGAAGTCAGAAGCAGGATAGCAATGCTCAAGGAAGCTTTTAATAGACAAAGGAGCACCAACTGCGGACCTCTGGAAAAAGAACTAAGGAAGAAAATAGTGAAGTGCTTTGCAGATCTATGGAGTGTGGCATTGCATTGAGCAGAAACATGGACACTACGACGAAGTGAGGAGAAACGAATAGAAGCATTTGAAATGTGGATATGGATAACAAATGGAACGTGTGAGGTGCACTACAGACGGAATAAAAAATGAAGCTGTGTTGGAAAGAGTGGGTGAAAAAAGAATGATGCTGAAACTGATCAGAAAGATGATGAGGCATTGTTTGGGTTACTGGCTGAGAAGAAACTGCCTGCTGAAGGATGCACTAGAAGGAATGGTGAACGGTAGATGAGTTCGGGGTAGAAGAAGATATCAGATGATAGACGAAATTAAGTTACTTGGATCATATGAGGAAACAAAGAAGAAGGTATAAAATAAGAAAGGTTGGAGAAAGCTGGGTTTGCAGTGAAAGATCTGTCCTTGGGCAGAACACTAAATGAATGAATATATGATATGATATGTATTCGTGTAGTGTACGATACGATATACTACGAGTACATTATGTATGATGTGATATACGATACGACATGGGATGGAACTGGGTGCAGAGCTTGCAGCGTTTTGTCACGCAAATTTCGAAGTATGCATTTTTCAAGCATCAGCGGAGAGCGCGGTGCGCTCGATCAGTTGCTGGTATGAATTTAATTAAATTCGTGGCTATCCACAATGAAACCTGGTAGCGGTCGCATTTATTACCACTTATGATTATTTTTGCTGCGGCGGGAGGGGGTGATGAATGTGCCCCGTGCTGGAGACGTCCCGTGCAAACAGTCGAAGCCCGGCCCCATGCCCTACAAAACCGCAGATTATACGGCAGTCCTCGTTTTGTGGCGTTGTGATTCCATTTCCCGCTCTTGTTTGTTTTAGTTTTCCCCCCTCATGTGTTTGGTAACCAAAATTCGCATAATTTTGCATGTTTTAAAATAATTACCATCTGGATGAGTTGATTAGAAAAGCGAACCACAGTTATGAAACTCTTGTTCCGACCCCAGACGACGGTAATTAAACAGGGAGAATTCAATTATGATACAAAACAACCATAACCTTAAAACGCAGCGATAAATACCGTTATGCAAATTAAGAATCGTAAAGTGTTTATTGCTTACTAATTTTCCTGTTTCCTTAACGTCGGGGTGAAGGGAAATTCAATTATGACAAGGGATGTTTTATGAATCATGAGAAAAACAAGTGAACGCTTTCGGGATATAGCGAAGGAAATACAGTTACTGAACTTTGAACAAACGCAGTTTGACCTACTTCCATAATTTTCAAAGTATTGTGAAGTTTTAAGTTATTTTCATGTATGTAAGATATATACAGGGTGGAACATAAGGCAGTACATTAAATTGTAGGATGTAATTCCTTAAAATATAACGAACAAAAAAGTCTAATATCATTTTGCTCGTTTTTGCGAGGTTTTTGAAAAAAATAACACTTTTATGCCGACATTTCGATCGCCCAATTAGTGAAAACACTTAGGATTGAAGTTTCTGTTACAATGAATGAAAAAAACTGATGTAACTTTGTGAAGAAGATGTAATTAACATTACAGTTTATTGTTTTGCGAATCACTAATTCAGGGTGTTAATAACGAAATAAAGAGTAATAAACTCTGTAAACTACATTCCACTCACATCTTACAGGTACTGTTCAAAATGTTCACCATCAGCGTGCGTGCAGGTTTCATATCTTCTAGCCCAATTATGACGGACTCTGGCCATTAGTCCTTCACTGTTCCGAATTTCTTCCGTGGCCTGGATCATGTCTAAGTACTCACGATTTGTGAACTCCGGCATCTCGTAATTTTGAAATAAACTAAACTTTATCGCTATACGTCCAACTGCACACTAATGCACTGTAAACATCACAACAGCTGATCAGTTGCGAGTACTACGCAAACCGTCTTCCGTCTCATCAGCGATGCCAGATTTTTAGACCTTCTGTACGTGATTTGACAATAAATGTTTCCAATGTTTCTTCAATCGATTAATTCGTTAGCTGTGAATTTTCTAATTAAATACTGCAGTATTCGTAAAATTCGCGATCGAAATGTCGGCTTAAATGTATTATTTCTTCAGAAACCTCACAAAAACGAGCAAAATGGTATTAGACTTTTTTGTTCGTTATATTTTAAGGAATCACATCCTACAATTAATGTATTACCTTATGTTCCATCCTGTATATATAATTGATAATTAAGGTGCCCACGTGTCGTCAAATTAATATATTTCGTGTAAAAGGAAAATCTGAATCGTTTTGTACATTACGTAGCTTAACATGTATTACTTACTAAGATTTTTTGACATATAATTTTCATTTACAGTAAAAGTTTAAAAAACGTAGACACTAGAGACGTAAGAAAAACTTGTTGTAATATTCAAAATTTATGTAAAATTCAATTCAATTCACCATGTTATAGTCTACTACAGATACATATATTACTTAAGTGTACCGAAATGTTATTGTATTGTACTTCCCTTCAACCAGGAATTAAAAAACAAGAATTTATTTTCAGGATAAAACAAGTAAGCTGTGAGCAATAATAGGCTATTGTTTAAACCTCAAATTGACTAGGCATCCTATAGGATACAACAGGTTAATAGAATATAATATGTGCTATAATTTTAATAGAGCAATAGAAAAAAATTGGTATGATAATTAAAATTTCACATTACTATAATATTGTACAACATATCAAATATATACATTGCGATAGTTGTTTTCTTTACAGTCCGACAAGGTTTAATAAACTAGTATCAGAAAGTTTTGCCAATTTAAGGATCAAATATTTTTTTTAATGTGTGCCGAAATAAACTCAACATTTACGACCAAGTCGATATACTCGTAATTTCCATAAATAGAAGAACCCAGAAAGCGATGGTCTTAGACACTACGATTTCCTTTGAACGAGACACGAATCAAGCACTGCAGATAAATGATGACAAGCGAGCTAAATATGTACCTTGTCTTCCATACCTCAGTGAAAAATTTGGCATTTTGCTTTACAACTGGGATGTTACAGGCTTACTATTTGGAGCGAGGGGTTGTTTACCAAAATTTGCATGTAATATCCTTAAATCCTTTAAAATTAACTTCTATGAGGTTCAGAAGATTTTAGTGGAAAAATCGTGAAGGCCTCTCTTCAAATTCTACACTATCATCTATATGTTAACACATACATTTTTGTTTTAATATACAAATCGAATCATTATTTTGCTCGTTTCATTTCCCTTTATCTTTTATGTTTGTTAATTCCGGATCCCAGTGGTCAACCTCACTTGAGGACGAATGATTTGAAATCTTAGTAGCATCATTTGAGAATGGTTGCATGACTTCAGTTTATTGATAATAGATAAGGCGTTCTACGGAAATATTTAATTACCAAGTCATAAAAACACTTCTTCATTTCCACACAATTATCGGCCTCGGTTGCGTAGTTGGTATAGCGCTGGCCTTCTATGATCGAGGTTTCGGGTTCGATCCTGTTCCAGGTCGATGGCATTTAAATGTGTTTAAATGCGACAGGCTCATGTCAGTAGATTTATTAGCATGTAAAAGAACTCCTGCGGGACAAAATTCCGGCACACCGGCGACGCGGATCTGCAGTTGCGAGTGTCGTTAAATAAACCATAGTTTTGTTTCCACACAATTTATCATTAACTCCCTTTATGAGAGTGCTAGTAAGACTATTTGTCCTTCAATTTTTGTGTCAACCAAATTTAATAACAGTAATTCTAGTCCTTCTATATAAATGCACTTCTCCTCCCAGGTCACCCGACTTCAATCCTCTATATTTTTTGGGATATTTGAAATGTTTAGTGCATTTCAGTCCTATTGACAATGATAAAATCTACGGGATTGCGTTGCCAATAGTTGTCAACGCATTAGATACACGCCAGGGATATTCGAAAGTGTACGATTTTCGAAGAGCAAACGTGCTGATGCCTGTTTTATCTTGGATGGTGATCATATTGAGCACATGTTAAAAGTTCTTTTCCTCCATAGCTTATCGGATGTTATGCTTCGCCAGCCTACCTGTACTAACGAGACACAATAATATCCCCATAGATTTCGAAAGCAACTGGTTTCCGGATCTGTATTTGTCTTATTCCATTGCCCTTTATTTACCCTTGCAATTTGTACTTATAAATTGTGAAACTCTGTGTAAGATAGAAAAGACAGGAATGCCATGAAATGTGTTTCCTGGATAAGATTGCATGATGCTTTAATTTCTGGTAACAAATAAGAATAATAGTGTTGGGAAATTACATACAGATTGCAAAATACGACGAACGAAAGTAGTATAATACAGGGTGATCCGTTTGGGTATGGTTAAAATAAAAGGACCGTAAAACATTTACTACTGAATTTTATTTGTTGAAACTTTGTGCATACAACACTGAAAGATGGGAGATTCCTCAGAGCTCAACACGAATCCCTTTGCGCATCTTGCACAACTCATTACGGTGATGCAATTCAGCCTATGTCCGATGTAACAAAAGAGGGGTAATTTGTTGAAAAGCTTGAGTAATTTTTACTCTCAGACCATATAAGTTCCTGGGTTTCTCTGAATAGATAATGTTTTTAAGTCAGGAAGGATTAGATCTGGGTAGTTTGGGGGCCAAGCGAAGAGACAGCTGCTTTTCATACTGGGTTTCGCCTGCGATCTCCTGCATGTTTTTTAACACAGAACCTGTTTCTACAAATGTTCGATACCACAACATTATGGAATCGTACTTAGATTCATTACGCACACCATACTCCCTTTGAACTCTTTTAACACTCTCAAATTTAGCATACCAAAGAAGAAATTGTGCCCGCTGTTAATTTGTAGTTCCTATTTTAATCATCTACGATTTTCATTTGTCCTTTCAGATTATGCATTGTTGATTGTCATATATGGAAACTCCCATCTTTTAATCATAATATGACCAGCAAGAAATTTTTCCTGCTATCATAAAAGCTTTATAATAATAAATTAATATTATCCATACCCAAACGGATCAGACTGTATATCTGTTCATATCAGTTTTTAACGATTTACGACACTTGGAAGTTTCTGGAGTTTTAACTCGAGCTTACAACGTGAAAAGCCAAAATCTATTCCGTGAAATAGCGATACGCCGATATCTTTGTGTTGTTATTTATTTATCCTAACCGCTAAAAGTTAAAAAAAAAAAATCTAAGAGAAGAAGCCATCACAATAAACCGAATAAGCCATAGGGGCACTTGAGAGAGGGGAAGATGATTTAGCCATTCCGCGCTGTTTTTCCTTGCCTGCGGGTTATGCACGCCGCATTACTGGCATCCGTCTTGCCAAGTTATGAGGCAACTTGAGCGCTAACACGTGTTACCTCGCCGAGCGCTCTTGTTTTGTTTCTTGTTGTCATGGAGGCGCGACTCAACTTGCTTAATATCAGAGGAGCACCCGCGTCCCTCAACTTCTGAATTTCTTCTTTACTTTGTACTTTTACACCAAGATTCTGCGGTTCCTGGAGGGCGACAACATGAGTTACGAACAGGGGACAAGCCTTATGATTTATAAGGCCTTACCCCTGAAAAAGAATCACGTTTACAATATCTGATGTAAATTTATAAAGTAAAGTTGTAACCTTTGAGTACAGAAAACAGGACATCTGAAAATATTATATGATTAGGCTAAGTAGGCCTAATGTATTAGTATTTAGTATTTATTTATTTAACCTGGTAGAGATAAGGCCGTCAGGCATTCTCTGCCCCTCTACCAGGAGATTCCAACTATAATATGAACAATAAAATTACAATTAGTATTAAATTTACAATTACAATTACAAATAAAATTACAATTAGTATTAACTTTACAATTACAATTACAATAAAATCAAAGTACGGAAAGATTACTTGACTAATTAAAGCTAGATAATTTATCATAGAAAAACAAAGAATATTTTATATTTACTGAATTACAAATTAAACCTACAATAACAAAATTGTATAGCGATTAAATTACTGGATATTGAAATATTTTGTGATAGATTAAAGAAACTATTTACAAGAAATCAATTACTGACCAAGTGCCTAGTAACTTTGCGTTTGAATTCAATTTTATTTCGACAGTCCCTGATGCTAGCAGGTAACGAATTCCAGAGTCTTGGCAGGGCTATTGTGAAAGAGGATGAGTATGAGGAGGTGCGATGGAATGGTATTGTTAGTATTGTTTCGTGACGAGAGCGTGTGTTCAGATAATGGTGGGAAGAAAGGTAAGTGAAGCGCGACGACAGGAACGAAGGAATAGAAGAGTTGAAGATTTCGAAGCGAAAGAGAAGTGAATGTAAATTTCTTTTCTTATCTAGTTTAAGCCAACCTATTGGGTTTTTTAAAAAAATAACGTAGAATTGGATTTAAAATTCAATGAAGGAATTTTGGTCAAAGCCCTCAGACACTTGAAATCTATGTATTTAGAGAGAAGTATTCTTATGAAAACATAATATTTTTTCGACTATTATTTGCGCGTTTGTGAAGCCATCGACAATATTTTTATTACACCCTATCTGAAAGAGCATATTACTTTTTACAGAAATAAGATTATGGTAACAATGTTATTGCTTATACATTTTGTTACTTCCTGTGTTATGAAAGAAGTTTTATTGATAAAGCTAATTAATTTTTATTCCCATGACCGTCCTTCGCAAGTCTTTCGTGGCTCCGACTTAAAGAACGTAGAACTTTACACTATTTGTCTTTACTCTTTCGAATTCTGCACACTTCAACACCAAATTACCTTTCATCTCGTTTCTCTTATCTATACTGTAAGCACGACGTAAATACCAGATCATTTATCTGTGGCTCGTTAAGTATACCTCTTCTTAGAACATCTCGTTATTCATCATCTTTTACAATATCCACCTCGCTATAATGGAATTCCCTGTCACAAAATATTAGGGGCTGCAAGACAATAAACACTTTTGAAAACAGCTTAAAAGATAACCTTCTTAGCATTTCACTCCAATCATACTGACTTAAACTGTCACTGTCTACATTGTTTCTCCTTCCTTTAGACATGCATCCTGACAGTGCTGTATTTTCAAAATTTTCTCATAATAATCTCTTTCTATTATCTAACATTATTTGAAATATAATAACATTCTACGTATTTTAGCTTAATTCTGCTACATAGTTTGTATTTCAGTGTTTAATTAATAATTCATAGTATTTTGTTGTTTAATTCGTAAATAACTCTTGCATACATGTAGCTCTTATCTAAATAAAATTTTGAATTCTTTGTAAGTTCATACATATGTATGTATACTTTTTGTTCGTTGAGTGGAAGAGAAGGCCTTACGGCCTTAACTCTGCCAGCTAAAATAAATCGTTATTATTATTATTAATTATTATTATTATTCTTATTATTATTATTATTATTATTATTATTATATCTGAAAGAGCATATTACTTTTTACAGAAATAAGATTATGGTAACAATGTTATTTTCCCTCGAAATTATTCAAATTAACTTTACAGGGAGTTATTCCTGAAAGCTTAATTTGCATAATACACGTCACTGTACGTAACAGAAAACCACAATTTAAAGTCACACAGAGTTAGTGTGCACTCAAATGTTGGTTGCTTGACGGTTGTCAGCCCACTTTGAGGTCTGAGGATATAGAGGGAAAAATTGGATCGATGTCGGGTAGAGTTCCCGGGTAGCTCAGTGGGAGGGCGTTGGTACGTTTAACCAAAGTTCCCGGGTTCGATACCCGGCCCCGGAACAATTTTCCCTCGAAATTATTCAATGTTATTGCTTATACATTTTGTTACGTCCTGTGTTATCAAAGCAGTTTTGTTGATAGAGCTAATTAATTTTTATTGCCATGACTATTTTCAAGTATTTGAGCAAGTATGATGTCTGTGTAAAATATATTTTAAAATATAATTTCAAAACTATTAACCTTAATGACACCAAATTTTTTAGAGATGATAGTATTGTAGGCCTGTTTAAGTAGTTTAAATTTCAAACAAATTTTGTATGAAAATTATAGAAGTTTTAAAAATTATATGTGTTCTCTTAAATAGTCTCAAATGTTAATCTTCCAGGTAAGGAAAGATTAATTCAAATTCAAAAGAAGATGAAGGCATCTGTTTCTTTCTCTGATAAAATGAAATGTAGCATTCGTTCCAAAATCATTCCACTTCGATAGAGGTCTTTACTAATTAACGGACAAACCGCTACAGTAAAAAGGTTTCACTGAGATTTTCAAATCATATTGATTTTATCTGTCACCTATCAACATATTGGCACGTATGTATATCTCTAACATTCATTCTCCGTGAGTTGGAAACATACATATAAACAGATTTCCGTGCTGCTTTTTATTAAATTATTTATTACTCGTATATAGTCTACGTATATCTTTGTCCTTGTCGTGGCCGCTTGCTCTGAATTGTCATGTTTTGGTCTAGAGTTATTAAAGAGCGCTGGTTCCAGTTCTCTTGAGGGAAAAGAATTCTCTTAATATTTCGGCCATTGTATCGGACCGATGCTCACCCAATGTGGTCATGAATTTTAGGAAGTAGGCTACAGTGAGCACCGAAGTCCGATTTCGAAAGCACCACGGGGGACCAGCGCGCTAACAAAATATTACTTCCGTACTTGTAAGATGATCGTTCACCTCCGTTGAGGCATGTCGACCTGAAGTCAGTATCAGATGATATGGGCTGTCGCGCGAAGGATTAATTTAAGTTACGTGGATAGTAATGCATTTTTTTCGGTTACAGCTTGTATTTTCGTTTGGGTAGAACGTTGGTAAAAAAAAAAAACAGCAGAACCCAGTATCTGTAAACGCACTTTTAAAAACAATATCTTGGTTAATTTTTACGACCAAGCGTTACTTACATATATTCGAATTATTTTTTGTGTACTAATATGGAGTGTTAATTTATTTGGAAATTTTTATAGAAATAACGGTTTTAAATACGCCAGGTGCTGAAAGCATGATTTTATTATCCACTATATATGTTCTCTTTCATTTGACCACATCATCCTCACGGCTCTTTATAGCATTTTCTTCCATCTATAGGTCACAGATTTTATTTCATACATGTGGTTTGACCCTGTGTATGGTATATGAAGAACAGTGGAATTTAAAGAAAAATATTTCATTTTATCAGATGTCTCGAAGGTATTCTAGTTGATTATTTTTACAACATAAATGCAATGTAATAGGATATTAACAAATTAATTAATTAATTAATTAATTCATTCATTCATTTACTCACTCAATCACTCACATTTTATTCTCCAAGGGCAAGTTTTTCACTGCAATCCCAGCATTCTCCAATTCTCCGTCTTTCTCGCCTTCCTCTTAGTTTTTGCATACAATCCATATATCTTAATGTTTTCTATCATCTGATATCTTCCTCTGCCCCGAACTTCATTTTGTTCCAGTGCCTCCTTCAGTAGGCAGTTTCTTCTTAGCTAGTGAGAATGAGCCAGTTTTCTTTTCTGATCAGTTTCAGCATCATTCTTTCTTTTCCCACTCTTTCTAGCATAGTTTCATTTTTTATTCTATCTGCCCATTTCACATGCTTCATTCTTCTCCATATACACATTTCAAATGATTCCAGACACTTCTCTTCACTTCGTCGTAATGTCCCACAAAATGCCACACTGCACACAAAACACTTTACTTGTCTCTTTCTTAGTTTTTTTCCCCCAGAGACCGGCAATAGATACTCTTTTTTCTATTAAAAGCTTCCTCCGCCATTGCTAGCCTCCTTTTCATTTCCTGGTGGCAGCTCATGTTACTACTTATAGTACACTCCAAGCATTAGAAGCTGTCCACTTGTTCAACAGCCTCATTTCGAATTCGCAAGTTTATAGCATTAATCTTAGAAAAACCTTTGTTAAAATATTTATACGTTATTATAAATGTATATAGCAAGCATAAATATTGGTTGATGTCTTATATGGAGCACTTGATAACGAGAGCATTAGCTCTTAGCTTGATTTATATCCCTTTCCAATTTGTGCACTCGTCTTTGTACGTGAGCACACATTACTCTGTGACCAGCTGGGCTATTAATAGATATTTCCCTATTCTAGTCCGTCAGAAATCTTACCGTCTTTGTCAGTTACACCTGTTGCCAAGCTATGAGAATGTTGAATTGTCGGAACGAGATTTAGCATTCTTCATCTAAGTAGAACCTCTGATATGTACATCTGATATCAAGCAGTACGTCTCACTTGACGATATGTGTCAGAGGAAGAACAATTGTTTGTATACATCTGAAGACTGATTAGTGTAATATGTAGCTAATCGGCGATGTGTGCAATGGATAGAAAAGGAACTGGCCATCCTACCCCATTATCTTCTGGCCTAGTTGCCTCATATGTGGTGCCTTGTTGATATCACTTGTGAGGTCCAGACCTGTCTTCGGACAGTTGACCAAAAAACATCTAACTAGGTGACCATTTTGTATGTAAACAGTGGCGCTGCGATCTATGTTGTTACTCTTTGCGAGGGAGAAAGACATGGTCTATGACTAGAATAAAAGAGCGATCGCACTGCACAGGTGACGTAACAGTGGCGCGCTGTGCCTTAGCACTCGTACAAGCAACTGCCGTTCCACAAACGGAATTGTCGGGTAATAATTCATTCTTATTAAACATTTATGTGCAGAAGACTTCTACATTAAGTCTTAATTAAGTTACAGTTTGGTATAGATGGTTCCTTAAGATGGCGAATGACCCATTCAAGGCGGATAACACCAACTGTTCAGTCAACTCTTTGAAAGTTGCTGCAACCTTCATGGATGGTATCTCTTACACCGATGAGCAGGCCTTGAACTGTGATGTTGGACAGACTGTATTTTTCTTTGTAGTATGGGATAATTGGCATATAGGTACCAATATTCTCGGCGTTAACTTCTTCTAGTTGATCAGCATGGTGGGGTCAATAATGATGCCGGTAGAAGAGCCAGGTGATATGACTGTCATGTCAGTACGTCTGGTGCTACCGTTTTCGACAATGCCATGGACTTCCTCATACACCGTGAGACCTTGGCTATTAAGCTTCTTGTCTTGAACATAGACCAAGAGGGAGACGAGATCCTAGGAGAACAAGAAAGCGATGGAGTATTGAGCCGGAAGAAATCCCTTGATGATGATGATGATGATGATGATGATGATGATGATGATGATGATGAAGAAAATATAAGTGGACCCTATTTAGTAGGCCAGTGATGTCAACGAGAGCGCAAGGGTGCCTCATCGCCCTATGCGCTGTTGAAAGCACGTACGTCACGCAGATACAAGTCACTGATGAACTCAAGGGTTGTACATTACACATTGAGAAAGAAGTCGTTCAGTAAATTTTAGGCTGACTGGACTCCTGACTTTTTATGAGTGAAAGAGACGAAAATATTCTTTGTCTGATATAAGGATAGCATTTAGTTACGAAGAGGAGCAATGTGAAACGCCTGAAATTATTAATTGATGTACATAATGATGTATTGAATTTTTGTTGTTTTATTGACATTAAATAGTAATAAATATATGTTTAGATGTACTGTAGAGCATGCATTGCATTTAAGTTTACAGAATAAAATACAAAAAGTATGGATACTAATAGCGTAGACTCGTTATGAATTCTGTCTTAGAATTGCGAAGATATGTCTTATATAGATTTTCAATTTGACAATGGTCCTTACCATTGTGAAGTCCTTTGGTTAAGCCGAGGAAAAGTTCTCTCCAGGTTCTTTGAATTGCGTGAACAGAGCCAAGTTGGAAGTTCGCTTTGCCGGGTAATATATCCAGGGTACGAATATTTTCGGCGCAAATTATTTCTATATTTGACAGTAAGCACGTATGTGAGAAATTTTCCTCACTTATGAACCTCACAAAACCAAGACTAATACCAAGATTATCAGAAGATAATAAGCGTGCTATGCTAAGTCATGCTGCAGAAAACATAATTTCGCCGGACATAAGAAGGTTGGTGTCGGGTAAAACAAGAAGAAATACTTCTGCATTAGACGAGAAGTCAGGAATTTAAAGTTGTTTCTAGAAATGTGCTGTACCTATAATAAGTACATTATTAAGTGTGTAACAGTACATAGTATTTAATTAGGTAGGTCTCATTACCTAAAATCTCTAAGATAAAAAATATACTATGTTTATGACTTGTTTCAATCATATTATTTCATTTTTCCGTATGCACAATATCCTGTAATTTCTTTCACTTTTTTATTGGTAAGTTTAAAACATGAAAACAGATTTTTATATTAGTTGGATTAGTGGATAATTATATAAAAATTATGTTCTAGCTATTATCTGAAACTATATACATTAAAGAGAAGCTATGTTTATTATTTATTGTAGCCTACTAGTTTATAATTCTTTATATTTATTGGAGAGGTTGTTGTCTTGTATGAATGCAACACGTTATCTATTATTTAAAAACAGTTTAATTCATCTTGCAGTGACAGGCCAATAGACTTCACTTTGCTCACCCCTTCTTATTCTCTGCTACTGCCTGCAGAATAGATTCATTGCAACCAGTGAGCGCTTGATCGCACGCAGAACTGTTCACGTACTCTTGACCTTGACATCGCTGAAGTAGACTATACATAAACCTGTAGAAGGTATTCTTAACTAATCCTAGTTTACAAATTAACTTGGGGGCCATGTGATGCGGAAAATTGTTCCAAAATATTTTTGTGCTTAAGGAGATTTATATTAATTAGTTCCAAGAATACCGTAAATATGACGTCCTGACTTTCTAAATAAATAACTGGAATTCCTTGTAATATTTAGATATATATAAAATAGGCTTGGATATAAGGGCATTAGGGGGGTGCTTTTGAACAAAATCCCATTATCAATTAATTAACACGAGCGTACACATGAGGGGGTGAAGACCAAGGGGTGTGAGTGTGGTAGCGTAGTAGATCTAATTATTTCATTACTCTGTGAAATTACAGTTCGTGGATTGGGACCGACAACAAAAGTAATTGAATTAGCAGTTTATACCCGTGTGCGGAATTTATCGTGCTCCGGTTCTTTGTATGCGCCTCCCCCATCCCACTCCCTTCCACGATTTAAAGTTTCGTTTTGTAAATTGGATAAATTTGGTTTCGTGTAATGTGGGTAATCATAATTAAAGCAGAGGCCTCTTGTGTGTGCCGTGCCCTTCCAACGCTTCCACACCCTTACAGGTATTGTCTTAATTCTCAAATAATTAAGCATCCATTCTTTAAGTAGCAACTTCTGTCAGTTTCCATGACTACAGACTTCACTGATACTCTCTTCTTCGTCTCATTCAATATGTAACGAAGAGGAGACAATGTTGATAACTGTTGTTCGGCTAAGACTTCGCTTCTATACTAATTATCAAGAATTTAAAATATATTTATGAGCAGATATAAGTTAGGCCTAATGTAATAATTAAGAAAAAGTATATGATTATGTCTCTGACGAGAATATTGTACGAAATGGACATATAAAAATTGTAAATTTATCTTTTGAAGAGTTGGAGAAGTTCAAATATCTTGGAGCAACAGTAACAAATATAAATTATATTCGGGAGGAAATTAAATACAGAATAAATATGGGAAATGCCTGTTATTATTCGGTTGAGAAGCTTTTATCATCCAGTCTGCTGTCAAAAAATCTGAAAGTTAGAATTTATAAAACAGTTATATTACCGGTTGTTCTTTATGGTTGTGAAATTTGGACTCTCACTTTGAGAGGGGATAATAGGTTAAGGGTTATACAAATCTGGCTTTCAGGATGTAGCTCCCTGTCAAGCAGGTTTGACTAATTTCAAGGAAAAATTGTTCCGGAGCCGGGTATCGATCCTGGGACCCTTCGCTTAGCGCGCGAACGCTCTACTTACTGAGCTAACCCACAGCTACACAGTATTGTGTGCACTCATAGTTGAGTTCTGGCGTCTTGTCAGCTCATTTGAGTTGTGTGGATATAAGAGGAAAAAAATTGTGCGGTGTCGTGTATAGTTCCTGGGGTAACTCAGTCGGTAGAGCGTTCGCGCACTAAGCGAAGGGTCCCGGGATCGATACCTGGCTCCGGAACAATTATTCCTTGAAATTATAGATTAAGGGTGTTTGAAAATAAGGTGCTTACGAAAATATTTGGGGTTAAGAGGGATGAAGTTACAGGAGAATGGAGAAAATTACACAACACAGAACTGCACGCATTGTATTCTTCACCTGACATAATTAGGTACATTAAATCCAGACTTTTGAGATGGGCAGGGCATGTAGCACGTATGGGCGAATCCAGAAATGCATATAGAGTGTTAGTTGGGAGACCGGAGGGAAAAAGATCTTTAGGGAGGTCGAGACGTAAATGGGAAGATAATATTAAAATGGATTTGAGGGAGGTGGAATATGATGATAGAGAATGGATTAATGTTGTTCAGGATAGGGACCAATGGCGGGCTTATGTGAGGGCGGCAATGAACCTCCGGATTCCTTAAAAGCCAGTAAGTAAGCAAGTAAGTAAGTAAGTAAGTAATAATTAAGTAAATATTACACATTATGGCTCCATTTTTATTAAGAATTAATCTCACAATTATTCTAAGCACTGTAATATACTGTACTATATATATTGTATTAAAATATTAGGCCTACAATATAATATGCCGATTCGGGTCTTGATAATAATTGAAGGGTTCAGAGCCATAGTGGGCTAAGCGCCATTTATTAAAAACGGAGAAAGCAAGGGTTGAATTTAAGTGAATACCATAGTTTAATGAAGATTGATATACAGTATCATTTAGTTTGAATGTGTATACTTTATATTACTTGCTATCTGTTTCCATGTAATTATGGTAATAACTTCATTTTACCCCTTGTTTTCTAAATGGAACTTGGCCCACTATGGTTCGCAACCCTTCAACTGAAGACCTCGGTGCGGAAGCCGGTAAAGTCTAGAAGTGAAAATTTATAGGAGATTAAAATAACTTCCTACAAAAATTGAATGTACATTAATTTGATACTGTTTCTTTTCACACGACAATTTATTATATTAGTGGATATTTTATAAGGTTACCAATATTCCTGTTAGTTCTCTTTCGTCCATAATTCTTTTTTAATGGTGGGCTTCGATGTTTCTTGTCCCGAAAATACACCGGACTTCTTTGTCATTATGAAACTTTATTTCTTATTTTAACTCTACTTCTAGAAAAACATCCCCACACCATGATGCTACCACCACCGTGTTTAATAGTCGGTACCTGGTATTTTTGTTGTCTTATTCTTTTTGGTCGACGTACGTACTACACACCAAAAAATAAAATTTACTGTCATCACTCCATAACACCTTATACCAGTCTGTAGTGTTCCATGTTTGATACATTTTTGCAAACTCTAACCTGACCTTCCTATTTTTTAGATTTATGAGTGATTTTCGTGGTGGTTGTCTACCATTATATCATCAGCTACTAGGCGACGTTTCATAGTAGAGACATGTAGGTTCAGTCCATGGTGCTGTTCTAGATCATCCCGAATTTGTCGAGCCGATTTTTGTGGATCAGCATCCTACTGCTTACAAATTGATTCTGTCCTCCCTCACTGTTGTTTTTCGAGGGCGAAAGACGTTGGGCTTATTGTCTACTGACCCTTTTTTGCCGTCGACTGCACACAATTTTGAGTTATTGCAATATAACAAAATATTTATCAACGCTGGACTGCTTCTTCAAAGCGTTTAAAACAGCTTGTCTCACATCCACAGAGTATTCATTTTGTTTTGGCATGCTTGCACTGGTCTGTACAAATACACAAGCACTGTTTAAATACCTAAACACCATTATTTAATATACCATGCTATCAAATCAAATCACAAAATACTTATGAGCTAATAGAATATACAATATTTATATTGTTATTCTATGAACTTGCCTATTTCCTAGATACGTAACCATAGCAACGTGACGCTACTCATAGAACGATACAGCCGTGTGCTTTGCGTTGTTGTAACTGCATGCAAACAGTACTGAAAACATAAAACCTTAACTACAAAATTCTTTCGAGCGCTTCTGTATGATATGATATGATATGATATGATATGATATGATATGATATGATATGATATGATATGATATGATATGATATGATATGATATGATATGATAAATGATATGAAGAGTCCACTGCAAGAATGATGGATGTCATTTGGAATACATTTTTCAGGAGAAGCAATTGAAAGTTTGAAATGCTTAGCGCTCAAAGCTTAACTGAGATTTTCCGATCATTACTGGACAATGACTATCAGTGTTAATGCCATATAACTCTCTATGTTCATTCTATATGTCTTAAGCTATGCATTGGCAGTCTTGGTTCATTTTCGATAAGAAAGTGACATCCATCATTCTTGCAGTGGACTTTCATATGATATGATATATGATATGACATGATATGAGATGATATGATATATGATATGATATGATATGATATGATATGATATGATATGATATGATATGATATGATATGATATGATATGATATGATATGATATGATATGATATGATATGATGGTAATAAGAGCCCATGGAGTTCCATAGAGACAAGGACCTCCTGTAACGCATTACAAGAGCGATGGCGAGTCAATCCAATTAAAATATTTGCTCTTCCTGGACTGTGGTTAATTTCTTTGCATTCGGCATTCGCACTACATTATTTCATCTTCACCTTTTATATTCGCTTTACATATATCTTCTATTCACATGCCTTACCATGTGAAGTACTGAACAATCCCAAGCACTGAGCCACTCGAATTTGAGAACTCTGTTATAACGATAATATGATATTTGAATGAAATACGATGCAGCGAAGTACGCCTACACTTGTTGTAGGCCTAACGATCTTGACAGAAAAAATACGTTCAAGTTCTCTCAACATAGGACTTCAATATGACTACAGAATTTGAGCCTAATTCGAAGATTAGACCGTAGGCGCATCTCAGCGAAGTAGCTTACAGCTGAGAAGGGTATGTACGAAAGCTTCTTTCTTATAAGCCGGTGGAAGATTTCTCTGTTGTGGCGTCAATCTCCCTGGCGCTGGAGGTAACATTGTACTAACAAAGGAATCAGACCTATAGTCTGAATATTTATCGATTCCTTAATGGAAACATGACCACAGCTGTGTGCAGAAACTCGGTTCTCTCTGGGTTGTATCGTTACAAAACGATTAACTTTACACAGTTACAAACATGGATGTAATCTCACGAAATTACACATGTATTCCAACTGGAATCAAGATGCGTATCTGAGTTTCCATCTTACTAATTTTCATACATAACTCAAAATTCTTATTTTTTATAAGTCTTTGATCCTTTGAATTCAACATTGCCTACAGTAGTTCTCTTAAGAAAGGCTCTTTGTACTTCCATTTCTCTGCACTTAAAATGTATTTTCTCCAATACCCTTCTTTATTTGTGAATTCAGAGAAAAAATCGAAAATGAAATTAGTAACTTTTGTTCTGATTTAGATGTTTTCCTTCGAAAGTAAGCGAAAGCATTAATAGTACATTATACAACGAGCCTATAATGAAGGTAATTAAGAAGCGAGTATGGATATTTATGAAACGAGCGCAAGCGAGTTTCATAATTTTCATACGAGCTTCTTAATTACCATTATAGGCGAGTTTCATACAACTCTTTATGCTCGACCATATTTCTAACTTGATATTATTAATTTTCTTTGTATCTGACCTTGACCCATGTCCCGTATGTTGTGAGATGTGCGCAGACGCGAAAGTATTGATTTTTTCCGAGGAACAGATGTCCACATTGACCTTGCTAGGCCATAAGAACCTACAGCGATAACATTCAAATTAAATTAGACATTGAAAAACGAGATGACAAATTGAATTTATTTGAATATTATTTACAATTAACGATAATTATTATAGTAACAGAACATAACCTTCTGCGACAGTATTGGATTTCCAGCCTCCGTGACTTTTCGCTAATTCTCTTTCGATTGCATATCCGAGAATAATCGATACTTGAGGTTTTATAACGGTAGAAAGCTGACCTGTTATTGGCTGAACATTTGTAACCTGAGTCGTCATTGGCTGAAAGACCTGACCTTTAATGAGTAGGTGTAGTTTAATGACATGCATTAAAGGTCTGCTACCAGGTGTATAATTACTACATTTCGGCATGATCGAGCATAAAGATATTAATGTTACTGAGCTTTTCAATTAGCTGATAGGCTAACTAGAGCCCGAACATTATGTTAGCTAATTACTTCACATATTCTGTTCGTATGTATGTGCCTATAAGAAAAGCTAAAATGTCGGCGAATCAAGCCAAAGGGATCAATATTTCAAAATTTTAAGTTACATATTTTTACATATTTTGGTGCGTAATAAATATTTTGGCATATATTACATATTTTACATATTTTGAAGGATATTGGATATTTTGAAAGAAAATACACTTTTTCACCAATTTTCTCTCGACTCAACTCACGAGTTATATGTTTTAAAATTGTTTATAAAGTTTGTCTCTTCGTCTCTAATGCATAAAAATAATTTAATAACTGAAAATATTAACGTATTCTCTCAAAAATATGGATATACCTTTGCCATGCTAACATTTTGTATATCCCTTAAGAAGTAACGGTAAAGTAGGAACAAATACCAATGTGAAGGGTAATTGTACTGCTACAGCGGTGAAGGAGAAAGTGAAAATAAGCCTACGGGTATGACAGTTTTGCACTATCACTCCAAATCAGTTGCTCTGAAAGACAATCGTTTTTTTTTTTTTTTTTCAGTTTTTCCTTATTAAGCAAATTTTGTACGTTATTGAATTTGCTAACTTTTTAATAAGTACTTGAATTGAATTTAAGAGGGAGTGGGCTATAACAGTCCTAGAACTGCGACATGAAAATATATTGCGCATCCCCGTCATTGTTTTTCAAAGATGAGAGCTTTTTGATGAGCGAGTGCATTACATTTGCATTCTCACAATAGATAATCTACAGTTTCATCTCCCTGTGAAAAACGAGTACAGGTTGGGTTGATATTACATACTATCCCTTACAGGTTCTTCTTGAGGACATAGGCAATTACAAGATTTAGCCCCTTATGTCTGTTAATTTGTGAATAATTAGCAATACCCAGTCCTTACTCCTATTGTATTACTCTGAATTATTTATATTAATAAAATCTTAGGAAATTGCGTTATATAGAAGCAATAGAGTAATGTATAAAAAGCAGGTGATAGGGGAAATAAAATACTTCGGCAATCCTGTCAAAATCCAGATATGTCCATTAAGAATCTACTGAGCATCGAATCAACTCCCTTCGGAGGTACGTTGTTGGCTGACAGATGCAACAGGGTATCCCCATGGGATATATATCATGCAGGAATCCCACACTGACTGTGGCACATCAACACCCCATAGTAGCAATGCAGTTTAATGGAACGTTAAATGAGTAACAGTCCTCATGTGCACTTACCTGCTAACAATAATGTAGTTATCTACGAAGCTATTTTCACTGGACTGTTTTCAATTGCATATTAAATATAAATATTAGAAGTGTCGAAGTGTTATCTACTTTTGTCTTACGATTGAAAGAAAACTAAACTACAACATCAGAAGTGAATATATTAAGTAAGCTACACGTAAGAGGACTTAGGGTTGGGTATACGTATATACTTCGATGACTTACTAACAGCATTCCACATAGTTGAAGAAAAAATAGCCCAGGTTTTCATTTTACTATAATGAAACAAATCTAATAACTTCAAATAGTAAAATTTAATTCTGTTTCTTCCAACATGTAAAAAATCTATCTTCGTACCTACGTGCATACATACAAGTGTAATACTTGCGGTTCGGATAAAGTAGATGAATCAAGATAGGCATCCTTGGTCCGTGCGTTTTGTTTACAAAAATTAAATACTGGCAAGAGTGCTCCTCATATCTAACTAAAATATCAGTGAATGGATAATACAGTCCTAGTTAATATTTGTAAACAAAACCCATACTTAAGCCTGTCTATCCTGATACAGCTGCTTTATCCGAACCATACAGTAGTAGTAATAATCAATCTTTTCAAACTGCCTTCACTAAAATTCCGCTGCGGCCGTATGATTAGCACAGGCCTCTCCATCTCCTGGAAATCAGCGAAGTCTTATCAGTTTGCATAAGGGCGACCAGTCTCCTTTGTATTCCAAGATTATGAACTTTATTGAATATGCTGTCCTTGTGACAATGGTCCGATTTCAGGGGGTTTGAAAGAACATGGGTTAATTTCTATCACTTCCATAGTGGCTGCCCAGGTTCAAACTCCGTTGATGAATGAATTTGCGGTGGACACGGATTCTCCCGTTTCTCCAACCATTTACATAATTTCACCAATACTCCTCTTTCTCTCCTCATATGATCCACATATCTTAATGTTATCTATCGTCTGGTATCTTCTTCTGCTCCTGACTTTTCTCTCGTTCACCATTACTTCCAGTGCATTCTTCAGTAGGCAGTTTTTTCTTAGCCAGTGGCCCAGCCAATTTCTTCTTCTCTTCCTTATCAATTTTAACATTATTCCTTCTTTACCCACTCTTTACAACACAGCTTCATTTCTTATTCTGTCTATTTCACACGCTCCATTCTTCTCCATATCCACTTTTCAAATGATTTTAGTCATTTCTCTTCACTTCTTCGTAATGTCCATGTTTCTGCTCCAAATAATGTCACTCTCCACACAAAGTACTACACTAGTCTCCTCGTTAGTTCTGTTTGCAGAGGTCCGCAGAATATTTTCCTTATTCTCTTAAAAACTTCCTTTGCCATTGCTATCCTTCATTTGACTTCCTGGCAGCAGCTCATGTTACAAGTTATATTACATCCCAAGTATTTGAAGTATCCTATATGTTCCACTGCCTCATTTCGATACACATTTGCTTCGGAAAATAAATGTAGTAGTTTTAGCTTTCAATGCTTCACACACACCACTCTCTCCTTCACATCTTAATAGATCCCAGGAGTCCCCAACGTGGAGATAAAGAGAGTAGATTTGACTAATTAGGACTTCCGAACTTCACCGAAATTAATCACTATAGTTAAATATCAGTTCTGTCAAGTTTTTGACTCGATTATAGATCGGAAAATCCCAGTTAAGCCTTTGTCCCTCTTCCACTTATTAATTAATAAATGAATTATGTATTTTGCTACTTCTTTTTTTCCGTGAAATGTATCATCATAAATGGGGGGATCGTATTAGAAATAGTTGCAGTAGATCTATGGTTTCCGTATCAGAAGAATTTGAAAAATTGAAAATGAAGTATTTTAACGTAGCTTAATAGTACAGTATATTACACTTAATTCCTAATTTTGTAGTAAATTGTTATTCTTACAAAAAAATGGGAAACTTAAGTCTCTTTCAAAATAAAGATGAAATTGACTCAGCAGTGAATTAATAAAAGCTGTGAAGACTTGTGTCATTTACATACCAAAAGATGTATTGAAGGATGTAAATCATATAAAGCTACATCTAAAATTTGTTGACGTATTCCCTTTTCATTGGAAACGATTCCAAAGTTTCACGTAGGCCTAATTGTAGGAATTTTATGAATTCTTTGTCATTTTATATTATAAGTAAAAAAAAAGAGGTTTATACGAGTATAACAAAATGTAGGGGGCTGAGAATTTCTTAGATTTATTTATATTGGAAGAAAGTTTGAAGATGAAATTCCGCTTTGTCTGAGCGGAATCGAACCAGTTCCTTTGCAGTCGTAGACAGTTGCTCTAACCCAGCTTTCGAAATAAGCCAATAAGAAAATTATTGGAAACCCCAAGGAAACGTCATGTTATGACGAACTTCATACAAACAGTTTTTACACGAGTTTCTATTCAATTTACAGCTGAGAATATTTAACCTTCTTGAGGTCGGTGTCTGCAGCTACAGCTCGCGCAAAGTTCAACAGTAATTATCATTCATTAATGGAACTCGATAATGACTCAACTTTGCTCAAGTTCTAACAGGGTTAGTGTCTGTTCGCCAACATTTTCATTGTTACTTCAGGTGGCGCTGGTTTGGGTTAGTGAAGGAGAGGCCGTGTTGTTGTTCTTTGCAGCAATTTTCCCCTCCCACGAGAGCGCCATACTGAAGAGAAAAGAGTTGTCATTCAAACGAACTTCCAAGAAAATTGAAAAGTTTTTGAAGATGCCAGAAAGTAGAAAGTCTTATCTTTAACGTAGAAGTCCAAGTTAAGGATTGACTTCCTCTTATATTTATGAGCAGTAACATTCATTCTTAGAAATGAAATAGCTTCTATATGATATGAAAATACACCGTAAAGAGACCTTGTTATACCATCATAAAAGATTGTGTCAAAGACTCATTCCGATCTAAATATCTGTTCTATTCATCTTAATCTACCCAGATGAGAGTAATATTTCAATACTGATTGTTACAATGCAGACAAGCGATTGTCACTATATTTTCATTCAATTTTCTTTTCATATCTTCTTTCTGCGGCTATATTTTAATTCTGAAATTGTCTCATATTTTGGACTTTTAAAATTTCCTTTTAGTGTAATACCTGTAACGGTATGAGTATGAGTGGTTTTTCTTAGTAGTCCGGAAGGATGTAACGACATGCATTAGTGGTGTTTCTTTATAATTTTAGAGCTTGTGCGGTCAGAAAAAGATTTCCGATGTGGCAAATTTTGATCTGTTTTTTCGTTTCTCCGCGCATGCGCCGATAGTCCTTTTGGCTGCCAGCTCGATGGAGCGAGCAGGGTATGTGGCAGTTAAGCCTTGGTTTTTCTGAACCGACGCATGCGAGTTGCGAGGTGCGAGGAGTGAATCGTACAAATCCGGACTCCACGAAAGATAGTGAGTGGTTTCTATAACTGCGTGGTACGCAGACCTCGCATCTCGCAGCCATAGAAACCACTCACTATCTCTTCTATAGTCCGGATTTGTACGAGGCGGGCCTCGCACCTCGCACGTCGCATGCGTCGGTTCAGAAAAAACCAAGACTTTAATAGAGCTCATGGCACCAGCTAAGGTATTTGAAATGATAAATTACCTATAAAACGAATATATTGAGAATCCTTTATAGCATGAATTACCATACCAGCACACATAAATAATAATGCTTTAAACAATGCAGGAGTTAATAAATGAAAAAAAGCCAAAACAGAAAAACTCGTAGACAAGAGAAAGACTTTGGCGTCCTTGCTTGGGAACCCCATATCTATACCAGTTATGAACAGGTATATTGGGTAACTGTACTTTGGGTTTTCATCAAACTTGTTAGATTATAGCCCGGCGAGTTTTTCGGCTTACATTGGGACTTAGTAAAATTATTAAATTCTAAATTTAATGTTTTCTTTTTGGGAGTTTTGCTGTGGTTCTTAAAATCTTGTGTGTTAAAACGAATTCACATCGGAAAGCTGCACGGCGTATTACTTACTTACAATTTGTGATTATTCTGTCAGTGTGATAAAGATTAAGAGTTAATTGTACCCAGGTATAAGAGATGAATAATGTTAATTGATTGGATTTTGATCTTGAGTTTATTGTTTAGAAAAACAAGTTCTGAGTGTGAGTTTTCATGTTACTCAAAATAATGTTGGATATTTAACTTGTTTAATATTTTATAAATGTTGAATTATTGAGGTGAAAATAAATTTGAGAATTTATTAGAGGTTTTAATGTACCAGTAAAATAGTTATGGCCGTTTCACACCATACAATAAGAAAAGCTACACCAATCTCCTTTATGTTAATTCATCATATTTCCTGTTGAAACTTAAAACCTAAAAATTTTGACTCTTTATCATCTGTTTAAAGTAAAACATATTAAGTCAAAAATATTACTTCTGAGAAAAAGACGCATATAAATGTACATAATGTGTGTATATAAACTTAAAATTCGAAAATTAAATATGCACATAAAGAGAAACAACTTACTAAAAATAATCTTTTGGGGTTTCAGTTTTGTCTTCCAGAACGCCTTTTCCTCAGAGGTAATATTTTTGACAATGTTTTATGTTTTTGCAAGCCGACAGTATTTGAAAGAGGTAATGTAGTTTTTATAACCAGAAGGAAGAGAACACAACCAGTCCATTAATTTTTTAAACATTATGATGAAAAGCATACAGCAAGCATGAATTTAATATACACAGAAAACTACAAAACTGACAACTACTGCAACACACATACTTAACACTTCAAATCATCTTATACATCACAAATATGAAGATTTTCGTTCAATGGCACACTGACATTACACAGTATATGTATATTCGTGATTCAGAAATCAGATTATTGTTTATAATTCAAAATATACATCAGATGGGAGCAATTCCGAAGCGGGTGAAAGAACTAAGATCTAAATCGAGGCTGACAAGAAGTAGAGTAACGCAAGTAGGAGATAGTTGAGGAAGCAGTGATGAAGGAAGAGAGGAAAACAAGATGAAAAAACAGTATGACTTAAGGAAATGATGTGGAGGGGGAAATAAATAGAGAGAAAAGAAAACTAAGATCTAAAATAAAGTGACAATAAGAAAAGTTAGCAGTGAAAAGTGTAAATAGTTATAGATGTGAAGTGAGGGGAAATGTGTCATATAGGAATGAGGGTCAAGAATGAAAAGTATAATTTTTTTGGTATAATAATGGGTGAGGAGTAAGTTTAGTAGAAGAATTGATGACTGACAAGAAAATACTAATGGAAGAATTGCAATAATAAATAAAAACATAAGTAATGATCTTAATGACTTAAATCTGGTCACAATAAACCAGGAACGGAAACGACAACGAGAACGAGAACGGAAATATTGTTAAAGTAAATGTATTTAATTGTGAGCATTCACAATTAACTATTGTGAATGTTCATATTTAAATACATTTATTTTAACGTTATTTCCGTTCTCATTTTCGTTGTAGTATCCGTTCCGGGTTTATTGCGAACCAGCCTTTATACGAGAGACGTCAAACGGGGAGACGGCACTGTATACATGTATTAATAATGTGAAGTGCCGCTTCACCAAAAGGTGTATTGCTTAAAGACAAATATATTCAATCATTCATTCGTTCATTCATTAAATGGGCTTGTACGTACATTATAACTGGCAATCTTCAATCAATTACGCTCAGTTAACTGACAAATAACTATTTTATATATTATTTCTTCAGGATTCCACTACTACACAGAGATATAGCCAATGCAAATTTAGAAGGAGTAGGGGAAATTTTTCTAGAACCGAATAACTAGCAGAAATCGATTATTGCTTCTATTCTCAGACCTCACACCTTGCAATTTTTACCTCTATGAGGTAATTTAGAAGATGAAGTGTACAGGACAAGTCCCCAAACCCACTATGAATTATTAATAGAGACTATTAGGCGAGAAATTAGCTCAATTACAGGAGAGGAACTTAAGATTCTATTGGGGAAGTTGTGAAAAACTTGCAAGTTATCCGCCTAAGACAAAATAAGAACAACATGAGAAATATACGCCATTGTGTACTGCAAATAAATCACCGTTTTCCAAATGGTATTCGAACCAGTTCCACAGGTTTGTATTCAGCATCTTACCAACTTGAGACACGTGATGGAGAGTAAAAATGATTTTAATGTAAATATTAATTTCCAGACTCCAAATGTACACACGTAATTAAGAGGTTCGTGTCATTGTTTTCATACTTCAAACGAAATTACTTACAGTTACAACGACATTTCATTATCGTATTACATTATGAAATTTAAAGCCCCCTTGCATGTTGTTGGTAGGCAATCTTTCAGTAATTAAACGCTCTCTAAAATCATTACACCTTATATAAAAGTTTGGATTGTAAATTACACGAGATTGAAGCAGTAAACCTTTCTCCGGGACGTTAAGTTTAACCATACTTGAGGAAGCAAAGTGCTTAGGAGACCTTTGTTTCTACTTCCAAGACATTAAACCGTGGTTAAGAGGGAGTAATTTGACGATAAAAGACACCGGAGAGTTTTATAGCCCACAGTGCTGCGTAAAGGAGATAGATTCTGTCTTAGCGACACAGGTCACTGTCAATGCCTCTTACAAAAGGTGAATTAGCTTTTGTCATTTATAACGAAATTTTGAGACGAGTTCCAAAATTAACCCCGCAAGAAAATTCCGTTCCAAACCATTTTTCCGAAACTGTTATCTCTAATGTAGACCTACATTTTTTCGAAAGGAAACTTTTCCGTTAATCATTATTTATCCATTAGAATTCATGAGAGTATAGCAATATTTTTCTTTGCTATAGAGTGTTAGTTGGGAGGCCGAAGAGAAAAAGACCTTTGGGGAGGCCGAGACGTAGACGGGAGGATAATATTAAAATAGATTTAGGGAGGTGGGATACGATGATTTAGGGACTGGATTAATCTTGCTCAGGATAGGGACCGATGGCGGACTTAAGTGAGGGCGACAACAAGTAATTGAAAAAATATGAAAAGCATGCATTAGGCCTATATTTTACATACATCTATCAGAAATAAATTATATACAAATTTAAAGAAAATTAGTACTTATTGTAAGTTAGTCACCTTAGTTGTGAGTAAATATTTGATCTGTTGTACTGGCGCCAGCATTTTTGGCGTGTGTCCTAGAGTATAGTACTCAGTTTGTGAGCATGTTGCTAGTGCAGCTGAGAATGGTACCACTTCCTATACACGTCACATCTGCCATTTGCCAAACACAGTTGTCAGACTGACTGCGGCAAAGGTAAATCACTAGCACTTACCGTTTCCATTACTTATTTCACACGCCAAAAACGGTTGCACGGACTGTAACTCTGAAACGGTTGCAAATAAATAAAAGTGACAGCGGACTTTCCTGCTGTAAATGTCGCCCTAAATCTTCTCCTCGCCGGTTGACCTGGCCTTTTGTATCACCCTGTATACATGGTGGAAGTAACATAGGCCTAATAATGCAGATTTTCACAGCTTAGTTCCTGGATAGAGTAGTACTTTTATTCGGATTGTTGTACTGGTAAGAGTTACCTAATGTGGTGTCTTTAAGTGCCTCATCCTATATAATGAGAAACAGTTTCTCCGTGGTGGATCAATGGTAGGTAGCCTACATGCTTCCTAACCAAATTCTCGGGTTCTATTCTCGGTGTGGTTGAGAAAGTTCATCTTCTCTCTACTGGGTGCAATCTCGCCAGTGGTTTTGTGACTTGCTATTCCATTGTCAAGGAAGACTTAAAGTTAGGTTATGAAAACTTCTTTGATACTAGGGAAGAGTTGGGTAGTATCGAACATCGGGTAATATCGAACAGTGAGTTTCTTTCATCTACCACTAGATGATAGTACCTGTATGACATGATTACATTTCTGTGATGTCGCATACAGAAAGGTAATCATGTCATTCAGGTATTACGATCTGGTGGTAGATGAAAGAAACGCAGTGTCCGATATTACCCGATGTCCGATACTACCCAACTCTCCCCTATGTCTAGATTCCAAAAGGCTGTAGAGTCTTAAAAAATTGCAAATATTCTGTGGAGCCAATAGAATAGGATGTATGGATTCTACGAGAATATTAATGAATGAACAAGTTGTGAAAAGAGATTAATGTAGTAAAGAGATCTGACCATGTGAATGAGTTTAATGTAGAAAACTTTCAGAAGCAGACCTAAGAAAAGCGACGACTGCGACTGCTAGTATCGCGAGTGGGAGGTCAATGAAAAGACTTGGAAGGAGATCTCTAGGGAGTAAAGGTCAATAGACGTAGGCAGAAAGCTAAGAAAATAAGGGAATGTTATAAAGATCTAAAGGGACTGGGATTTCTAAACACTCTTAGAATCATTTATATACCTGCAGTAGATAATATATACAGTTTGAATTCAATTTTCCGTATTATGTACTTTTATTGAAATTTTCGTAAAGTTTGAAAGCCATCTGTGTTGATATGAATCTTATAGAAAAAAATTGTAATAATAATATACCGTAGTTTTGTTCATATAATAGTGGGATTTATTCAGGTACAAGTAAATTTCTGAGAACATGCTACACAGCTCTGTAGCTTATTTGCTATCGCTTAGCAACTTGATTCACACTGCGCCTTTCATATTATGAATGTTGTCTGATCTCCTATACTTCTTGTAAAACAATCGCAGCATTCATATAATTTTCTACGGAACTGGGTTTATCACTGTCTGCCAAGAAGCCAGTCTCTTAAATTTTCTCACAGACTTACAAAATGACCAAAAAAATTGCAGACTCCATACTTCAATTCAGTTAGAATTCTGAATCTTCTCATTGCGCAGGAATATTCTCTCTTATATTCTTGGTAACAATGAATAGAGTCAATTCGCGTTATTGGAAACAAATATATTATTTTATGGTATGCACTTAAAAGGAAAGCTGTCCACACCTGTGGAGTAACGGTTAGCGCGTCTAACCGCGAAACCAGGTGGCCCGGGTTCGATTCCCGGTCGGGACAAGTTACCTGGTTGAGGTTTTTACCGGGGTTTTCCCTCAATCCAATATGAGCAAATGCTGGGTAATTTTCGGTGTTGGACCCCGGACTCGTTTCACCGGCATTATCACCTTCATCTCATTCAGACACTTAACAACCTAAGCTGTTGATAAAGCGTCATAAAATAACCTACAGAAATAAAAATAAAAGGAAAACTCGCATTAACGTATTTAAAATAGTTTGAATTTTTGTTTATTTTAATTGCCGTATCAATAGTACTGAAAGGAAAAGCGAAAAAGAGTAAAGATTGGAGAATGCTGGGTTTGGAGTAAAGACCTGCCCTTGGGCAGAACACTATGAATGAATGAATGAATGAATGAATGAATGAATGGTAGGTACCTAACAGAGTTGAACAACGATCGAAAGAGCAAGACTAACATCGCCCGTAAAGGCGAAAACCCGCACGACAATTTTGTATACGTCGTTGACGTAAAGACTACTTGTGAGTGTTTCAAGGTTTCGGGACTTCGGGAGTGATCAACTCTCGAACGTCAAGCAACTTTGAATCGACACAGTTGTTTACACCAGACTGAACTTTTATCTCCTTTGGCAATTATTGTTATATATGTATAAACAATCAAGTAGCCTATTTGAAACATCATCTCTGCCTTTCAGTGCATAATAATCCGTTCCCCAAACTTTATTTAATTTCTAGACCCTTATTAAAAGGGTGGGAATTTTCTTTTTGTATGTTTAAGATCAGGTGTACAATTTCAAGTAAAAAGATATTAACGCTTTATTTAATGTTAAGTTTTATGTTTCTTAGAAATGGAAGTTTATTGGAAATTTTTTTGTCTATTTATATAACCATAGGTAATATTATATAATAGAACCAGAACATTTTGATAACTAAGATACTGTTTTCTTTTATTATTTTTTTGTATCAATCAAACATCTCTAATGTTATTTATTTCAATATTGTATGTTATTTAAAGTTATGAAATCTTTCCACCCCGACCAAATGCTACTTTAAGAATGATGAGCGAGACTCGAAGCGCACGAGAGTTACGAGGCGAGACTCGAAAGACAAATGCAACGAACACGCGAGCGAGAGCTGCAGTTAGTTTTGTTCATTTCTAGTATCAAATATCTGTTCAGTGATCAGGAAGAACAGTCCGTTATAAATAACGACATTTTCTTTTATTAAAACCTTTACTCATGCCTTTTATTGACTAAAATGGATCGTTCCTCTTGAATAGGCCATAATCGATCCTTCCCCTCAATTAATGAATTCATAATATCTGTCTGGTATCGAACTGCATTTGCTCGTTATGAAAATCTGTCACACGGATTAACTAAGGAAGGGGCTGCTTTAGTAAGAAAATACAAGCCTGCGTGTATACATGAAACGTTTGCGGTTTGTTCCAGATTTTAATATCATAGAATTTTCTAAGCATTTTTTATTATATTTAGCGTGTTCTACACTCTAAACCTCGTTTAATTTTAGAGCCCACCGAGAAACTCCCCCCTCTTGGAATTAAGTCCCTTTAATATGACTTTCTTTTTATCCATGCGGCTCCTGTAAGATCATCGTAGCATATTTTCAATCTCCTCTTTTATCCCTTTTACTCTGAATTTCCAGAGATTCATTAGTAGTGCTCCAAAGAGTCTCTCTATAAATATCCCTGCTTTGTTAGTTTCGAGTTTCCATTCAAGTAGCCTAAATCGTGGTCGATTAATTTTACAAATATTTATAATTCAGGAAAATAAATGATTTCACTATATAGTTGGGCTTTAAAATCTCTTATTTAGGTAGTATCTATTTGTCTGTGTATCTGTTTCATCTCTTTTTTTCATGTTATATATGTTTTTTGTTTGTAAACGAACACCTATACTGTCTGTTGTAATTGGGGCTTTGCCCTGTTATAGGCATAAATAAATAAATAAATAAATAAATAAATAAATAAATGAATGAATGAATGAATGAATGAATGAATGAATGAATGAATGAATAAATGAATAAATAAATAAATAAATAAATAAATAAATAAATAAATAAATAAACAAACAAACAAACAAACAAACAAACAAACAAACAAACAAATAAATAAATAAATAAATAAAGTTAATTTTATTTAAACGTGGTGTACGCAGCTTCAAAGACTGTTCTCACTCTGCCTAAAAGTCATGATCGTGAGATCAAATCCCAATCATGGTGAAGAATTTTGTCCATTGTTAATATGGCATTATTGTTGTCCTGAATGAAATCTCGTCTTCTTGATGTCCTTGTGTAATGTGAATCCCAATGTATATTCATTTAGTTAGTATCATATCGTCGTTGTTCCTGCAATAGGCTAACTCCTATGTGCAAAATATCAACTTTTTCAGTAGGAAGAAAAAACACATTTATTCATCGTGTGGCAGCGGTACATAGCAGACTTTGAATTCTTACATTTTCGAAACAAACAAATATAATTACATACGTGTGTAGGAGATTTTATTATTTGCTGCATCACTATTTAAGTTATTTAATGTCAATCAATCAATTTAGGGCATTTCAAAACATAAGTGGTTTTTAGCCTCATTCACGATGTATCGCCATTCAGCTCTGTTCTCTGCATCTTCTTGTCGTCCTCCCACTGTAGAAAGATTATCATATACTTGGTCCTGCCAACAGAGACGAGGTCTGCCAAGAGGTCTCTTACATCTTGGAGAATAGTCGAAAGATTTTCGTAGAAGAGAGTCTTCATGACGCCGTAGAACTTTTTATTAAGGCAATTATGTCCGGATCTTTATAAATATCCCTTAGTTCCTTGTTCTTCAAAATTCCCCATGTGTTATTTTCTTGAATGGGACTAAAAATCTTCCTCAAGATTTTGTTCTCAAAAGTAAAAAGGGATTTTGTTGTTTTTTTTTAATATCCAAGTTTCGCAGCAATATAGGAGAGTTGGTAGGATTATTGTTTTATAGCATCTTAATTTTGATAATCTAGAAAGGAGTTTGGAACTAAGCAATTTATGAAGGGAGTAATAACACTTATATGTCGTAATGAGTCTCTGTTCAATTTCCTTCCCAAATAAGCCTGTTTCATTAATTATACTTCCTAAGTATTTAAATTCAGCAACTTTTTGAAACTCCCCATAATCTATCATAAGTGACCCTCTATTATTTGAGGTATGTAATATATTCATGTATTTAATTTTACCAGAATTAATTTTTAACCCTGTTATTCTTGTTTCTTCTACTAAGAGTCTAAAAAGTTTCTTGATATCATCTTCTGTTTGTTCTAGAAGGACAATATTATTAGCATATGCTAATAAATTAATTTTACCATTGCCCAATGAAATTCCAATATTTTCTTTCCTAAGTTTCTGTAATGCCTTTTCTACGACAAAATTAAAACGTATTTAAGTTATTTAATAGGGCAAAAATCTGAAAATCGATAAATATGTCATATAGGAGTTATTGCAGGAACAACGACGATATAAAGAATGGACTAGCCTATAACAGATATTCAATACGAGGGTCGTTCCGAAATTGATGTCTCATATTTTTGTTTTGTGTTGTCTGAGCCGGATGTTACTTGCATTGTAGTGAAACCGGAACCCGGTGTGGCTTAGTGGATAAAGTGTCAGCACGTAGAGCTGAAAACTCGGTTTCGAGTCCCGGTGCCGGAGAAAATTTTTCTCTGTTCTTTCCGGCCATCATATAGTAATGTAGAATTCTGAAGGAAATATGGTATATACTTCGGTACATCATAATAATATAAATAAGAGGGTGTTAAACATTTGGGCAAATACATTTTTTTTCTCAGAAAACTTTGGACTTTCCACCAATATGGTATTACATGTTTTTGTTACATAAAGCATGAGCTATTCACAGGTTTATTTCACTTGCACTGTGTATACATTATATTCGTTAAGTGGTTAATAAGAAATTTATATTGATCATAAACAATTTTTTCGAAACACCTTGTTCTCCTCAACTTCGAAAACGTAACAATATTCTAAAGCAACGCACACGTTGGAGTGTTATCTGCATAGAAGGTGGGGGGATCTTTGAATTGCATATTTTTGACATACAAATGAACCATGAATATACCTACTGTATATTTTAAAGACGAGAATTGAATCTTTTATACTGATCTATATATGAAGAATTTATCAAAAGTTATTAAATAACTCCATGACGTTCCTTAAAACTTATCTGCATCACATCACTCTTCAGAGTTAGATAACGACGAAGAGAAGGGATAGCAGACAGATACCCAGCTTTCACTTGGGTATTGCATTGACAGAGTGGCCTAAGTCTCATTAAAATTGTGATATTTATTACTTTGGTTTTCTGCATGTAGAAATGTAGGTTCATAATTGAATTCAGATTTAATAGCAACGTTATTATCCATGTTCCGACCATAATTAATTCTCTCTTTGTGCCCTTGTTTCATGTCATTTTATTCCTCAGATATTTGATTTTTTTTTTCATTTCATTTATTATACTCCATAGATCTTACATGAGCAATGAAGCTTTAAGATGTGGAACAAGTCAAAATCTTACAATATTACAATTACATTTTTACAAATTTTTACAATATTTTACCACTTTTATAGTTTTTTTCAATTTTATACAATTTTTTTTTTTAATATTTTGGCGAGATGTAGTAAGATGATGTGAGGCCCGAGGATTCGCCAAAATATTACCCGGCATTTGCCTTGTGGTTGGGGAAAACCTCGGAAAAAACCCAATCAGGTAATCAGACCAAAGAGGTGAAATAAAGTGAGGCCGAGGACTCGCCATAAACCATCCGGCATCAGTGCCACGGCTGGGGAAAACATCGGAAGAAACCATTCAATGAGACCAAAGGGTGATCCAACACAAGCCCGAGCGCAGCTCAGGATCAGCAGCCCAGCGAGTCTGCCGACTGAGCTACTTCTACTAAAAATATACAATACATAGCCAATCAGATATTCTCTTCTTTATCATTTCTACCTGTATCTTTCTTCCTCTTTTTCTTAGTCTTTCAAATTCGATTTCTTTTCCTTCTTTTTTTCACTCTCTTCCACTTCTTCGTAATTATAAATTTCATTTGTTTTTCCTTCTTTACCATTCCCCCTTATCCCCATCTTCTTTCTCGCATCCTTCCGCCATTCCTTCTCATGTTCTTTCATGTCTCTTTTTCTTACTTACTTACTTCCAATGGCTTTTAAGGAAGCCGCAGGTTCATTGCTGCCCTCATATAAGCCCGCAATCGGTCCTTGTCCTGTGCAAGATTAATCCAGTCTCTATCATCATATCCCACTTCCCTAAAATCCATTATAATATTATTCTCCCAATTACGTCTCGGCCTCCCCAAAGGCTCTTTCCCTCCGGCCTACCAACTAACACTCTATATGCATTTCTTCATTCGCCCATACGTGCCAGAGGATCAGTCCCATTCCGAAGCTTATTGTAAGGTTTCGTAACAAGCTGTTATTTTACGGTGATGGGTTGTTAGCCCTTCGCCCAACCCCCAAGCTGGAGGACCACCCATTATTGGCTGTCCACGACTGCTTATTCAATATATTCGCAGCTACCCTCCATATCTGAAGCCCGTCTCCTCTATCCGCAACCTGAGGACGCGCCATGCCGTGGTGACAGGGACTCACAATACATGCTAGTTATTAAAATTATCGCTCAGTCTTTGACATTTTAAACTCCCATACTCTGTTTTACTTGTTCTTTTATTTAATTTCCTATTTCTCCTGTAGGCTTTATATTTGTTCATTTATATCTCTCTTCGTTTATATATTATCTTCCTTATATACAATTTTATTCTCTCTTTGTTTCCGTTCTGCCATTTAGTCTTTCCTCTTCTGTTTCATTTGTCGTTTTAATACCGGTAGTTTAAGATTTTTATTCATCTCTTTACTTTACCGGTGTCGTTTTCCTTATTTTTCATTTTCAACTTTCTATATTCCGAAATTTTCTCTCTCTATATAAATGATACCTTCCTCCTCAACTCATTCCTTTATTTTCTTTTTCTTCCCTACCTTTCTCTCTTTCGCTCAATTCTCTATTTTGCTGCTATATCTCTAGTTTTCAAAGTATTCCCTTTTATAATTTTCTCTTCTTCACTATTTTTACTTTTCCTAATTTTTGTCTATTATTGTTACTTTTTTCTTCCAGTGTTTCTCTAGTTCTCTTCTTTTTCCTCATTCGTTTTTTCTCTTCCTCACTTCATTCTTTTGTTTGCTCATTTCTGTCATTGACTACATTCTTTTTCCTTTAAGCTCTCCCTGTTTCACTGATCTCTCTGTCTCTCTCTCTCCCTCTCTCAATAGCTGTGACTTTGTATCTCTGTCTTCCTACGTTCTTTCTCTCTCTTGCTGCCTTTTCTGCCTCAGTTTCTGTTTTCTCTTCCTCCACAAGAGTTATCTCTCACCCTGTTGCTGTTTTCTATATGTCTATTGCTATTTTCTCTCACTCTCTTGCTGCTTTTTCTACCTCAGATGCTGTTTCTCTTCCTCCACAAGAGTTATCTCTCACTTGATGCTGTTTTCTATATGTCTATTGCTATTTTCTCTCACTCTCTTGCTGTTTTTTCTACCTCAGATGCTGTTTCTCTTCCTCCACAAGAGTTATCTCTCACTTGTTGCTGTTTTCTATATGTCTATTGCTATTTTCTCTCACTCTCTTGCTGCTTTTTCTACCTCAGATGCTGTTTCTCTTCCTCGACAAGAGTTATCTCTCACTTGTTGCTGTTTTCTATATGTCTGTTGCTATTTTCTCTCACTCTTTTGCTGCTTTTTCTACCTCAGATGCTGTTTCTCTTCCTCCACAAGAGTTATCTCTCACTTGTTGCTGTTTTATATATGTCTATTGCTATTTTCTCTCACTCTCTTGCTGCTTTTTCTACCTCAGATGCTGTTTCTCTTCCTCCACAAGAGTTATCTCTCACTTGTTGCTGTTTTATATATGTCTATTGCTATTTTCTCTCACTCTCTTGCTGCTTTTTCTACCTCAGATGCTGTTTCTCTTCCTCCACAAGAGTTATCTCTCACCCTGTTGCTGTTTTCTATATGTATATTGCTATTTTCTCTCACTCTCTTGCTGCTTTTTCTGCCTCAGATGCTGTTTCTCTACCTCCACAAGAGTTATCTCTCACTTGTTGCTGTTTTCTATATGTCTATTCCTATTTTCTCTCACTCTCTTGCGCTTTCTCTAATTCTCTTGTTCTTTTCTCTCTATCCATTGCAGTTATCTCTTGCTGCTTTCTCTACTTCTATTTCTGTTTTTTTCTTCATCTCTTGCTGCTCTCTCCTCCATTTCAGCTCTATCCCCCTCTCTCGCTGCTTTCTGTCTCTTCATTGCAGTTGTATATCCTCTCTTGCTGCTTTCTCGACCTCTATTGCCGTTTTTCTCCCTCTCTTGCTGTTTTTTCTACTCTATTTATGTTTTTCCCCCATCTCTTGTTACTTTCTCTCTCTCCATTGCAGCTACATCTCCCTCTCTTGCTGCTTTCTGTGTCTCCATTGCTGTTATATCTCCTCTCTTGCTGCTTTCTCTACTTCTATTGCAGTTTTTCTCTATTTCTTTCTGTTTTCTCTATCTCTATTCCTGTTTTATCTCCCTCTATTGCTGCTTTCTCTACCTCTATTGCTAATTTCCCTCTCTCTCAATTTCTGCCATTTTCTCTCCTATTATTCCTTCTTTCTTTCCCTGTATTACTCCTGTTTCCCCTTCCTCTATTTCTGCTACTCTCGCTCTCTATTCATGCTGTTATTTCTTATGCTTTCTCCACCCATTTCTACTGCTTTCTGTCCCTATATTGCAACTGCTTTCCAACCCTGTATCCCAGTTGGTATCTGTGCCTCTATATCTGCAGGCTTTCCTCTTTCTATTGCTGTTGCTTTTCTTTCTCTATTGCTTTCTTTGCTTCGATTGCTGCTACTTCTTCTCCTAATTCCTGCTATCTTCTCTTCCTCAATTGCTGCCATTTTCTCTCTTATTGCTGCTTTCTCTGCTCTTATTGCTGCCATTTTCTATCCTATTGCTGATATTTTCTTCCCTACTATTGCTGCTACTATATCTTTCTTATTCCTGCTGCTATCTCTCCTTCTATTAATGTTACTCTCTCTCCCTCTATTGCTGATACGTTTTACTCTTCTCTTCTTCTATTATTGCTGGTTTCTTTCCTGTTTCTACTACTTTCTCTTCCTCTATTGTTGCAACTTTCTCTCATTATTATGGTGCTACTTTTTCTCCTCCTATTGCCTCTATTTTATATTCTTTTGCTGCTACTTTCTGTACATATATTGCTTCTACTTTTAGTTCTTCTATTGCTGCTGCTTCCTATCCCTTTATTGTTGCTGCTTTCTACCTTTCTCATGCTACTTTTTCTCTCTTTCTCATTCTCTTTTGTTGCTTTCTCTCTATTACGTGTTTCTTTTCTCTCTGCTTTTTTTGCTTTTTCTGTTTGATCATTTTTCTCTCGTTCTTTCATATTTTCTTTTTTATTTTATTTTCCCACATTTCCTTTCCTTCATGACACTCTCCCCTCACCGTTATTTTCATCATGCAAATCCTCTACTCTTGGACTGATAGTTAGCTCACTCTCCCACCAACCACTCAATTGAGTTTCGCGAATGTATGAATACGAATAAAGTGACAGTCGAACTGACATTCAACTTTTTTAGTGAGAACTCTTTCAGTTTATTTATATACGTTATTTTTATTTTAAAATAATGTTAATATAATTTTTCTTCTTCTCGTGTGAAGCACCTTGATTTTGCGAGCTTAACGAGATGTATTCATAACAGCCTGATCGTCCTGCTTCATTAGCACTCATTTGTATTGCACTGCGGAATGAAGCATTTACCCTCCATTTGTTAGAGCAGTGTGCAACATTTTAGGTTCGAGCACAAATTAAGTTAAAATTTGCTCGTCATGGTCATAATCATAGAGAAACAAAATTCTCCACACAGAAGAGAAATTGCATGAGAATCATTTTACCAAATGTTTTCTAATTCATTACTCTCCTACCCAAAGAGAAAAGTCAGTTATTTACGCACACTAGTTTTTAGGATAAATTTTCAACCGTTTTCACAAGCAGCTGTCATTTTTCTGAAAATAGAAGTAGGGCCTATGTTTAATATTGTGTAGTTATCTCCAACACGTTATGATAGCTGTCTTCAAGGAACGATCATTCATATAAATTGAGGGAAAGAAGACGGACACTGGAAAGTTTTCTTTTCTGAATCGTACTATCAGGGACTGGAATGCTTTACCTGCAGGCTTACTAAAGGCTTTACCAATAACCAAAAATCTATTTAAAAATAGGCTTAAGGACTTTACTAATAGACAGTAGTATATTATACACACTATTTAAAGGGTGTAGTTGATATCTTGTTATTTGAAGTGTTCTATCAGTGAGGAAGTGTGTTGTGTCAGTGAAGTGTGTAGTGTCAGTGAAGTCTATTGTGTAAGTGAAGTGTGTTGGTGTCAGTGAAGTGGCTGTGGAATGTAGCTATTTGAACAGTGAAATGTTTAGAAGTGTTAGTGAAATCAGGTAGAATCAGTGCAGTGAGTGAGTTGACAGCGAAATAAGTGTAGTGCCGAAAGATACCTGTGCAGGTATGAACCTGTCACACTCGTGGGTCTTATTTCGAACTTAGGGTTAAGATACAAATGAGATTACTTTCAATGTTTTTTTAATGACCATGCTTCATTTAAATTAGGATGATACTTGTTATTATTGTTTTTATTAGTTGTTTTATTATTAATTATCATTATTGAGTGTAATTAGTTACCACTGCCACCGGATATATACCCATTTGCAGTGTGAATAAATACATTCATACATACACAAATACATACATGCATACATACATACATACATACATACATACATACATACATACATACATACATACATACATACATACATACATACATATACATGGAAGATGGCGGCTGAGTGAGTGTGCGTTACCTTTATGCTCCAGTTTGAACACTGATCTCGTGTAGAAGTTCGATACTTGTGTGTATGAAAGTGTTGTAGATTTTAAGTATAGTATATGTGCAGGGCGTGGGTATGTTAGCGACACTAAATAAATAGCAGTAGTGATATAGATAGCGTTTGTATTTAAGTAGTAAATTCCCGAAATGTGTTGGTAGAAATCTATCGCAACCCATCTTTTAGGGATCTAGTATTCCGTGAACCGGGAGAAAACTGTATATATGTAACTGTGCGGAAGTCGGAGAAAAGCCTTATGAGTGTTAGTGGTGCGTAACTCATCCTCACTGGTGAGAAACTGTGTACGTGTTGGTGACAAACTGTATACCTGTAAAAAGAGGAATACCTCACGAGTGCGTAGCAGAGTGTCGTGTCGAGGTGCTAGTGTGCTCCTGCGTGTTAGCAAGCCAATACCCGCTCTCTGCATCTAGCTAAGATGGCGGGAGAAGTAAGTGAAGTGATTGAAAGCGCTCTTGAAGAGTTGATAGGTGTCACGGGAAAAAGTAAAAACTTGAGAAGCGACCTGAAGGAAGTAATACTGAAATCGGTAAGTGATTTGAGGAAATCATTTTGCGAACTTAAAAATGACATAGAAAAGAAAGATAAGTTACTTAATGAGGCTAAGAATGAGATTAAGAAAGCTGAAGACAAAATTCGTGCTGAAACGTCTGCAGTTAATAATAAAGAATTGAGGGGTTCATCCGCTACACTCAGTGAAGGTACAAAGAATTGTTACGCATCAGCAGTGCGAGGGAAACGATCAGCAGATAGGCCTGAGGTTAGCTACGAGAAGAATTACAAACTAATTCTCAAATCAAAACATAATGAATCTCCAGAAGCCATGAAAGTTGTGCTGAAACGCAATATCAATCCAACGCAACTGAAAGTTGGCGTTAACGCATTGAAGGCACTGAGAGATGGAAGACTAATTTTAGAATCCCGAAGCAAGGAAGATATCGAAGTGTTAAGTAAAGAAATTGAAGTGAAGTGCAGCCAACAGGTTGAAGTCAACACACCTCAACTACGGAATCCCAATGTGATAATATTTAACGTTCCTGAAGATATTACTGTGGAGAATGCTGCAGGAATTATAACATCACAAAACCCTGAGTTGAACCTAAGCCAAGAATCACTGACACCTAGATTCATCTTCAAAACTAAAAGAAGTATCCGTAACATTGTAATCGAAGTAAAACCTGAATCCTGGAGAATCCTGGTCCACAAGAAAATCAAAATGGGCTGGCAAATATGTAACGTGGACGATTATATAAAAGTAAACAGATGTTATAACTGCAGCAAATATAATCACAGAGCACAAAATTGCAAAGGAAAGCAAACATGTCCACTCTGCACTGGAAGCCACAAATTGAGTGAATGCAAGGCAGAAGAAGAGGAATATAAATGCACTAATTGTATGACATTTAACAAATACAATGTGGAAAAAGTAGATGAAAAACATTCATCTCTTGACAAAAACTGCCCATGCATGCAAGCGATGATCAAGAGGTACAAACAAAATACTGAATATTAAAATGGAGAGCCCAGCAAATCAAAGGGTACTGCTCGCTACAACTACCAGTGGCACGGCGAACTATAATGATCGAGGATATAGATCGAACAACAGACTCAAGCATCACAACAGTCGCAGAGGGAATACACAACTTATTAAATGTCTACAAATTAATTTAAAACACAAAAGAGTTGCTACTAGCAATCTTATGCACATAATGGAGATAAATAACGTGGACATTGCATTTATCCAGGAACCGTACACACTACAGAACAAAGTCGCAGGAATCACCAGGAAATACAGAATCTTCTCACAAGGAGAAAACAGAATAAGAGCGGCCGTACTTCTTGCAAATGAACGAATAGATGGGGTGCTACTAAATCAGCTATCTGACGAAGATGTGGCAGTTGTAGAAATATTATATAATGATTACAAATTCTACGCAGTTAGCATGTATATGGACATTACAACAGATATCAACAACGACTTCGCAAAATTGGACAAAATATTAGAAGATACGAAAGATGTTGGAATAATATTTTCCATAGACAGTAACTCCAGGTCAGCGGTATGGCACGACAATAATACTAACATAAGAGGCAGACAAGTTGAAGACTATCTGAGCTCAAAACAATTATATGTAATGAATGAAGTTAGTGAATTCACTACATTTGAGAGCAACACAGGAAAGAGCAATATTGATCTTACCATAACAAATGACAAACTAGTATCCAAAGTGAATGAATGGAAGTGTGGAGAAGAAGAAAGTTGCTCAGACCATCGATTTATTACTTTCAATATAAGCAATCATAAATATTATAATGAGGAAACCTTTCTGGGTACAAAATACATAATAAAAGAGGGCCAACTCGAGGATTTCAGTAATAAGATACAAAGAGAATTTTCAAAACGAATACAAAATAAAGCAGATATTAACACAACCGAAGACCTTGACGAGGAACTAAGCAAAATCGCCAACGAAGAAACCAATACAGAAAAACTAGTACGGGAGTATGAAGAAGTCATCACAACAGTATGCAGAATGTGTTTCAGAACATCAAATTCAGCACAAAAATTAACTCATAGGAAAACAATTCAATGGTGGACAGACGAGTTAACGATTCTGCGGAAGAAAACAAATGCAACGAGAAGGCGATATCAGAAAACCAAATACAACCAAGAGTTAAGGGAAGAACGAAGGTATCAATATCAGGAAGCCAAAAGGGAGTATGAGAGAACAATGACTAAGGAAAAAATAAACTCCTGGAAACGGTATTGTAGTCTAACACCATCAAGCAACCCATGGAACGAGGTTTATCGCATAGCATCCGGGAAAACAAGAAAACCCATACCGTTGACAACTCTGAAAAAACCAGATGGCTCTCTTACATCCAGTCTAAAAGAAACATTACAACACATGATAGACTACTTCGTACCAGAAGATGAAGAAGCAGCTGATAACAACTACCATAAACAAGTAAGAGAGACAAACAGAATACCATTAAAAACACAAGATGATGTCGACTTCTCACAACAAGAAATCAGGCGAATTATTGAAAAAATGGACCCGAATAAATCACCAGGAGATGACGGCATAACTAGCAAGGTTTTACTTCAAGTAGCCAAAATTTTACCGAGATACGTGACAGCCATTTACAATAATTGCCTCAGACAAGCTTACTTTCCTGAACAATGGAAGAAAGCAAGATTACTTCCTATTATAAAGCCAGGTAAAGACGCCAGCATCGAGGTCACAAAATTTAGACCGATAAGCCTCTTAAATACAAGTGGGAAAGTGCTCGAAAAACTACTAATAGACAGAATAATGCATCATATCCAAACCAAAAACTTGATGAATGGCAATCAGTTTGGCTTCACCCCACAACGAAGTACTGTGGACGCTGCAATGGCACTAAAAGATTGTGTAGAAGAAAGTCTAAGGCAAAACCAGTACTTGGTGCTTGTTAGTCTTGACATCCAGGGTGCCTTCGATTCAGCTTGGTGGCCGAGTATCTTGCAAGCTTTGAGGAAATTCCATTGTCCACGTAACTTGTACAAACTCACAGATAATTATTTCAGCCAAAGAGCAGCAATATTAGCGGCAAACAACATCAAACTCGAGAAGAAAGTAAGTAAAGGCTGCCCTCAAGGATCGTGCTGCGGACCGGGATTCTGGAATATACAGTACGACTCATTACTCAGCCTAGAGTACACCGCAAACACAAAGGTTATAGCATTCGCAGATGACCTCATCGTGATAACAAGGGGGAAAACGATTCTGGAAGCTGAAAATTATGCCAATCTTGAAATGAATAAGATAGCAGCATGGGCTATAAAGAACAAAACCAAATTTAATGAGCAGAAGTCGAAGACGATGCTAATAACACGAAGGAAACGAAGGGAACAAAAAGATATACACATCTTTCTCAACAACAAGGAACTACAACAAACCGACAAGATTAAATATCTTGGAATTATCATTGACAAGAGATTTAGATTCAACGAACATATTAAATATGTAACAGAAAGATGCACAAGCCTGATTAATGCCCTTTCCAAAACCGCCAAGATAAATTGGGGTCTTAAACACAAAGCATTAAGAACCATATATAAAGGTGCAATCCTGCCCTTGTTATCGTATGGGGCTCCTGTTTGGATAGATGCCTTGGAGAGGAATTACAACGTCAAAAAACTGAACCAAGTGCAGAGGCTAATAAACATACGTATTGCAAAGGCATTTCGAACCACCTCATATGAAGCATTATGCGTTGTTACTGGACTCACTCCCATTTTGTTCAAGATAGAGGAAATAGTAAACTTGTACTTTGCAAAAACAAGACATAAGTACGATGGTCTAAATCTTGACTACATAATACAGCACAAGAACTGGACACACCCTGCAGAACTCATCGACATAAAAGAAACAGAACAAAGTACAGAATATACGTATGAAATATACACGGATGGCAGTAAAAGTGAACGTGGAGTTGGAGCAGGAGTAGCAATATTTCAGAGTAATGAACTAATCCAACAACTAAGATTCAGATTAGACAATAAATGTTCAAATAACCAAGCTGAACAACTTGCTATCATGAAAGCGTTAGACAATATAAAACGACTAAGAACAATAGGTGAAAGACCATTAGACGAAAGACGAATAGCCATCTACACTGATAGTAAAATTACTCTGGACTCTCTAAGGAATGGAAGCAACCACAACAACCTAATTGAAGGCATCCGAACGAATCTACGGCTGGTGGAGAACGACAGATGGCTAGTGGACTTCGGATGGGTCAAGGCTCATGTGGGGAACTACGGTAACGAACTGGCAGATCGTCTAGCGAAGCAGGCAGCGAGTGACGTCGATCTACAGATCTGTTACGACAAGGTCCCGATGAGTGAAGTAAGGAACCAGCTAGCGGTCATATCCAAAGGAAAATGGGAAAGTGAATGGTCAACTACTTCCAAAGGTACTCTAACCAAGGCGTTCTTCCCTAGTGTCCAAGATAGACTGAAATTGAAGATAGAAGTAACTCCTAACTTGACGACTCTGTTGACCGGACATGGAAGACTCAACGCATATTTTCATCGATTTAAAATCAAGAATAGTGCGACATGTGTCTGTGGGGATGGGGATCAGACAGTGGATCATATCATTTATGACTGTACGAAATTAGGAAAGGAAAGAAGAACACTAATCCAGTCTATACATAAATGTGGTGGAAAGTGGCCTGTGGACAAGACAAAATTAGTGAAAAGTTATGTAAAATATTTTATAAAGTTTGCAAATAGTATAGACTTTGAACAACTACAGTAGGCTGGCTAGTATATAAGGATAAGTTATTTGGGAAGATAGGTTAAAATTCAGAATTAAGTGATAAGGGTCAAAAATAGGTTACTTACATTCTGTAAATAAGCTACAATATTAGAGGGTATAATTTATCTGAAAATAGGCTGATCAAGAGATAGTAAATATGTAAATACTGTAAATATTTTAATGTTAGAATATGTAAATAGATTCTTGTACTTCATAGGTTAGGAATAGGAAAATAAGTCAGATTAAGAAGTACCAATATTATCTTGGCAGTTACACATAGTAGATGAACTACACTAATCCATATTTAATCTAGAATGACAACATGATAATATATAATGTAAATAGATTATGTACTTGAAGGTAAACCTAGGCATGTAGTATTACTTTCCATTTGTAATGGAACATGCTGCTCAGAAAAGGAAAAAAAAAAAAAAAAAAAAAAATACATACATACATACATACATACATACATACATACATACATACATACATACATACATACATACATACGTACGTACGTACGTACATACATACATACATACATACGTACGTACGTACATACATGTCTACATTTTACGTATGAGATATTATTAATGTACTGTATTTTACTGTTCAAAGAATTGTGTAATTAAAAAAAAAATTGGAAATGTTTATAGTCTGCATAGTAACATTTTACCATCATAAGAGAATGTATCTTTTCAGAGTTTACTCATTCAACTGCTTTTTCGTTGGTTAGTTACCTTAAATTTATAACGTTTACTGTTAACAGATGTAATATGTATACTCTCTTTAAAAGCCCTGTTAATATTTTAAATCTCGGGAGGAAAGTGGAAGATAAAAGTAAAAAAAAAAAAAAGAAAAAGAAACAAAGTAGAGACTTTCTCTAATTAACTCATCTCCCACGTATTGAGAGACGAGTTAAATATGGTATAAAATATTTATGAGTATGCTTTTTTATATAAATTTACGTGTTCTAATTTTTCTACGTTTTTTTATCAACTATGAAAGAAAATTATACCATGTGTTCGTATTTAGTTAATGATAATGTTTAATCAAAATTATTGCAAAAGTATAACTTAAGATTATGTAGAATGAGTGTTAATTTTATGCTTTTTAAAATATTAATTAGGGAAGAGGATTTTTTAAATCTCATTGATTGTGTGACTTCAACTTCACTTTTTGCGTTATTATTTTATTTATTATTTATATTATATTATATTATATTATATTATATTATATTATATTATATTATATTATATTATATTATATTATATTATATTATATTGTATTGTATTGTATTGTATTGCATTGTATTATATTGTATTATGTTATGTTATATCATATTGTATTATGTTATGTTATATTATATTATGTTATATTATATTATATTATATTATATTATATTATATTATATTATATTATATTATATTATATTATATTATATTATATTATATTATATTATATTATATTATATTATATTATATTATATTATATTATATTATATTATATTATATTATATTATATTATTCCCGTTTGTATCTCCAATAGTGATCACGTTTAAATGTAAAATTAAAATTAAAATAGGAAATCTAAAAAGTAATAATATGGCATACGGATGCTATTCCTTGTTCTAACACTCTTTCAGCTACAAAAGAAGACGATTGTAGTTTATAATGGAGCAATGTAAATGCAAATATTTAATTAAAATTGAAATTACAAATATTACATATAGGCTACATACAGTTTATCATATATATACAGTTTGCACCTAAAGAGCTAGTGATCGTGTTTGGGACAACTTCAATTACATAATAATTATAACGCTAGACGTTACAAATAAAATTAGTGGCAGTAGAAGCTGAAAACAAAACACTAGTCGAAAAAAGAAAAGAGAAATTATTCATATGAAAAAGTTAAATAGTGACAGTTTTTAATTTAGAGAAATATAATATTTATTCCTCTCACTGAAAATATTACTATTAAGGTTACTTAATTCTGTACTAATTTTAATAAGCTGATTACATGAAATAGATGTATAACTCGTAGAATGAATTTGCCCAGATTTTTTACGTTAAAGTAAAAGAGGTAACATAGTGTTTTCTTATTAATATGAAATGTTTCAATATGATCTTTACACTTAAAACGATTTTTATGAAAAAAGAGTTAAACTATAGTTTTTTTTCCCATATTATGAACTCAAAATTCAGAAGAACAAAATGTGTTTGGTATTAACAGGTTTTGACAAGATAATTTTCATTATTTTTCCTAGCAAAGACAACGGAATAAAATTTGATTAAGCAATTACTCCCGAATCAATTTTACCGTATCAAAGTATAGACTGAAATATTACTAAATAGCCTATATAGCCTAATTCTTAAAAAATGAGTGGGTAAATAATATCTGAGAATGACAAATGTAGAAATGGCTTTATGGAGCCTGTTACATAAGTAAGCTATATGTTTGTCCTTTTTTATATATTGATCAATGACAATACCTATTTAGTTTCTTTAATACCACTTATGTTTAATGAAAACTTCGATTTCGTGACATTTAAAGAAAGTAGATTTGCATAAAGCTATTTTTTGACAATACTCATGCCTTAATTTGCGTAAATATAACTACATTTCCAATTTACACAATGGAAAATAATCATGGTATCTCCTGCATTTGATATAAATGGTGCTCTTGTATCTTTTGTTTATTAATATTTAATAAATCATATGTTGTTCCTAATACAGTACTTTGCGGGACATCTATATTAACTTTTCTTACGCCACCATATATTTCACGATTTTTTGTCATTTGATATTGATTGGTAACAATAAGAAAAATCAAGTATATATACTAGAGCTTTGCTACTACACTTTCGTCTTCCTCTTGGCTCTTTTATTCTGCTGGTGATAGCTCTTAACTTGTTAATAACGTCTTTATTCAGCTTTTGTTATGTTTTCAGTTGCTGAGAATATTAGTGTTCAAATTTAACATGGGAAAGAAGTGGGGTAGAAATTTTTCTTGGAACCTTCCACCACGGACTGGGTTTTTTCGTGTGCCTTAAATCTATGACACGGAATCACAGATTTTATTTACGTTCAGGAGGGAGTAATGCTAAGAGTTTTGTTCTAGATTTTATATAAATTACATTTTTTATCTAAGAAAATCTTTTACCTTGAATTTATTGTAACAAGTAGGACATTCTTTGTTGCTTTCCAAAGTTTTTCTTTGCTCTACAGTTATTACAGAATGTGACGAGAAACAACAAACTTCAGTCTTCTTTATATGGAGTTCCAAAGTTATTGCAGTACATGAACAGAATCAAACCTCTGTCTTCTTTGTGTGAAGCTTTTAGCTGGCTTACTATATTAACTAACGGCTGGGAACGTAAATACATAAGAGGTACTATAAATTCTGCCGTACGCTCTTTTTTACTTTTATTTCGTGCCCGTCACTTTCGAAGGAGAATTGGTTCCCCCCTGTTCATTTTATTCCCCGAGATTAATTTTACCCCGGGTTTGAGCACTTTTTCTGGCAATGTACAGAGTCTGTTTCACTGTACGCGGCATTCCCGTAATGGGCAGTCATCAGCGCACTCTGTTGGGGAATCCTACAACTTCAGGACGTATCAATGCAGTATCCTGCTTGGCAAAATGGGACCCCATCGCTCAGGGACACAATGACAGATGCTTGCAGCTCTGAATAGAGTTTTTATCAGCTGGTCTATGCCATACAGTTCTCCCAGCAACGATATAATTCTCTGTGGAGTCCGTCCTCCATTTTCTATTTTAGAGAAAATGGCGGGTCAGTGATGAAATTTGAATAGAATGGTTTCCAAAATAAAGTTATGCTTTCAAATTGCAATAACTTTCTTGAGACATACAATAATATCATATTAAGGCTATGAATCTATGAAATTTCTAACTCTACATTTTTACGCCAATTAATCTTAAACGTTTACCAAGTATTTTTTACAATGTGGACACGCCTTACAGAAATATCACTTTGATATTTAAATTAGTTTAATTATAATTAATTTTTTTGATTTTTAATACTTAATTATAATTGTCCCAATTTTCAGAGTTTATATAATTTTTCTTTAAATATATATTTAATTTATTTCTGATAGATGTATGTAACATATAATGCCTGCTTTTCATATTTTGTCCATAATTTTTTGAGAAAAAAGACATTTACCCTTTTAGTTGTTAATTTTTCATTTTTTAAAACTTATCACATTATTCACACATGGTAATATGAATACTTTCAATAGCAGAAGGAAACTCATGTGTCAGCTTACTTCACATGCTTTCGTGGACGTCTGTGCAAAATTTCATTGAGATTTTAGGAAATCTGCATTCATTAGAGCATTTTGAATATTACATAATGTTGAAAATTGGAAAATCAAGAAAACGAGTATCAAAGTACGGCATAATAATATATACTATCGAAATTCTTCCTTCATATACAGGCCTACCACACACATTTTTCTCCTACATAACAGCGGGAAATATGAACTGAATGAAAAGTAAAATTATTTAGATTGGTGTTTTCATTTTCCAATTTTTATACACAATAGATAAAAGAGAAAATAAGGCATTTGAAAATCATTATATTTTTTTGCGATTCCTAACAGTGCTTAATAATAATAATGATAATAATAATAATAATAATAATAATAATAATAATAATAATAAAACCGGTATCATTATTTGTAATAAAAATAATAATAGTATTATTATTATTATTTATAATAAGAATAATATTATTAGATTTATAGTATTACTATTATTGTTATTGTTCTTTGCAGTTCTCCATTTTTATACTTGATAGATAAAAGTAAAAATAACATATTTGGAAATCGTAATATATGTTTGCGATTCATAATGGTGCTTTTTCCAGACTGAAATCCAGAAGCTTGTTAACTTTTGAGTCCCTTAAAAAATATATATTTTTATGTTATTAGGAAAGTCTACTACTCGCTTTTAAAAAATTTGAAGTACAGGAACAATTTATTGGATTGACGCAAAAATTTTACAAAAATTGTAATGCATATATGAAGATGGGGGTAATCATATCAGAATCATTCAGTACAACCATAGCTCTACGTCAGAGCTGCTGCTCATCATCTATGCTATTTAAGACCTATCTGCCAGTAGTACATGGGATGCAGCATGTCGAGGAATGGGAATCCACGTTGGAGACAATAATACATTCCCTTTTATATGCCGATGACCATGTGACGTTAGCTCAAAACAAAGAGAATATTCAATATATGATGAGAAAGTTAATCAAATCTTTCGAAGCAGATAGAATTAAATTAAATAAAAATAAAAGTGAATGTTTACTGATGGGAGATGAGAGAGAATATCTAAAACTGTAAAGTGGAATAATTAAGAAAATAGAAGTATTCAAATATCTGGAATCTGATATCGATAAGAGTGGCATCTCAGAATTGGAGGTAAGGTACAGACACAGGCAGAGTGGGTCAGGTAAATTCGACAGTAAAAGCTAGACATGGGGTATTGTGGAATAGAGATATAGCTCTGGAAACAAAATGGAGTATCATTAGAACGATTATAGAAAGTATATTTACTAATGAAAGAGAAAGTTGAGCTATTCCTGAAATAAAGAAAAAAAATAGAGGCTGTAGAAATCAATGCTTTGAGAAGGAGCCTCCAGTTTACTTGACTGGATCCTGTCAGAAATGAAGAGATTAGGGAAAAAATGAGTGCAATAAAACTATTATGGAGAGGTTAAAAGCAAATTGAGATGATATGGTTATGTATGAGACTGGTACAGTACGATTATTTAGTCATGACGGTCGCCGGAGATGTGCGCCTGGGACAGGCGAGTCCATTTAGTTACGCCAAGGGGTGTTTGGGTTATTATTACCGACCGCTCGCCCTTATCTCTACTCTGTAACTCTCCCCACTCCTCCTATTACTTCCCCTCTTCCGCGTCGCTGAGCTGTCAGGATTAAATAATCGGTCTGTACATAGGATAGGAAATGGGCGATTACCTAAGAAAGCAATGGAAAGAAGGGAAGGGGAAGATATAAGACATAGATTGAAGGAGTTCCAAAAGCTATGGAAAACAGAGGATTTGAAGAAAGCCAATGGAGAGATAGTAGTATGTGGCATTGAGAAAAAGAGGAAAACGGATAAGAATTGAAAATCCTATGATGATAATGTTATTAGAAGACCATGGAGTAGCTGAAAGATTAAATTTCACGATACTGTACTAGAGTTACTGTAAAGTTCTTCCCACAGTTTAGTATGAATTTTATTCGTTATTGTAGAAAAATGCCGGGATTATTCTGAATTGCAGTTATTAAATAAGTTATGGAAAATTAATAAAAGTAAATTTAATTTGAAATCGTCTTGTTTACAATCATTGTCTTTGCTTAAATCTTGCTACAACCATGTCTTAAGTGATACAGATATTTTTAGGCGTTAGTACGTTTCCTGCTTGGCCTGATTACTTGTTTGGCGTCTTTCTAATGGTTTCCTCAACTGTAAGGCGAATGTCAGACAATTACATGGCGAATTCTTGGCATCAATTGGTCTAGTGCCATCTCGCTATCACAAATTCCACCAAGGAACTTACTAAAATACATATAAATATTTCTTCCCTTTTATTACCGTTAATTATAACTACGAACACAGTCTCAGTAATTGTTCAGTGGTAGCATATGTAGATATAAATACTGAAGAAATGGCTGAGATTCTCAGAAGGAAAATTATATTACACTGCTCCGTCGATATAGGAGAGAGCCAATGTTTACCAACTTAGATTAAACACACGGAGCAAGTCCCCTGCAATCGGCAAACATCATGTTTAGGTAGAGCATGAAAACCAAGCAATATTATGGACAGTAAAAAATCGATCATACGGGAATGGGTATTTAAGAGTTTTTAATTCATTATGAAAATGGAATTTGATACAACGTAAATAAAAATTAATTTTATTTCCTAGAATATATCTACCTAAAGGCCTACTTACTTACAAATAGTTTTGAGGAAACCAGAGGTTCATTGCCGCCCCCACATAAGCTCGCCATGGGTCCTTATCCTGTCCAAGATTAATCCAGTCTCTACCATCATATCCTACCTCCCTGAAATCCAAATCTCATAACCTTATTCCTTTGCTGTGGTCGTGCCAGAAATTCAGTCCCATTCCGAGGCTTGTTGCATGGTTTCGTAACAATTTGTTTTTTACGGTGATGGGTTGTTAGCTTGTTAGCTCTTCGCCAAAACCCCAAGTAGGAGGACCACCCCTTATCGACTGTCCACGACTGCTTATTCAATATATTCGCAGATACCCTCCATATCTGGAGGCCGTCTCCTCTATCCGCAATCCGAGGACCGCCATGCCGTGGTGATAGGGATCCACAATACATGGGTATCGTCCACACCAGTGGAGTAGCGGTCAGCGCGCCTGGCCGCGAAACCAGGTGGCCCGAGTTCGAATCCCGGTCGGGGCAAGTTACCGGGGTTTTCCCTCAACCCAATTCGAGCAAATGCTGGGTAACTTTCGATGTTGGACTCCGGACTCATTTCACCGGCATTATCACCTTCATATCATTGAGATGCTAAATAACCTAGATGTTGATACAGCGTCGTAAAATAACCCAATAAAATAAAAATTAATAAAAATACCTATAAAATACGATAATAAATGAATGAATAAATGGATAAATAGGTAAATAATTAATAAATATTACGTTAAATTGTCCAGCAATATCGTTAATATATGCGCCAGATGTAGGCATTGAATAAAGTTTACTTTGTCAGAAATACTCAGACGTGAACGTTTTTGTCACGTGAAGCCTTACCGGTATGCTGGAGCTTGGATTCTCGTCACAACAGATCATGTTGTACTGTTTTGCTGTTTTCTTTAGACTCAAACGCATTCTACTAAATAGATGGAGCAGTGAATCTTCTACTACTGCCACTGAATGTGATATTGCCATGCTCCAAAGCCACCGCAGAGACATCGCAGGAGGTCGGCGGGGACAACCATTCAATGTCTTAAACGATGATAAATTACTTCCATTTCCTACGTCGGGAATCGAACCACGGACCGATTGGATAAGCAGTGCACACTAACTCAGAGTCACCACCTCTGACAACACTTACTATACATAAATAAAATAATTTTTACAATTAATTTTAAGATAATCCGTCGTTTTTTCGATTTCGTTGACAAGAATGTTTAATAATCCAGTGAAAGTAATTCATTTGACTTGCTTTGTATTCATAAGTTACAAGGTTTGAGTAGACACGCGTATTTAAATATATAATAAAATAAAATAAAAAGTTATTTTGTGAAATCGCTGGTGGACAAAGAAGGTTCTTGGCGGTATGTTTCCGCAGGTTCCTCTCTCTTCCCCAACCGACTTTTTACCATTGCTCTATCATGATTGTGGTGATGTGTATGTTCTTGGTTGAATCCACATTTGTACAGGTCCTAGTTATGTTGGTACTCTACAGCCATTTAGAGATGCTATGGTGCACTGAGGGCAAAATTGTAAAAAAAAAAAAACTATATCGTGTCTTGGGAACGCTTGGGAGGACGCAAAATCATGTGCCCACTATTGCATTAAGTATTTGAATAATTTATAATAATTTTTGTATTTACAGAAGTCGTAATTTAAAATTGTTGTAAAAGCGTTAAAATATTACTGATCTCTAATGAGATTGTAATCGGATTATTATTTTTTTTTCATACCGCCACTAAAAATTTGCAATACCCTAATTCAGTCGCACGCAAATGTGAAATTAAAATGTCAAAGAATATTTGAAAATAAGTTATTTTTAAAAAATTTATCGATAATAAATATGCAGACTCTGTTGTCAATTTTCGTACGTTTTAATAAGGGATGCAAAGATATTCGTCTGATGTTCTCGAAGTGGAAATGATTTTGTGGTTTAAAGATATTTAAAACAAAATAGATTTAATTTTTTACTAAAATTGTTATATTTCATGTGTGTCATTACCGGATAAATTGATAATTGGATTCTTGACGAGAAGAAAATACGACCACTATGTTAGGAAAAATCTTACAGGCAACAACCATGAAGAAGCGAGTTATTTGATTTAAGGTTTAATAAAACGGTTAAAGCCTATTTCTGTGAGAATATAGGAATCATTCAGAGGGAATAGTAAATTTTTTAGGGAGTGATATGTTCATTATTCTGAGTAAAGAAAGTCGGGAAGGGTTGTTTACGAGACACACAACCGCAATTTTTGTGCGTGAATATGTCCCTGATAGAATTTCTGTTAAGGTAAACGTCAGCATTGACTATCAACGTTTCTCCTTTCCAAATATCCTGAAAACCTGGTAATCATCGCTGTACTGAGACTCCTAAAAGTAGTCACCTTCTATGCATTGAGAGGAAACATGTCGGTTACAATAGTGACCATCATGCTCTATCGTTTGCGACACATTGCTTATACGCCAGCTCCCATTTGCGCTGTATACGCCTCGACATTGTCAATTTTGTCTCTCCACTCAAATTCACTGGCGAATTTTTCCAATTTAACTTGTCGACTGGTAATTGTTGCTCTATTAAGATTATAACTTTATTCGTTTCTAATCGTTTGACACAATTGCGAACGTTCTATCGCTTCGTGTCCTCGAGTTACACTGCCTTGACTGCCGCGGGTTAAGTGAGATATGGTCCACTTTGCAATAGGTCCTTTCTACGAAAATGTCCAACGTTTACAAATGTCCACATAGAAAATTCGTCCATGCTATAAAATGTCCTTACTTGGAAAGTCCAGTGTCAACAAGTCCTCTTCTTAAAAATGCCCTACGTTCAAAAATGTCCACAAATAAATTTGTCCATTTCCCTAAAATGTCCGACAAGGAAAATTGCAAGGAAAGTGCAGAGAAATTTATTGGCATTTCAATTATGTTATACATATTATATATGTAATACAAAACCTACATCTATTGTTAAAAAAATTATCTCATTATATATAGTGCGGTAAGTATTTTCAGTGTTACTTGCAGTTAGGTAATATACTAAAACTACAAACTACAAAACTTCCAACAATCCCATGCACTGTGAAAAGCTGAAAGAATTGATTTGTTACAGTCTTGAACGTGCCATCACTGAAAATCGTGGTAGCCAAATTCTAAATTTCTATCAGTGGCAAACATTAACACACTCGTCCTTCATCACTAACACCTGAATCAAAGAACATAAAATTTTTCTCCTCAATGTTTTGTTGTAGGGTTCAAAATGTCAATTTCTCTTATTGATTGAGAAAGTGGAGGACGATTTAGCTTCTGCTGATAAGTAACCATTCTGATTACTGCATTTCTTTGAGGAAGACTTACGATAATTCCTTCGTTATGAACTCCACCAAGTTCCTGTCTGACAACAGAGCCGGGAGGTTAGTTAGTAACTCATCTCTGTTGAACAACCTTGTATGTTGGACCTTTTTGTATGATGGGCGTTATAATAAGGTGGACCACATAGATGTCGGGCTTTTTCACACCATGGACAAATTGTATGTAGGACTTGAAATGCTGGACTATTTAGTTTGTGGACTTTTTTTTGTGGACCTTTTGTAATTGTGGACATTTCTTTATGGACCTCATAACCTGGAAGCCTGCCGCGCGACCTACTAATTCGTGCCTCAACTTTCCCCATCCCACGTATTGCTAGTTGGCGTCACTCGTTCTAACTCAAGGTCACGTGGAATACCTTGATCTTTCATCTGTTGATCGCCATTACTTCTTTGGAATATGTTCTATAGTTCAGAAATTATAGGCGCGACAAAATATGCTTGAAAATGTGTCGATCGACTTTCTGGGATGGTACCCTAATACTGGCCCCAACTTATAGACTTACTTACAAATGACTTTTAAGGAACCCGAAGGTTCATTGTCGCCCTCACATAAGCCTGCCATCGATCCCTATCCGGTGCAAGATTAATCCAGTCTCTAGCATCATATCCCACCTCCCTCAAGTCCATTTTAATATTATCCTCCCATCTACGTCTCGGCCTCCCCGAAGGTCTTTTTCCCTCCGACCTCCCAATTATGATGATAGAGACTGGATTAATGTTGCACAGGATAGGGACCGATGGCGGGCTAATGTGAAGACAGCAATGAACCTGCGAGTTCCTTAAAAGCAATTTGTAAGTATGTTTATTGGATTCAGTTTTACATTTAGAATAATAATAAGTACCCTCTGATTGAAATTCTGGCTGATATGTACATCTATTATCGGCCAGTAGGCCTATATCTCACTTGATATGTGTCAGAGGAAGAACAGTTGTTTTTATCTGAAGTCTGACTAGTATAATATGTAGCTAGTGGGCGATTATCTCCTGGCCTAGTTGCCTCATAAGTGGTATCTTCTTCGTATCACTTGTGAGGTTCAGTGTTGTTTTCGAACAGTTGACTGAACAACAACAATAATAAAATAATATCGTCTTCTTACACGAAGTGCAAATCTTTTACCTATTGAAGTAGGCTATATTTTAGAACTTTATGTTGATTGTATGTGATAAAACTTAAATTCTATTTTTTGTTACTTTATATACTTTATTTTCTGTCCTATTGCATTACATTGTATGGACGTCATTAGAAAATGCTTTCAACACGAAATAAAGTGTTAAAAAATATTTGCATCAACCGCATCCGCTTCGGCCACAAATTAAATTCTAGAATAATGAGGTCGTTAAAACATGCAGATCGTGGCGGTATGCAAATGGCCGCCGGATTACTGTGGATGTTGATTAGTGGCTGTGCTTCAGAGCGTAATGCCACTTTTCAGGAAACTTCTTTTTTATCTTCTAAGACTACAAAGACGTTCATTTAAGTCTTATATAAATACCTCTCAGCCTTTTCCTTGCTTTTAAATTACCACAAAATACAATGTACTGCATAGTTTACCACATTTCACAGATTTCATATATCAGGCTTTGTCATCTCCATCTCCCCGTACTTGTGTCAATATCCCACTCTACTGTTCGAATCTTATCTTGTTTACTGATTAGCGATTATGTATTTATCCGAATTAAGAAGCAAGTAGAATAGGAAAAAATTTAGGCACTTTTTCCATTTTTTACCCACTGAGAATCGGTACGTGTGAATCTTCTCTTCGGTTTGCTTACCCTGCAATATTTTGAACGGCGTTCTTACAGTATGTACGAAGTTCAATCAATAAATTTCCGGAAAATCATGAATGTAGGCAAAACACAGGACACAGGAAACGGAGAAGTTATCTAGAACTAGGGAAACGCCTGGAATCTATGCTAAATGCATCACTTAAAGGGCAGAGAAGACAATTAGCCATAAGGCGATGTGTAGAGATTCAGGAATAATCGCAATCGGTATTTTGACATTTTTGTACAAAGTCACGTGTAGAAAGAAACTCAATTCGTAAAGATAATCCGATGCTGTTTAATAATCTGACTCAACAGGCATGGAAGCAATTATCTTCTCTGACAGACGCATATACGTTTAGGGGAGAGTTGAGTAGTATCGGGCATCGGGTAATATCGGACAGTGAGTTTCTTTCATCTACAACCAGATTATAGTACTTGAATTACATGGTTACGTTTCTGCGATGTCGCATACATTTACGTAACCACGTCATTCAGGTACTACCATCTGTGGTAGATGAAAGAAAAGCACTGTCCGATATTACCCAATGTCCGATACTACCCAACTCTCTCCCCTAACGATACAAAAATAAGAGTAGATCGGACATATATTGATTGGCCCTCATACCTACATGAGAATCTTACAGATTAGCAATTTTTTTCCAAAATTCTCACAATAGTGTAGTATAGACTAAACAGGCCGAAGAAACAGATATTTGAAGGTTATTTTCCAAACAATATAGGTTGTTCAAATGAGCGATCTTGGACCAATGAAGAAACAAAATAAAACTCTTCAAATACCATACAAGTATAAGAAATTGTTAATATGAATTTGACGGATATTTTCTACTCATACTTTTACGTTTATAGCTAGAAATAAAATATTTTAACATCTCTCCGTTATACTCATCTCTAGAATTTGTTGGAATGGCATTAAAAGCGTACATAATTGAAATCTCTTTTTTTATATCTCTAATGACATTCGCATATGAAATTGTAATTAAATTTTAGGACTAAAGTGGTTTAGTTAATTTCCTTTATACTCATCTCTAGAATTAGTTGGAATTGCATTAAAAACGTATATAATTGAAAAACCTTTTTTATATCTCTAACGACACTCGCATATAAAATTGTAATTAAATCTTAGGACTAAAGTGGTTTAGTTAATTTCCTTTATATTCATCTCTAGAATTAGTTGGAATTGCATTAAAAACGTATATAATTGAAAACTCTTTTTTATATCTCTAACGACACTCGCATATGAAATTGTAATTAAATTTTAGGACTAAAGTGGTTTAGTTAGTTTCCTTTATACTCATCTCTAGAATTAGTTGGAATTGCATTAAAAACGTATATAATTAAAAACTCTTGTTTATATCTCTAACGACACTCGCATATGAAACTGTAATTAAATATTAGGACTAAAGTGGTTTAGTTAATTTCCTTTATACTCATCTCTAGAATTAGTTGGAATTGCATTAAAAACGTATATAATTGAAAACCCTTTTTTATATCTCTAACGACACACGCATATGAAATTGTAATTAAATTTTAGGACTAAAGTGGTTTAGTTAATTTCCTTTTTACTCATCTCTAGAATTAGTTGGAATTGCATTAAAAACTTATATAATTGAAAACTCTTTTTTATATCTCTAACGACACTCGCATATGAAATTGTAATTAAATTTTAGGACTAAAGTGGTTTAGTTAATTTCCTTTATACTCATCTCTAGAATTAGTTGGAATTGCATTAAAAATGTATATAATTGAAAACTCTTTTTTATATCTCTAATGACACTCGCATATGAAATTGTGATTAAATTTTAGGACTAAAGTGGTTTAGTTAATTTCCTTGAAATATCGTTTTAAGCACATTCATAAAAGAGATAGTTTACTTCTTAATGTAATTAAAAATAATTAATAAATTAAAAATTAATATTTAATATAATCCAAAACATTTTAACTACCTCGAAACCCGAAACATATACCTGCTCTCTAATCCTCTGCTCTGAACATCCTTCTACTCACAATCTTTCAACGTTTTCTCCGTCTTGCATGGTTTGCTTCAAGTGAATTGTTGCAATCTGCTCCATCATTTTGAAATGCCCTGTAAATTTCAATGTAATCTGAGACGAGTAATTTAATTTACAAAATTAATTACATGGTATAATGTGCCATGCATTAATATAATTTACTGCATTGAATCATTCATATGAATTTAATGGTGAATTACTTATAACATGGTTTCTTTCTTTGCAGGTTACAGCGGATTATTCACATCGAGAAACAAAAGGTAAGTTCCCAACACATATTTAATAATATGAAAGCAAATACATTAAATTAATTACAAAGGGCTATAAAATACATGAATGAAAATATAGGTGGAATATACGCATATGAGTGTCAGTAATTTTAAAAAACGTTGTAAACTGTATCAGTGCTTCTCGCGTCTGCCGTCAGATCCAAAGAGATCAAAATTATTTTACGTGTATGAACACGGAATATGCTTACTCAAATAATGAAGAGGAACTGAAATGAGAGCCCAGTGTGTTCTTTTGAAACGTTCGTTCGTCATTAACTTTGAAGAATGCGAAGCTCAGGATTTAAATCCCCATTTTTTTCATCAGATTTACTCCGTTCTCATTTTCTGATTAAAGATTCAGGGATGGGCTTTTATTTGTAAGCATTTTATACCTATTGTATTGAGTAAACCCGTCTACCCATTAGTCGTATTAGAACAAGACAGTGAATAAAGGTATTCAATAATTTTGTAAATTAAAGGAATTGAGTACATACTTGAAAACCTTTTAGGTTAAAAGGTAAATAATTTTACCTGAGTTATTTAATTTTTTATTGTTAGAAAAATGTGTCAGCTACATTTTATCTATAAATTTCTTGAATGCCCACTTACTTATCGATATCTGGCTTTCTTCAATTTACACATTTCATAAGGACTGAAGCTCTCAACTTCCATTGCTACCTTCTCTAAAGTGTTTTCAGTACATTAACAACAGAAATAATGTGATTTAATTATTATTTCCACCAAACATAAACATTTTTACTTTCACTTGTATTGAATTAGGCTATAGCCTTTAATTAAAATTTTTTATTATGAAATTTAACTATAACATTTTGGTTTTGAGCACAATTATAGTCTTAAATTTCTTATTTTACGATTAAAAATAATCCTTTTTTTCAGTGACAAATTTATTATCTTTCATTCCGTAATTTTCGAAACAACAAAAAATTATTTTCATACAGGACAAAATTATACTTTTTATTATAAACTGTAACAGAACTGTTTCCATTTCTGGAGATATATAAGTTTTTCAACATAATTATAAGGAATTTAACGCTATTACTTTGATTAAAAATATTAGGATTTTTAAGTTCTCAGTTTACGAAATGTAACGACATTCACTCACTCACTCACTCACTCACTCCATTCACTCACTCCAGTCATTCATTCATTCATTCATTCATTCATTCATTCATTCATTCATTCATTCATTCATTCATTCATTCATTCATTCGTTCATTCATAACGTAGTAAAATCTCCCAGTTATTATATCGTCGGCTTACAAGCAAAACACATTAAGTAAAAAATATACCTATAAGGAAAAGGTTGTTTCGAAAGCTCTTAATCAAATTGAATTCTCAAAATATTATATTTAGTAAGTTGTTTCTCTTTATGTGTATTTAATTTTCTAATTCTAAGTTTATACACACATTATATACGTTATATTCCTTGGAGCAATAACAGTCTGTCAGATATTCCTCTCACTAAATCCTTGTTTGAGGTTCAGGGATTATTGAAAATTTTTCTGAGCGACTACTATAGACTACTTTATTTTATTGAAGGAACATATCCTTGACTATATCTTATACAAAAGAGTGGAAAAAAAATATTTTACACATATCAGAAAGAAATTCAATGATATTTCTGTCATGTTGATAATGTAGGTAGTACGTGAATGTACGTAAGCCGATTGAAAATAGCATTGTATTAATTCTAAAATATACGTCTCTCAAAATATTGTTGTTCATGTCCGAAAATACGTTACTGCGAAATTCTATCTGTATAATCACGTTGCAAATGTGTATGTTATGCGTTGTGGAAATAACAATCTCTTAATTTCTAAAATACCGTTAAGCCTATACGTCTCTCAGAATATTAGTCTTATGTTAAACAAATTGACTTAGGCCTATTGCAAGTCTATATTGTATCTGTATTCTGTGTATAAAATAAAAATTAATATAATATGTTCTGAATTTGTGAGACATAGTTTTTCAAGTCTTATTAAAAAAAACCTGGGTATGATATAAGTGGGTGTACAACGATCAAGAAGTAAAAAAAATATTCCAATATAAATTAAATTATATATGTACATAATGATTCGATGCTGAAACTGATCAGAAAAAGGAAAAGGAATCATATTTTCGTTGGGTTTTACTTTGTTCATAGTTTGATTTTTCTATTATTTTATTTGTGTTTCTGGTGGTGTGGATGAGAAAGCCTAATGGCCTTAACTACACCAGAATAAATAAATAAAAACAAATAAATATATAAATTTAAAAACATCCTTGAACGTGAGGCACATGATGACAGGTTTTATTTTCGGTGCCTGATTTGCAACTGTTTTAAATTGAGTTAACGCTGGCAGGCATTTCGCTAAGGAGTTCATCAATTCATGTAAGTGACGTTAAGTAAAGAATAAATCTTAGCTTAGTAAAGGCAATTCGTTTTGGTTGTCTATAGTTATTTTTCCGAGATTTCCGAAAATGCAATAAGCAGTTTAATTAAAAACAGAAGCAGAAAGGAAAACCCGTGCAACGCCGGGTGTCTTCAATAAAATTGCACACAATTTCAAATGTTCAGTTTCGGTATCTAAAAAGATACTACCCGTTATGTTTTCAAGATGGTTACGTTGGCGTTCTTTTCTGTGGCACAGACAAGTTTACTAATGATCTCGCAGTCTGGAAATTATCTGGATCCAACCTGAATCCGGGCAGTATTTTCCAAGTTATACTAGGACAATGTTAAAAATTTGTACATTTTCACTAACATTACGTTTATATTTTTACTGTACAGTATAATTACGATGCTTAATATGTTATCTGAATTTATGCCTATCTATTTTGGCCAATTTGCATTAGTCACTAAATATTCGCCATAGGTTTCTACCATTCAATTGGATATCAAGGAAAAATTGTTCTACACAATCAACATTCTTATATGAATTCGAATTCCAGCAACCGATAGGTCATCGAGCTCCCCATTCTTCTGAAATATTAATATTTAAACTTGCATTCATATTATTCCAAGTTTTAAGACATTTTTAAAAAGTTGGCAATTTTTTTAAGTACTACATGAATTTCGATTGGATGGATGAAGAATAGTTTTGCTTCCTTTGTATATTTTTGCTCGGAAAAATATAGCTAAACCATACGAAAATTTCGTGAATTAAATTTAAACTTTAGAGGCCGATGGAAATATTTGGCGACTGGTGAAAATTAACTAATAAACAACTATTTGATTTGATAAGTTGTTAGTTAGTGATATTGTCATCATCAGTATTGCGCTAGTCTTTTGTAATGAAAGTGATAGACCCTAAATGTAGGTGACTGTGAAACACATATTGACTTCTTACCAATCCCAATCATTTGAATGTGGTACACTGTATCTCTAGTGACAATTTTTCACTAACTTGAGCCGAATTTCGAACTGTAATGAATCTTGTGACTGTTAAAGTTGGTTTTCTGTCAATATTTCTCTCTTACTGTCATTCTAATTTCAACAAACCTCCATTCTGAAGACAGCGTTAATATGTATTTCTTAGTAGCAGTGGTGCCAATTCAGCGGATTTCGCGCTAAATATAGCTTTTTTGAATAACAGTCTCGCGGGTAAAATTATATTATCCCGCTTAGCGAGAATACTAGCGGTTTTTAATCTTTAAAGTTTCTGAAATGAAATTCACATTAGCATTATTGACGGCTTTCATAATTACATTTAATTCGTTCAGTTTGTGTTTTCTGAAATAATAGATGTGTTAATGTAGTGATAATTTTCTATATAGTTACCATTAAAACCCGAAATCCGTCAAAACCAGTAAACTAGTAAACTAGTAAAAACTAGTTTAAGCAGATATAGATAGATAGGTTTTTGTTTGGTAAAAGCCTAAAAAAACCTAAACAAACGTGTTGTTGATTTGCTTGTTTATGTTAGTTAATTATTTAGGATACAATTAATTATGATACTTAATTATTCATTTAAAGTTTTTGTGACTGCAACCTGCGTATATTTTTGTGTGGCTTTACTTTGTTTATAGTGTATTTGTTTCCTTTTTATTTCTATTATTGAATTTGTATTTCTGGCAGTGTGGAAGAGAAGGTCTGATGGCCTTAACTACACCAGAATGAATAAATAAATAAATAAATAAATAAATAAATAAATAATAATTTAAATATGTTGTGGCTGGATAAAAAGTGTTCAAAATTGCTTTATAGCGCCATATTGGAAATTATAAAAGTGTGCAATATTCGTTACATTGGCGGGTGGATGCTCTATATTACCCGTGCGCTCCGCTGCACCCGTTAGAAATAAATATAAAGTAATTACATAATTAAAATAGGACATTTGATCCAGGGAACATTCGTGTTTCATAGAAGGATAAATCGTTTAATATGTTACTTCATTTAAATTGCATCCAAATAATTAAAATGCGATCATTTTGGTCCAGAGACACTCATTTGGTGCAATGACAATTCCTTTAACATGTTTCTTAATTTTTATTACATGCAACCATAGTTTAATGAAGATTGACATCATTTAGATTTAATGTGTATATTTTATTTTATTTGTTATAGGTTTCCATTGAATTATGGTAATAACTAAATTTTAACCCTTGTTTTCTACGTATTCAATAAATGGCGCTTGGCCCACTATGGTACTGAACCCTTCAAATAACTTAAATTATATTATATATATTATATTATATTACATTATATTATATTATATTATATTATATTATATTATATTATACTATATTATATTATATTATATTATATTATATTATATTATATTATATTATATTATATTATATTATATCAGAAGTTACTGTAATAACATTATAGCATTATGTCCATCTAGAGAAACTACACTTTCCAGTGGTGAAATAATAATTAATTATACAAATCGGTTAAATTAGCTTCCGATATTACTTCATACAAACACAGAAACATTCTCTGTAAGCTATCTTTCATAGCTTTCGATTGTTGCTGTCCAAGGCCCCTTATAGACGAAGTCATTTGTTTTTTAATTCATTACACGGCCTTAAGATGGCAGTTATTTTAATTTTAAAACTCATTTATCTCATTAAATATCAGTCCTATCAAAATTTTTCAAAGAATAAAACTTATCGCAAACTATTTTCAAAGAAACGTTTGTTATGTAACATTTTTTACAAAAATGAATAATAAGCGAGATATTTCGATTTATTTAATTCAGGCCCACTTATAACCCCCCTTTTAAGTAATGTATTTTGAATGCCATATAGCCTAAAATCTACAACGAACTTAATTTATATTCCAATTTTCATCGAAATCGTTTCATCCATTATCGCGTGAAAAGGTAACAAACATATAGACACACAGACATACATACAAACAAAAATTTCAAAAAAGTGATTTTCGGTTTCAGGGTGGCTAATTATATATGTTAGGACCAATTATTTTTAGAAAATCGAAAATTGCCAGAAAAATTTCGTCTATAGATTTATTATTAGTAGGCTATAGATTATTATTATTGAATAATAATAAGTACACATTAAGATCTAGAGAAATATGTTAGAAAATCGCGGGTTTTCGAAAGCCATCTAGCGGGATTATATGAAAAACTGTTGGCAACACTGCTTAGTATCCTATCTTGCAGATAATAGGCTTTAAATAAAGCATACTAGGTTTCTTCCGGAATAATTGTACTATTTTTCCTACACTCGGATGATATTTTGATGCCAGTATCGGTTATACCCACGCTAGAATTGTCAGCGTAAGATTCAGTGCATGCTGTGTAAATCATACGCCTCCTGTACGTGATGCGCGGGTTATAAATGCATAGCACTGAGATTTAACGCGTTTATGTCGGGAAAAGTGTCGTCCATGTGTGACATCGTGTCGCTGTCGACACGATATTAGCAAAGTTTGTGGGAAAAAGTTGTGACTAATAGTTGCAAGGGTAGCTCAAAGGGTGCATTTGTTGAATTATAACCCTAAATTCAATGTTCCTGAATGCTATTGCAAGATCATTCATAAAATTTTCTCTTCAAGCTCTTCTTATTCATCGTCATAATCATCATTGTTATCGGCGTCATCATCATCATTATCGTAATCATCATCAAGAGGTGATAAGTTATAATTTAGGAATATTTTGCATTTTATACATCTTGATTACACAACTTTTAACACTGTATCACTTCGGAATATGTGTGATAAGAACTTTCTTGTGTTAAATTTTAACGTACCTTGTTAACATGTTTCGACCTATTTTGGGTCATCTTCAGAAATGGTCGTTGTTGGTCTTGGCGCCTCTTGTTTCCTGTGAGGATGCGTTCGTAGTGTAGAGTAAAAGAGTGTATGTGTTTTGAAACTGAGTTGTGTGTTGAGAATATCGTTGGGGTGTGTTTTCGTGTGTCTGTATATTTCATATTGTTCTAGTGTGTTGAGTTTCTGGCTTTTTGATTGGATGTGCAGTATTTCCATGTCTGTGTTGATGTCTCTGTAGGTGTGGTTGGTATTTGTGATGTGTTCTACATATGTGGAGGTGTTTTGTAATTTTGTTATGGCTGCGATGTGTTCTTTGTAACGTGTTTGAAATGATCTGCCTGTCTGCCCTATGTAGAAGTTGTTACAGGTGTTACATTTGAGTTTGTATACGCCTGTGTGGTTGTATTTGTTTGTTTGTGTTGTTTGTGTGTTGAGATGTTTTTTGTAGAGTGTTATTTGTTCTTTATGCGATGTTGTAATTTAATTTCTTGAATGAGGTTGCAATTTTATGTGTGTTTTTGTTTTCGTATGTTAGTGTGATGTATTTTTTGTGTTCTTGTGTTTGTGTTGTATTCTTCTGTTTTTTGTGGTTTTGTTTTGTCTTACGTATTATGTTGTCTGTTATGTTGGGGTTGTATCCGTTTTTTTGTGCTATGTATTTGATTGTGTTTAGTTCTTCGTTGTAATCCTGTTGATTCATTGGTATGTTGAGTAGTTTGTGTACCATTGTTCGGAATGCAGCTTGTTTGTGTTGTGTGGGGTGGTTGAATGTGTTGTGTATGTTTGTTGTTGTTGTGGGTTTTCTGTATACTTTGAATGTGTGTTTGTTGTCTATTTTTGTTTTTGTGAATACTAATGAAAATAGGATGTTCCACCTCCATCTTCATTTGAATATCCCAGGTCATTTAAGTGGCATTAGTGCACATCAAATTTTAATAAAACTTGGAAAAGCGAATCTTCGTCCTGAATATTTAATTCCAAGGCCGCCGCGGGAAGGTCCATCCAAACTACGAACGCACTGTATGAAATGTCAACGATTTAGTGAACGTCATACACCACAATCAACGAGCAACGAACTAGCGTGCTGCTTGATCCAAGAGGCGTCTTAGAATTAAATCTCAGTTCACCATTCAAATCAGTTCACAATGTATATCTCTAAATTAAATTAAATAGCTCTTCAAATATTTGGAATGTTTGCAGAGTAGAGTTTTCATATCTTAATTTAGCGAATATAAACCGCTTTTTCAGTTTCAAATTCCGAACTGTGTTAAGTATAACAGTGTTAAATTTAACTCTAACTTATCGTCTCTCGACACACGACTACTTTAAAAAGACTACTTACTACACTGCTCCGTTGATATAGGAGAGAGCTAATGTTTATGTACTTAGGGTACCTACACGTTGGACCAACGATAAACGATAAAAGAAACTACCTAGCGACGCTTTGGTATTATCAAAGAATCAAGTGTTCATATCGGAGCAACGAGGACGCGGAAAGCGAACATTTTGATACATCAGTAAAAGATATTCAGTGCATCCACTTAATGAAAGAAATTATAGGAAATATCAGCTGCTAAGTTCAAGGTTAATATAACTTAAATACGTACAAAATTAAACCCGTTTCTCATCCCAAAGATAGTATAAATTCGTTGTGTTGTGATTGGTTATTGTGATCACATAACATATGACGAATAAATACACAACTGATCAATTTGCCAATATCTACAATAATTAATTTAATATGCCAAAATAATAATAAATCGATTAATATTCGGATATATTGATAACCACCGGTAATTATACAGATTATTATTATCTTAATCAGAGATCATATGAACGACAAGAGCGAAGAAAATGGAACTTTTCTTTTTCGTCGCTTTTATCGTGTATCTTCTCTTTTATCGTTACTCCATTATGCACATCTCAATAACAATGCATGCTTCAATTCTCTCTGATATAGCATCGATGCTTCTTTTATCGTTTATCGTCGCTCCAACGTGTACGTACCCTTAGATAGAACACTCGAAGGAAGTCCCCTACAATCGGCAAGCATCATGTTTAGGTAAAGCATGAGAGCCAAGGAATATTATGGACAGCAAAATATCGATCATATGGGAATGGGTATTTAAGAGTTATTTCATTATAAAAATTGAATCTGATACAACGTTAAAACACAAAGTAATTGTATTTCCTACAATACATCTATCTATAAAATATAATAATGAATGAATTAATCAATATTACCTTAAACTTCCTAACAATATCCTTAATATTTGCGCTGTTTTCAAGATGTTAAATAATATTTACTTTGTCAGAAATACTCAGACGTGAACGTGTTTGTAACATGATGCTTTACCGGTATGTAGGGGCTTGGATTATCGTCACAACAACAGACCACGTTGTACTGTTTTGCTGTTTTTTTTAGACTCAAATGCATTCTACTAAATAGGCGGAGCATTGTATACATTTTGCAGTGTAAAAAATTCACTCCTTTCGCTTGTTATTATTATTGTATCATGTTTTATTTTGTTATAAGTTTATATGAATTTTTGTTCATCTCCTACACGCTTATTCATTACCATGAAGATGTTTTACACTATGCTAAGCTAAAAGATGTGCTAGCACATGTGAGAAAATGAAAAAAAATCTTAATATTTAATTTGATTTACTTTTTGTTGGAGTTCGAAAATATCCTATTTATTAGTATTTATTTTCTCTCTGGCTCAGAGATAATATTGTGTTTGGTGTTCTATTTTATATAAAATCGGAACATACCGCCTACCGCGCACTATTCATAAAAGGTGAATACAATTTGTGATGTCCCAATGTATTCGACAACTGTAAACTGGACAAGTTATATGTCAATAATCTTCTTCCGCATATAAAATACTGAGAAAATAGTTATGTAGAAATTTGTTCTCCTGTTATAGCTGTAATCTTCATACTATGGGTATATTAAAGCGATTATGCTTCAATGCACGTAGGAAACCATTCAACCAAGCGTTTATGGGCTATCATATCTCGGAAACTTGATTGTTCACTACTACATCCAAATTGAATTACTCTGCCGGGTGGATGAAACTGTTACGTAGATTGTAGAACCTCATCTTCGACTGGAGACTTGGATCGCCAATGAAATTGTGTAATTTCGTCGACTCGCTTGTGACATCCCCTGTAAAGCTAGGTTATAAAAGCGGTTTCACTTAAATAACTGAAATTCATTCAAGGAAACAGCGTGTGGAAATAAAAATTGTCTGAATTCATAGAAGAGTATTATTTTTTAATATAGTACTTAAATACTTACTGGCTTTTAAGGAACCTGGAGGTTCACTGCCTCCCTCACATAAGCCCGCCATTGGTCCCTATCCTGAGCAAGATTAATCCAGTCTCTATCATCATATCCCACCTCCTTCAAATCCATTTTAATATTATCTTCCCATCTACATCTCGGCCTCCCCAAAGGTCTTTTTCCCTCCGGCCTCCCAACTAACACTCTATACGCCCATACGTGCTACATGCCCTGCCCATATCAAACATCTGGATTTAATGTTCCTAATTATGTCAGGTGAAGAATACAATGTGTGCAGTTCTGTTTTGTGTAACTTTCTCCATTCTCCTTTAACTCCATTCCTCTTAGCCCCAAATATTTTCCTAAGCATCTTATTCTCAAACACTCTTAACCTATTTTCCTATCTCAAAGTGAGAGTCAAAGTTTCACAACCATAAAGAACAACAGGTAATATAACTGTTTTATAAATTCTAACTTTCAGATTTTTTGACAGCAAACTGGATGATAAAAGCTTCTCAAGCGAATAATAACAGGCATTTCCCATATTTATTCTGTGTTTAATTTCCTCCCGAGTATCACTTATATTTGTTGCAGTTGCTCCCAGGTATTTGAATTTTTCCACATCTTCAAAGGATAAATTTCCAATTTTTATATTTCCATTTCGTACAATATTCTCGTCACTAGACATAATCATATACTTTGTCTTTTCGGGATTCTCTTCCAAACCTATCTCTTTACTTGCTTCAAGTGAAATTCCCGTATTTTCCCTAATCGCTTGTGGATTTTCTCCTAACATATTCACGTCATCCGCATAGACAAGCAGCTGATTAATATAGTATTTAAAATAATTTTAAATTAAAATTTTCATTGTTGTAGGAACTCCGTTTGATTTATTAAGAGCGAGTTTATATGTATTATTTTAAAAGCGTGAATTGAAATAATGTGATAAATCAGTAAGAGGACATTAATACTGCATTATTAAAATTGTTTTCTAATTTTAGACAGTGATACTGGTCATTGGTTTCGAATCTGATTAAAATATCGACTATGTGCATTTCGCTATTTAAAATGACTTTCATTATCACGCAATGTACGATGTCTTTTATGCATTAAGATGATATTCTTTTATTGTCAACATAAACGTCCTTATAATCATATACTTTGCATATTCTATTGAGTGAGCGGATTATCTAGGAAACGTGAGCGCAACGAGGAGTTCACGGATTCTGAAGCATATTTTCCCAGCCAGCAGTCAAAGAGATTTCACGGTTAAACTGATTTATTGTTTTTCTTTTAAGCTGTGTATTCGTAGGACGACTGAATGTCTAAATAGAGTTTACAGAGGCAAAGTCATTTTCTAGAAGAAATCAGGAAAGATTAGAGAGTCTACATTTTGAAATGTTTACATTTCAGAACATTATTAGGATGTTTCCGAATTTTCTAATATCTCGATAATAATACTTATAACTCCAGAATATAAGCAAAATATTATGTTATAGAAGAAATAAACCATACGACACGGAATACATAGAATAGCTTTTATTACTTAAATTTAAAAAGTAACATTGTTATGTCAACGGAAATGGAATGACTCTGAATGGTCAATCGTTGTCACGTTAAACCCATTGTACGCCTAGTATTTTCTTAATGAACTGGTCATTTATTCCTACATAAACTTTATTTCTAACGAAGTTTCAGCGCCAGCGTTTACAAAACATTACTGCATTTTAATAACTATTTTATTGATGGGAAGCAGTAACTGAAATGTGAAATCTTAATTGTAAATAATTTCATATAATGGTCTAGTAATTTAGATCCATTATACACTGAAACCTTTGCAGCTTTTCGCGTTGTACTTTCCCTGCTTTAGCTTTGTCTTGAGACTTCCGATCTCATGAGAGTTGTCTTCTAGAGACATCTGTAGTGTCAGTCGAGACGTTAGTCCGCAGAGAAATCTTCCCGCAAAGAAAGGAGAGGCTTTGGTGATAAGAGAAACATACTTTCTAGAACTTCTCTCCCTCAGAATTTTTTACGTGTCTTAAATCCACAACGCGAAATGCCTGACTTTATTTTTAATCTTGAAGAAGTCACGTTAAGAAGTTCCATTATCCGACATATTTCTTTGTGGTTTTGTATAGAAATCCCTCAAATGACAACCTAGGGTTTTATTAATTTCGACATGAAGTTAATCTGAGCTTACATAGGAATAATGTCTAATAATAATAATAATAATAATAATAATAATAATAATAATAATAATAATAATAATAATAATAATAATACTTACTTACTGGCTTTTAAGGAACCCGGAGGCTCATTGCCGCCCTCACATAAGCCCGCCATTGGTCCCTATCCTGAGCAAGATTAATCCAGTCCCTACCATCATATCCCACCTCCCTCAAATCCATTTTAATATTATCTTCCCATCTACGTCTCGGCCTCCCCAAAGGTCTTTTCCCCTCTGGCCTCCCAACTAACACTCTATATGCATTTCTGGATTCGCCCATACGTGCTACATGCCCTGCCCATCTCAAACGTCTGGATTTAATGTTCCTAATTATGCCAGGCGAAGGCTACAATGCGTGCAGCTCTACGTTATGTAACTTTCTCCATTCTCCTGTAACTTCATCCCTCTTAGCCCCAAATATTTTCCTAAGAACCTTATTCTCAAAAATCCTCAATCTCAATAATAATAATAATAATAATAATAATAATAATAATAATAATAGTCATAATAATAATAGTAATAATAATATAATACTAATATTTATTTATATCTATCTATCTATCTATCTATCTATCTATCTATCTATCTATCTATCTATCTATCTATCTATCTATCTATCTATCTATCTATCTATCTATCTATCTATCTATCTATCTATCTATCTATCTATCTATCTATCTATCTATCTATCTATCTATCTATCTGTCTGTCTGTCTGTCTGTCTGTCTGTCTGTCTGTCTGTCTGTCTGTCTGTCTGTATGTCTGTCTGTCTGTCTGTCTGTCTGTGTGTCTGTCTGTCTGTCGGTCCGTCCGTCCGTCCATCCGTCTGTCTGTCTATTTATTCTGGCGAAGTTAAGGCCATCATCCTTCTCTTCCACTTAGCGAGAAACAAAAGAAGCTAATACAATTTTACAGACTAATATTTAAAGAACACTAATAAAAATTTATAATCATACAAGCACAAGTTGAGTAAAATAATGCAAACATACTAAATAGTCATTATAAAATAATATAAGGCTAGAAGTTACATTCAATGTATATGCATGCATTAAGTGACCCATTATTACAAATTACAAGAATAACAAATTCAAATGTAAATTATGACTATAAAACACTGAAGAAAATTACATATACTCACACATACAAAGGAGAATTAAACATGAATACAATTTACTTTTAAATTGCAATATTATTCGTCAGTTCCTGAGAGAGCTGGGTAGGGAGTTCCAGAAACGAATTGCTGATACTATGAAAGAGGAAGAATAGTGAGCTGTTTTATGACAAGTCATAGATAATAAAGGGTCATTTTTAGAACGAGTACCCAACCTGTGATAAGAGGACAAGAAATTAAAACGCACCGAGAGATAGTTAGGCGAAGAAGTATTGATGATGCGATAAAGGAAAATTAGTCAATGGTTATATCTTCGGTCCTGTAATCTTACCCATTGGAGTGTTTCAAGGGAAGGTGTAATGTGGTCGTATTTGCGGATGTTGCAAATGAAACGTATGCAGGCATTACGAACGGGCTGCAATTTTTGGGCTAAGTTAGAATTTAAATCTGTTAGTAGAATGTCGTAATTGTCAAAATGTGGCAACACCAGTAACACTATATAACACATGTGCTAGAATATTTAGACAATAATTTGTGTTTTTAGTTGTTCATTTAACGACGATGTAAACTAGCTCGATAAAATAATGGCGATAGTGAGACGGTATTTCGACGAAATTAGTCTGGAGATTCGTCTTACAGTCTCAAAAATTCCAATCATGTAATCAGAGGAGCCGTAATTTGGATTCATAGGCACCTGACCACAGCCTCCTATTATGTGACCAATTTCTTATCCCTGAACTGTTCCCATGATCTAGTGTCGTGTGTAAAGTACTGGTCATGTTGTTGTCTCGCATACACAAGGGAGCAAAAATGTTACCTTTATTAACTATATTTGAAATATACAGGGTGATTCACAACTTTCTCTCGCGGTTTATGAAGGTAATTCCTGAGGCAAAATGCAAATACATTAATGAGATCACATGGATAATTACGGAGTTACAATATATTTTCGAAACGCGTCATATTGAATGGAGCGCGAGGCATGTTTGTTGCCATAACTACGTGCACGTGTACCTGGAGAGGGATGAAAGACATCGTATATCAGGTTAAGGTACAAACACGGGAAGAGTTGCTTCAACGCATTCTGGATTCCATGGTGACAATAAAGAACAAACGTGTGAAGCTGCGAAATGCTACACGTGCGGTTCACACCCTTGCGTACCGTTGCCTTGAGATTCAGGGAGGCATTTTCGAAAGTCTGGTTTAAATAATCCATTTTGAATGAAGGAAAATGATACATAAACAATCAGTTGTTTGTTTTTTAATTATTTTTTGCATTTTTATTAGAGAAATCATGAAATAAAGGTTTCTTTCTCCTGTTTTCAAATTACCGTAACTCCATAATTAAGAATGTGATCTCAATAATGTATTTAAATTTTCGTTCCAAATAATCTCAGGAATCATCTTCATAAACCGGGGGAGAACTTCTTGAATCACTCTGTAGAAATATAAGTTGCAATATTTTATAGTATGACCAGCCCCATGGTCTAGTGGTCACAGCTTCTGGCTGCAGTTCTTGAGGTCCCGGGTTCGATCCCTTAAAGGGAATTGTTCCTGTGTTCGTCCATGGTCTGCAAGTTAGAATAAGTTTAGATTTAAGACCTCTCCTGTCACTTCATATTCATAATCACCCTATCATAATATCATCGGGGCAACGTAACTCCGTCTTCCAGGAGCCCCCAATTTCAGAAGTTAGTTACAAATAAGCCATTGCTAGGAGAAAATTCCATAAATGTCGAATGATGACCTGGTGGCATTGGTTAAAAATAATATTTTATAGTATTGTTAAATTATTATTAAATATGATTAACCCTTAAATTGACAAAGTATCCTATAGGATACAACAGGTTAATAGGCTATATAAATATGCTATAATTTTAATAGAACAATAAAAAAAATTCGTAGGAAAATTAACATTTCACAAATACTATAATATTCTACAACACATAGAATATGGTTATTGTGATAGTTGTTTTCTTTACGGTCCGACAAGGTTTAATAAACTAGTGTGAGAAATAAGCTTTGCCTATTTAAGGGTTAAAGAATCTTGGTTCCATGATCAACACGAATCAAGCACTGCAGATAAATGATGACAAGCGAGCTAAATATGTACCTTGTCTTCCATACCACAGTGAAAAATATGGCATTTCGCTATACAACTGGGATGCTACAGGCTTAGTATTTGGAGCGAGGGGTTGTTTACCAAAATTTACGTGTGATATCCTAAAATCCTTTCAAATTCCCTTTTAAGAGTTTCAGAAGATTGTAATGGAAATTCTGAAGGCCTCTCTTCAAATTCTACACTACCATCTATATGTTAACACGTAAATTTTTGTTTTAATGTAAAAATAGAATCATTATTTTGCTCGTTTCATTTCCCTTTATCTTTTATGTTTGTTAATTCCAGATATCAGTGGTCAACCTCACTTGAGGACGGATGATTTGAAATAAATCCTAGTAGTAACTATTAAGTTTGTTATTAAAATAACTTTACCTTGGCATTAAAATGTCATAGGAAGAATGAACATAGAGATTTGTAACGTTTTTTCTTGAGTTTTACTATGTATATATTCACGTAAGTATTTGGCATTGCACTTTCTTTGTTTGGATTATTACTACACTGAAAATTATCTTTCTCTTCACATCTCCTTTTCCTATAAAGTCTCATATATTCTATGTGCGACTACTTTTCTATACATGTTTATATTTGCATGTTGTCACACTCTTGCATTTGTTTCGGTTATTGCGTCGTGTTCTCAGAATAGCAGTTTCGTAAACCAAGAATAAAAGGCAGTAACTCCTAAGAGATGAATCAAAACGGATTCCATTTTTTAAACGGGCACATTCATTAACGCATTTCTCTCACAATAATATGTTCTGTTCATCGTTTACCGTTTAGTCAAAATAGGCTATCTGAAGTTAGTAAATGTAGGAAAATTATTGCATGTTTTTCGGTTATTGTTTAAGCAATGCATAATTTAATTTTGGAAATAAAATAAACTTCATTTTTGGAAAGGCCAGTCTTTAATATTTCGTATACATTTATCATGGTCTATAAATGTATCACGAAATTGAGAAATATTACATGTCCAATATTACTTTTGAAACAGAAACAAATATATTATTTATTTCGTATGGAATACACAATTAAACTTGGAAATAAGTTATTATGTAAGAGACAATATCAAAGATCGTCTGGTTTTAATATTTAGGCTGCAACATCAATGAAGTTGATAGGAAACAAATTTTGAAATCTGTGGATATTTCTCAGCCTAAATAATAGTATTTATTAACATGTTATTCAATTTTATTTTGTACACTTATTTTGCACGTTAATGTTCGTTATCTTTGAAAGGCATTATATTTATTTTCGATGTTGAGATTGTTCAATTATATTTTCGTGAGATTTTATCTAAAATAACCATAAATTGTTGTAGCGCATTTCTTGTTTCTGTTACAATTGCCGTATCTGCAAATACAGGGTGTTTCAAAAATACGGGACATAATTTCAGGTATGTATTTCCCACATGTAGACAATCAAAATAGTTCATTACAACATGTGTCCGGAAATGCTTCATTTCCGAGTTATGGCCTTCACAACATTGAAATTCACCGGAAAGTTTTTCTTTCCGCAGGTCGTTGTCATTACAGAAGGTGTTCAAAATGTCCACCTCCTGCTTGAATACAGACCTCACATCGATGTCTCATTGACCTGCGAACACGATCCCAAAGTCCAGGAGTACTGCGTATGTCCTCAGAACATGCAACAATTCGATTCCGAAGGGATTCCAAATCAGGCACTGGAGACGAATAAACCAATGATTTTAAATGGCCCCACAAGTAGAAATCGAGAGGGTTCAGATCAGATGAGCGTGGAGGCCAAGCAATTGGGCCACCTCTACCTAACCATCGATCAGGAAACCTTCGATCCAAGTACCGGCGAGCCGTACGACTGAAGTGTGCTGGAGCGTCATCATGCAAGAAGTGAATGTGTTGACGATTGATCAGTGGAGCGTCTCCTAAAACATGAGGTATGGTGTTTTCCAGGAAGTTTGTGTACGCCTGCCCCGTAAGTCTGTTTACAAGTACATGGGGTCCAACTAATCTATCACCAAAGATACCGGCCCACATGTTGAGGGAGAACCGCACCTGGTGATGAGATGGAACAGTTGCACGTGGGTTTTCATATGCCCATACATGCTGATTGTGGAAATTTGTTGTGCCATCTCGTGTGAACTGTGCTTCATCTGCAAATAATACTAAGGCAGGAAAGTTCGGATTTACACCACACTGCTGCAAGAACCACTGACAGAACCTAACTCGTGCAGGGTAATCTGCTGGTGACAGGGCCTGTACACGTTGCACAGTCTCCAGACAGTCGTATGAGGAACATTGACTTGCAACGCTACCCTTCGTGTGCTGATAGAAGGAGTCATGTTCACAGCCTCCAGAATCTCCTCCTGTACTTCTGGAGTTGTAGATCTTGGTCGTCCCCTTCCCAAACCAGGACAGTTAAATTTTCCATACTCGCACAGACGGTAATGGAGACGTACAAATGTCTTCCGATCTGGACATTGTCGCTGTGGGTACCTCTCCTGGTACAAACGACGAGCCAGCGCAGCATTGCCGTCCGCCTTACCGTACATGAAGTGTATCTCTGCCAGCTCTTCATTTGAATACATGTCGCACAGTCTAACGCCTACACAACACTGAATGTAACCTTCGCTTCGGAATGAACTGTCAGAGTGTCCTCTTAATGTCTCCTTTGTCGGCAACGACCTGCGGAAAGAAAAACGTTCCGGTGAATTTCAATGTTGTGAAGGCCATAACTCGGAAATAAAGCATTTCCGGACACATGTTGTAATGAACTATTTTGATTGTCTACATGTGGGAAATACATACCTGAAATTATGCCCCGTATTTTTTAAACACTCTGTATAATGAATCTTTCTGAAAGTTATGTTCCAAATTTTGTTATGCAGTGACTTTACGACTTTGTTAATATAAAAGTTAAATATTATGGAAAAAAGAGGCACTCCTTGTCATACCCCTCTTATTCTTAACCTATAATAGATACTTACTTTGTTTCGTAGATGAACTTTTATTTATGTATTGTAATATACCGCTAGCTAATAATTGTGTACTTAATTACGAAGAATGCGTTTCTGAAGAATGTCATTCGATGGTTTTGTCCACACATGTTGTAAGTACTAATTTCTTAATTTTGAGGAAAACAAGTTTTAATTTTCAATACTTAATTACACTTCAATTAACATCTATTCTCAAAAAGTAAACATCTATATAGATACATATATATATATATATATATAATTTGAACTGCTAATGGAAATTACGGGAAAACGGCTGAACGGATTTTAATAAATGACCCCTCATTTTGCAGCTTGGAACTCAAATTTTTTAAGAAAAATAGTCGTTTTGAGTGAAATGTCAATTTTTCAACATTATTTTCCTATTTTCCAAAATCCATCTGTCGTCAGTTTTGAGAACTAGCTAATTGCATTTCAGAATAAAACAAAACACACACTACAGTAAACAATATTACACGAAGGCCATGATCTGCAAGAATGCTGACCTATTTAGAGCTCAAATTAAATTGGTTATTAAAAACTTAACTTACTAAAAATAATTTACAAGTTCGATTCTGTGGTGTGTAATTTCTGGGTACACTTGTTTATTGGATATTAAAAACTACAAAACTTGAGGTGGTTTGATGACATTATTACTATTATAAATGAAATATTATTGTAGTTAATGCCATGATGTGACTATTTTTCATTAATTATACATATTAATGCTATTTTGATGATATGAAAGTGAAACTTCTTGGGGTTATATAAGCAGATGTAGAGATTAGCTTAAATTAGATTTTGATTTCTATATTTTACTGAGTGGCGGCTATATAGTATATATAGTATACGTTACTGAAAGCTATGAAACTTACGTAAGATAATAATATTATTAAAAATCAAATATTTTTATAGTTATTAATCAAGTGGGGTTTGGTCTTTTTCATATATTTAATGGCGGTGAGGTGTAGATATTTATATGCGTGGTTCTCTTCTGCATTGGCTCGAGAGAGAGTATCTTTCATTATTACGGAAGCAAATAACTTTCAGAATGTCTGGCATTCTTCATTGAAAATAAATCTGAAAAATGTTTATTTGAACGTCTAATGAACTTAGTTTGCAGCATTTGCTGCACAAGCCACTAGTATGCTATAATTTTAATAGAACAATAGAAAAAAAATTGGTAGGAAAATTAAAATTTCACAATACTATAATATTGTACAACATATAAAATATGGACATTGTGATATTTGTTTTCTTTACGGTCCGACAAGATTTAATAAACTAGTGTGAGAAATGAAGCTTTTTCCAATTTAAGGGTTAAAGAATCTTAGTTCTAATACCAATACTGGTATTCTTCATTGGAAATAAATCTGAAAAATATTTATTTGAACGTCTAATGAACTTAGTTCGCAGCATTTGCTGCACAAGCCACTAGTAACATATGAAACTCTTAGGGCCGTATTCATAGACATTCTTAGCGCGGGGTTTCGGTGGATGATCAGCGAACTAACGTTTTTCGTATTCATAAAGCAGTGTCAGCGATATGATATGATGTGAATCCTGTTTTGCACGCTCATAGCCATGGCTAGCGAAATGTCTATGAATAGCACCCTTAGTATTCACTTCCCACATTTGTGCACAGTAAAGATACACCTCACAGGACTCCGATTTGGTACTTAACTCAATTTGACCGGAAAATGTACTTAACAAGTGTGCAATAAGCCATCGAATTTATGTGTATCTTCTGATTTTAGTATCTCTAGAAATTATCAATACTGTAATTAAACATTTATTTCACCAGAATTTTTTTATATAATTATGTTATGCAATACCTTTGGCTAAGACTTACTGTTAGCCGAAGAGCTGGAGGCAGAGGTTTCTACGTTGGTAACTTGGGTTCGAATCTCGGCAGCTTAAAGTTGAATTTATAGTGGATAAAGACAGTGCTAAGGGTGGCGTTTTGCTGGAATATCCGATTACCCTATTGATATCTCATCACTGCTCCATCAATATTGTGATGCTTTGTAGTTATACTCCGATGTTGCATCGAAGGCAGCGCCAATGGAGATAAAAGGAATTACTGCTTCATCGCGTCACTTATATATATTTTGAGGCTACGATGAATGAAGCAGTGTTAAGTATTCATCACTGCATAAATAAATAAATAAAAAATAAATAAATAAAAACACAAATAAATACATAAATAAATAAATAAATAAATAAATAAATAAATAAATAAATAAATTAATTAATTAGTAATAAATAAATTAGTAAATAAATAGATAAGTAAATAAATAAATAAATAAATTAATTAATAAAAAGTAAGTAAAGTAAGTAAGTAAATAAATAAATACAATCTATGTTGATATATAAATCATCAACAAAGAGAGGTTTCCTAAGATCATCCCAGCATTGAATATGTCTTAACAGGCTCAGATGATATGCAATAACATACACACTTGCAAATGTTAGCGCGTTTGGACACTGATACTCTTGTATACAATACGTGAGTGAAATGTGTTGCTCACACCGTACCTCTTCAGAAATAAAACATTTCGCTGCACTCCATCATTCGCAGTTCTCGCGACAGACGCCCGAGCAGGAGTTGTGAAGCACTCCTTCCTTCTGAAATAAAATCAATGCGTAATGGTGCGTGAAATAACCAAGTCCATCACTTTCTTTTCTTCTAAGACAATACTCTGTTTCCTTTTGCTAAAATCCGGAGATTTTTCAGGCTTACAACGAAAGACCTTAATAAATAACAGGGACATGGGAAAAACTTAAGTTTTTTTGGAATAATGTAACGTGTTTAGATATGTTTTTATACCTTAAAAATATAGCAGTTTTAATTTAATCATTTAAACTAAAAGAATTGTGGTTAATTGGGATAGAAAGAATAAATAGTAATTATATTTGTAATATAAGTAAAGTAATCGAGTTGTAACAGCCGTGTACTAGCCCTTAATTTTTCAACAAAATGAATACATACATGCATACATACATACATACATACATACATTCATACATACATAAGTGTTCTGTCTATTGGCAGGTCTTTCACTGCAAACCCAGCATTCTCTAATCTTTCCTATTTTCTCCTTCCTCTTAGTCTCCGCATATGACCCACATATCTTAATGTCGTCTATGAAATGAATATTTATTTATTTATTTATTTATTTATTTATTTATTTATTTATTTATTTATTTATTTATTTTTAATTATTCTGTTAGAGTTGAGGCCATGAGGCCTTCTCTTCCACACAACCAGAAGTGAAATACATAATGAAACCATGACAAAAATAGTAAAGTCATACTTAAATATAAAAATCGTTTTCATGCACATTAACAAGCTACCGTGGGCTTTAATAAAATATTAAGTTATTTACAATTCATATCCTAATTCTACTTTATGATAGGTCTGAATTATTTTTAAAATGTAGGGAAGCTTTTCTCGAGATATTTATCTTTCCCCGTTATTCCTAGGATTATACGTAGGCCTACTGTAATACACGATACAACCACGGCACTATTAAAAGAATGGCACCACAAACAATTCCATAATACGTAGCAACTACAAAAAAAACTAATGAGATCAGTGATCAGGGCATGTCTTATTTCAAATAGCCTCTACAGAAAATCTATAGTCTACTATTTTGCAAGTGTGGTACCTCCACAATTCAGCCTTCTATCTTTATGCCAAAGCGATTCAAGTTTACGGTAAAATAATGGAAATTCATCGGTTTATAATTTTTGTATTCAAATTGTAAGCGAAATTCCTTCGTAAAATTAAAAAAAGCACTTGATGATCAAGTCAGAATCTCTGTGGCTATTGTTCACACAATTATCCACCGCTCAGGCTATTCAAAGGTTTGTGCCAAGTAGGTCCCTAAGTGCCTAACTGACGACAATAAGGAACAATTTGTGTAGAGTTGGATGGACATCACGAGGTTGACCCTGATTTCTTATCCAACTTTGTCACAGAAGATGAGACATGCATTCCCCATTTTGAGCCTGAGACCAAAAGACAGTCCATGAAGTGGCATTACAGAAATTCCCCTAAAAAAAGTTCAAATGAGGACCCTTATCCGGCAAGGTTATGTCCACAGTCTTCTAGGATTCTGAAGAGATTATTTTGATTGACATATTGCCAGCTCGTGAAACAATAAACTCAGATGTTTACATCAAGACTCTGAAAAAGTTGAAGAGACGATTTAGGTATGTTCGTTCCCATAAAGATGTCAACAAAATTCTCCTCCATGACAATGCGAGACACACACAAGCGTGCGCACTCTTCGAGAAGTCACAAGACTTGGGTGGACTGCCCTTCCTCATCCGCCCTACAGTCCGGATCTCGCACCATCTTACTTTCATTTTTTTGGTCCCCTGTAGGATATGATCCGTGAAAATCGATATTACGACGATGAGCAAGTCATAGGAGACGTCAAGACGTGGCTGAGAGGAAGACCAGCTGAATTATACCGAGATGGCATACAGGCTCTAATATCTAGGTAGCTTAGGGCAATAGATTTGATTGGACTTTGTGGGAAAATAGGTATTTGTAGACAATTAATTTGGAAATAATATTGATTATTTGGATTTGTAATAAAACGAACTTTGAATGAAAAAAATAATGTGTATTTCTTATTGAACCACCTAGTACAATATCACATATTATGTACTACCTTATGATAACAAAAATGGTGAAAAGTTTGCACTATTCTATATCATTGCTATGAATGTTTTGCATTAAGATAAAACTTATTCATGCATTTTCCATAAATATATAGTAGGCCTAGTGCACGTTTTCTTCAGGTACTCTATGGTGCATAAATCTTGTAAGAATGAACGAATAGTATAAGAGTTTTCTGTAGTTCTTGCCAACTTAAAATTTTTAGGAATAAATGACGTAATTTATAATAGCAAATAATTCAAAATTCATAGCAAGCTTACAATTCGAGCAACTGTTATGAATATCGACGACAAATATTGTTTCTGATCCATTTGTGCATTTCTAATTGGGATCAACATCCGCTACGACCCAAGTACGGTCGAAATTTAAATGGCTACAAAATTCAGTTAATAGTTAATTGGGAATTACGTCAATTTCCGCTCTTTAGCAATAATTAATGACTAATTAGCAGAAAATTACTCTCTTTAAATCGCTCTTTAATCTACTTGTACAGGCGGATTAGATTAATAGAATCATGAAACACAAATATATATTATAAAGCATAATGAATTGGCAATTCGAAATTAAACGAAATTAAAAAAAAATACAATATAAGCTAAAAATAATATTCCAATAGTAATTGTATTTAAAATGTGTACATGAAACGTGATATAAACTGCAGTAGTTCAAAAATTAATGTTACTATTTATGAACATACTATAGGCCTACATAAATTGATTTTATCGTTATACATATTATAGCATAATAACTGTTTTCAAAATATGGGAGAGGTGATAGTAGGAGGAAAAAGAATAAAGTGCATAAGATTTGTTGATATGGCATTGTTAGCAGAAGAGGAGACGATATTAAGGAATATACTACAGAAGCTAAATAACGTCTTCGAGCAGCATGCAAACAAGACGAAGACCATGGTTATCGGAAGAAAATACAGAATGTAAACGTCAGAATTCCAAATGAGACAGTAGAGCAAGTGGACAGCTTCAAATATTTGGGGTATACTATAAGCAGTGTTACGAGCTTCTTGAAGGAAGTTAAAAGAAAGATAGCATTGGTCAAGGAAGCTTTTAATAGAAAAAGGAGCATCTTCTGCGGATCTCTGAAAAAAGAACTAAGGAAGAGGCTAGTGAAGTGCTTTGTGTTGAGTGTGCCATTGTATGCGGCAGAAAAATGGACACTACGACGAAGAGTAGCATTTTAAATGTGAATATGGAGAAGAATGGAGCTTGTGAAATGGATTGACAGAATAAGAAATGAAGCTGTGTTGGAAAGAGTGGGTGAAGAAAGAATGATGCTAAAAATGACCAGGAATAGAAAAAGGAATTGTCTGTGTCTCTGGCTAAGAAGAAACTATCTACTCGTAGTATTATTATAAGTAGAGATGGGAACGATATATCGATTTTTACGAAATACCGATATTTTCGTTTCGATATATCGATATGTCTGTATCGAAATTTTAATTCAATAAATCGTATAATACATCGGTTTTCTCATAAATGTATCTTTTTTTGTTGTAATTATTATCATTATCAACAACACAATCTACACTAGACAACTCCGATAATTCTCCGAGAGATGGCGCTAATGATGATGGACAGTTGCATAATTGTGCAAACTTGAAATATCCAATCCAATCAATACCTTGCTCCGATTGGCTGGACTAGTATTCAAATTCAAACTGTTTAGTATGTAGTACTAAATTCAAAATGCAACGTGTCGAACGTGAGACTAAGACGGGAGGTTTATGTACTACTGGTTTAGTATTAGGCCTAATGTTCTCCAAGGCAGGAGCAACTGGCACTCTGAAAAGGAACTGTCTGACTTCAATACTTTTATATGTATGCTCTGAAATGGAAACATAAACAAGGATTTAATATCGGTATGGCATTTGTTTACGGCTAGGATTTGTATGCACAACCTAGTACCGACATTCTGTTTTCTTATTATATCTTTTAGTACATACAAATTAAATCCCTATCGTAATCATCACCATTGACGTTTGGAATGTTGGAATGTAACAATAATTTGCATTGGGAACTAACTATAGAAGGATTGTATAAATTCAATTGTTAAGCTTGTTTAAAATTGTAACACTCTAAGTACGATTTATTTACATTTAAAAATTATTACAAGTGTTGTTTACTTACGTTTAAAAATGATTGTGTTGTTATGTAGAAAAGAGCATTATATTTGTGTCCTGGATTGAATTCTACATAAAATTAGAATAATTGAATCCTATACCGTTATCAAATACTGACCCATGTAGAATTCATTTAGCTCTTTCCCATTATATCATTTAAGCTCACCGTACCTCCACCATAATTTTTATTTAGGTTAGGAACTACATAATATGATTTTGCTTATCGTTACAAATTTGCCCCGCGCCGTGGCGTCGCGGTCTAAGGCATCCCGCCTAGGACTCGCGTTACGGAATGCGCGCTGGTTCGAGTCCTCATGGGGGAAGAAATTTTCTCATGAAATTTCGGCCAGTGTATGGGACCGGTGCCAACCCAGCATCGTGATGCACTTGGGGAGCTACGATAGGTAGCGAAATCAGTTTGCGAATACCAGCTATAACGGCTGGGGGGATCATCGTGCTAACCACACGATACCTCCATTCTGGTTGGATGATCGTCCACCTCTGCTTCGGCATGTGGGCGTGAGGCCAGCAGCCGGCTGGTCGGTCTAGGCTCTTCACGGGCTGTAGCGCCACGGATTATTATTATTTATCGTTACAATTTTACATTTATGCTTTGGACTGTTATGATGTTAAATTCAATGCTAATATGGAATATTAAAATTTAAGTAAAATTTATTGTAATAAATGTACAACTGAAAATTCTATTGCATTAGTGTCCCTTAATTTGCTTATGGAATATCGATATATCGATAGTCGCTTAGTTATATCGATATATTTTCTGCATAATATATCGATAATCGAAATTAGGTTTGCAATATATTGCAGTATCATCATATCGATATTTAAATTATTTCACCTATCCCTAATTAGAAGCTTTACTTTCTAAAACTCTTTAATTTTCATATCAGATTGACTTGGTAATTTATTAACAACTTACATTTCATAATAATTTATTCTTCGTACATATTTTACTCCTTTTCTATTATTTAAATGTTTTAATACCATTATTTTCTGTACTTTATTGAACATTGGCAGAACTATTTCCAAATGTCAGAAGCCTACGAATATGTGAACAAAAATTATGTAGTGTATTACATAAAATTTCACTAAAAATGTTCATTTACAGTTTTCTGTACTACTTAATTACATATATTTTTCATAGAAGTTGCTCTTTAAACAGTCTTCCCGTGAAACATTATTTTCTATTTTTTTTCCATCAACTTAACATGTCAAAATGTGAGTAAGTTTCTTTAAATTATGTGGACTAACTATTTGCGTCCAGATTTCTATTTCTGATAACCAACTCATCCAAGATGCCTCTTTCTTATGTTTTCTTATTTATTCAATATTCCATTCTTCTGTCTTTTATAAAACTAAAATTCAACGTAGCCTACTTCCGAAAATCTGCTATTATATAATATTTTGTACATATCAGTACCCTTTTATTTGATTAGTTTGATTATAATAAAAGAATGCATATTTGAAAAATTTTTGTTTAGAATAGAAGGGTTTCTGTTTATTACCTATCCCGACTCTGAATCGCCTTATTAAAGTCAATTCTTACCTCAGAAGTCAGAAGGAATTAAGTCCAAATTCTCCAGTTTGAGACATGGTGAGATGAATGTTCTAATTTGCATACAGCTTTATTACTTACTACATTTGATATCGACATATAATACGCAACTATCAACCCTCCAATTCAAGAGTACCAACATCAAAACAAGCATGAAATATTAGATATGAATCAATCAAAACCTAAGAATTAATGTTTTGACGCTTACTTCATTTTGCCTTCTGACGCAAGAATTTCAGCATATCCAATTCTCTATTACTTACTTTCGATTTATATCCGTAATTCCGGTTAATTCTGTAGTCCACATTACTGTCTCTCGTTTCTGAGTCATCAATTCGGTCTTCTGATGTTATACTCGCTAAAATTTTACTCTGAATGGGGAACTATCCCATCGAAATAATCCATTATGCAGAAGACCAGTATTTTATTGTCTTTACAGATGAGGAGCTAGGTATCAAAGACGGACATACCTCATTTTTGTCGAAATTTTAGTTAAGGATCGGTTCTTAGGGAGAGTTTCCTAAATTGTACCACTAGCGATTTGCAGGAAACTATTAGCGTTACTTGTCCCCTGGTGGAGTTTTTAGTTACTACTTTCTAGTTGAGCATGGTAGAAGAAAGAATCGGCACGTTTGCAACTGCGCTGGAGTAAAAAGAAGAATCCATAGAAAACTGTACCCATCGAAGAAAAATTTTTGGAATTTTCGTAAGGATTTTATGGCTAAATGGTAATATTATAGGTATAGCTGTGTATTTTATCGATTTTAGTAGTAATTAGATAAAGTAATGCTGCCACGTGTTTTTCGCATGCTTGTATAGATGATGTGAAAAGTTTGGTCACATGGAAAATGACGTAGTTGCCTATGTTGTACCACCAATAGGTTGCCTAACTTGTACCAGTACAATATAGGAATCGGTCGCTAATATTTTTATTTAATTCATCATTATAGATGGCCGAAAAGAAGACTTACGGAAAGTGGAGTCAAGATGACCTGGAGAGAGCTATGGCAGCTTTTAGAAATGGAGATTGAGGACTTAACGAGTGCTGTAGACTCTATGAGGTACCAAAACCAACATTAAAGCGACACCTCCTTTCAAAAAATACTTATGCAAACGAGAATGTGAAAGTGATGGGCAGATGTCTAGTTTTTACAATAGATATGGAAAATGATTTAGAAAACTATTTATTGCAGTTAGAAGAAATGTTCCTAGGCCTAACCATTAAAGATGTTAGGCGTCTCGCATTTGATTTTGCTGAGAAGAACAAGTTGATCATAACTTCAATGTGATCAGTAAAATGGCAGGGAAAAAATGGTTTTATAGCTTCATGAAACGCCACCCAAAATTATCTGTACGACAACCGGAAGCTGCATCACTAGCTCGAGCAAAAGGCTTCTGTAAGGAAAATGTATTGAAATTTTCCGATTTATACGAAAGAATTGTAGATGACAACCAACTACAGGGGACAAGAATCTACAATGTGGACGAGTCGGGCTTCACGACAGTACAAAGAGGCATGAAGAAAATTGTTGGACAGAAAGGTAAAAAGCAAATTGATGGCTTGAAAAGTGCGGAAAGAGGAGTGACCACAACAATGGTCTGCTGTGTGACTGCGGCAGGACATTATATATCGCCAATGATTATTTTTAAAAGAATGAGAATGAATGACGCCCTCAAAGTCGGAGCTCCGCTCGGCGGAATTGTTGAAGTTTCGGAAAGTGGTTATATTAACGCAGACTTGTTCTCAAAATATCTAAGGCATTTTATTGCCCAAAGAAAGACAAATTCTTCTATTATTAGATGGACATGCATCACACTCCAAGAACTTGGAGGTTATTGATATTTGCAGGGAACATGGAGTTACAGTATCTTACTCACACTTTTGGCTCATACTAGACTCCAACCATTAGATATTGGATTCTTCTCGCCCTTGAAAACTTATTATGACGCTGTCATTGAAACTTGGATGCGATCTAATGTTGGCTCTGCTGTATCACAGTATCAAGTTTGTGAATGGTTGAATGAAGCTTATGGGCGCGCTTGCACAGTTGCAAATGCTGAAAAATAGTTTCAAATCTTCTGGAATTTGGCCTGTGAATCGTTACATTTTTTCTGATCATGATTTTGCTCCTGCTATGCTACTGAATGATAATTCTTCAGTCGTCTCCCCTGAGGCAAGTCCTGTACCCACCCCATTAGATGAACCTAATTCATCGCCTCTAATTAATCAGGTTGCTCCATTCAACATAACCCAAGAAATTTCTCCCATTATTGCTAAGAAAACCTAAAAAAAAAGTCTCAACAGGTAGTTGAATTGACTTCTTCGCCCTACAAAATTGAACTTGCAGCTAAGAAATTAAACATGACACGGAAATACAAACAGCCACTATTTTCATCAGAGCCCTCAACATCGAAGACAATCAAATCGAAGAAAATGAAATCTGCAGATTCAGGACGCCAGTCACAATCAGCTGAGGCCGATACAAGTGTAACTTTGAAAAAAAAAATGACAGTGATTGGTTCTGTTCCTTGTGTGAAACTTGCAAACTAGAAAACATGACACAGTGCAGAAATTGCAGCTCCTAGGTTCATGATTCTTGTGCTGGTATCAAGAGAAATGCTAAATATTACATTTGTTATTCGTGTTCCATGTCTTGTGAATAGACCTAAGTGAAAGTGAATGAAAATAACTAACTTAAACTTCATTAATGTGTTACATTTTCTAATATTAAAAATAATTTCCATGCATTTTCATGTTCCAACTGATAACATTTTACAATTATTTTTACGCTTGTATGTATCTAAAGCAAAATAGTGATTAGTGAACAATGATAATATAAATCAGTTTTCATCTTATTAATGCTTTATCCTGCAACTGTGCATTGAAAATCCTTATTTAAGTAGCGGTACAAATTAGGAACCCGGTGGTACAAATTAGGAAACTGGTTGCCTATATTGTACCAGTGACAGAGCTTTACAAAATTAAGTTATTTTAGCATATTACAGTGTAATAATATGGTTGTTAGCTAATGGTTTTAAGTGCAAAGATAACAAATATTGAATAATTTCGAGGGAAAAATTGTTCCGGAGCCGGGTATCGAACCCGGGACCTTTGGTTTAACGTACCAACGCTCTACCACTGAGCTACCCGGGAACTCTAACCGACACCGATCCTATTTTTCCCTCTATATCCACAGACCTCAAAGTGGGCTGACAACCGTCAAGCAACCAACTTCGAGTGCACACTAACTCCTTGTGACTTAAATTGTGGTTTTCTGTTAGCGAACAGTGACGTGGATTATGCAAATCAAGATTTCAGGTATAACTCCCTGTAAAGTTGATTTGAATAATTTCGAGGGTTAAAAATTGTTCCGGAGCCGGGTTCGTTCGTTAACAGAAAACCACAATTTAAGTCACACGGAGTTAGTGTGCACTCGAAGTTGGTTGCTTGACGGTTGTCAGCCCACTTTTAGGTCTGTGGATATAGAGGGAAAAATTGGATCGGTGTCGGTTAGAGTTCCCGGGTAGCTCAGTGGTAAAGCGTTGGTACGTTAAACCAAAGGTCCCGGATTCGATACCCGGCTCCGGAACAATTTTTTCCTCGAAATTATTCAAATCAACTTTACAGGGAGTTATACCTGAAATCTTGCTTTGCATAACAAATATTGTTTAACTGCAGTCAGACTGAATCCAAGACTACTAACTTCTTCTCAAAAATGAATTTGCTGAAAAATGGTACAATATAGGAAACTCTCCATGCCTATTTTTCGCGTTTTTCCAAATATTTGGCTCGTTTATTTCAGAAAAAAAAACTTTTACATGCTTTTGCGAACTTTAAAGTACCTATTTTCTTACTTTCATAATCGGACACCTCCATACATAGTTTGTTTCAAAAGCGGACATTATCATTTCAGCCAATTCGATTGCTGAAAATGGCTTAAAACTGTCATGGTGATCAGTTAATGTTTACATTCTGACGAGTTTGCATGTTTTAATGATAACATTCCCTTTCATTTCGAAATTTTGTTGAAATATAATAATTTTGGAGCTCCTTGAGTTCAGTATGGAACGCAATACGTGGGCGATTACGTCTGAACTGCCTATAAAACGTCAGTTATTTCCTGAACGATGAAAGGGTGCTAAAGAAAAACGATTGAAAATTAATCATTCACCAATTAAAATAGTGGTCAAAATATTGCGAGAGTAACTTGCGGATTTTCAGACGTTACTAATTCTAAGTAAACGAACATTTCAGAAGTGATTGGAAGGTAAAACCATCTTTATTCATTAGTATAATACTGTAGTCCAGAATTCTAATAAAAATGTAGACACTCTTAATGAATGTTATTGTTCTTGATACCCTTTAAATGAATTGCAGTAAAATAAGAACTAAAAATTGAAAGTGATATTATTATAACAATTGAATATAAATAGCATTCAAAATTTAATTTTTCCTGTTAAATATTAATTTTTAGAATAAAATTATTACTTCCTTAGGATTTTCTCGTTATTATCCTATTTATGAGTTGTGAGTTTAAAAAATATACTATTCCATTTTTGTTCGTTTCAAAAAGGAAAAAAAGTCAATCTTAGTTTTAAAAGCGGACAATGTAACTTTTAAGTATGTGTTAAAGTGGTTTAAATTTATATTTTTAAGTAAAGACCAGAATTATTTTGGTTAATGAAGTTACCAATATGAACACGAAAGTTTTTATGCCTTATACTAGGAGGTAACATGGTGATACAAAAATATGGCCCTATTGACAAATAGTGAAAATGGATCTTGTTCGTCTTTGATACTAGGTTTCTCAGATATACCCTTGATATAATCTTTGTCCATTATTATGCAGTTAAAATTTATATTCATTCATTCATTTTGTCTTCTGCCCGAGGACAGGTCTTTCACTGCAAACTCAACTTTCTCCAATCTTTCTTATTTTCTGCCTTACTTTTCGTTTCCTCATATGATCCATATATCCTAATGTCGTGTATGATCTCATATCTTCTTCTACTCCGAACTCTTCACCCGTTCACCGTTCCTTCCAGTGCATTTTTCAGTATGCAGTTTCTTTTCAGCCAGTGACCCAAGCAATTCCTTTTCCTCTTCCTGATTTTCCCGATCTCTGATCGGGTGAAAAACCCTGATATAACTGATATTTAACCCTTGCGGTGAATTTCGGTGAAGTCCGGAGGGCATAATTAGTCAAATCCTTACTTCCAAGGTGGGGTCCCCTGGGATATTTTTAATATGCGAAAGGGAGAGTGGTGTGCGGAAAGCAACGGGAAGCTACCGCATTTATCTTTCCCAAGAAAAACTGAAAACATGGCACATTTATATTGGCGCCTGAAAATATAAATAGGTTTCTTTAAATTATAGCTTATTTAGTTTCAATTTAGTTTAAAATTCACTAATTCTCTTCACGTATATAACATATATATTTATAGCGCATTTTTTTTCCAAAAAAAAAAAATCAGTAATTTTTCTATGATACCTTTCTAAGTGATTGTTCCCTCTTTTTGAGTGCCCCTGTAGCCTATTCTCATTGTCGCATATTCGAACTTTCCCCCTCAGAATGCGGAATGTCCACTTGGTCGCAGTTGCCTTGGCGGAGATGGACACAGTCGTACGTTTCACGTACGGGTTCAATTTGAATTATCTGCATGCCGTTGCTGCTGCGGGGAGTGGAAATTAGTCCAGAGGGGGATGGGGTTAATGGATGGGTTCAGTCAGACTAATCTGTACCACATAGCGAACCCCCTCTCACCCCCATAAACCACGGCGGTGCAATGCGACGTCACAGATGCTCAGTGTTGTCGAGCTCTGGAATGGTTCTCTTCTCTTTTTTTTCTGTCCTGAATGTCAAATAATGTATACATGCTATACGCGGTATGAGTGGTGGTAGAAATGGCGAAAATATTGCTATGGCGACGCTTAACAACGACATAAATTGTACAAAGTAAATTGCGTAATATTGATTCCAGAGGCTTCTTGAAATTTGTCATTTCATCCCTTCGTTATTTCCAACATTGAAATGGATCGGCAGCTGTGTTTTTGAACTGGGATTAATATGGAACGATGAGAGCTACATTGGTTCGGTAGGCAAATTGTTCCACCGTGTTCGATCAGGAGGCACTTCCTCACCAGAGAAAGACGATGATCAATCTTCCGAGATTTGAAAGCGAAAAACGATCGAGTCTCAAGATCAGGTCCCATCCATAGCTCTTCTTGTAACAGAAACATCCTAGTATCCTATTTCGCATGAAATACAACTCGGACTGTTACAAACAATAACACTTACTCTTACCAACATAATATCTTCAGGGACGATCGGGCCGTCCTTTACTTAGAGTCATCTCATAACCAATTAGCAAGTCCCCTAAATAGAAACATCAGATCCTGCCTGTGGTTTTCCGTGGCGCTAAGAGAAATGTCGGGATGATTCCTGAAAGAAATGCGCCAACATCATGCCTTCAGATACGATCGGACCGTATTTTACTTAGTCATCTCATAACCAATTGTCTAGTCTCCTATATAGAAACATCACATCCTGCCTGTGGTTTTCCGTGGCTCTAAGAAAAATGTCGGGATGACACCTGAAGTAAATGCGTCAACATCATGCCTTCAGGGACGATCGGGCCGTATTTTGTTGGAGTCATCTCACAGCTAATTAACCAGTCTCCTAAATTGAGACATTTCATCTTGCCGTGGTTATCCGTGATCCTCCTAAGGCGCTAAGAAAAATGTCGGGACGGCCCCAGAAATAAATACGCCATCTACATCTCCCTTCTCACAAAAATGTCGAATTTTTTCCAAATTGAAGAATCTGAACGTTGGTTTCGCATAGAGCCTTCGGTTCTTCTGGGTTAGTTTACTCCAGTTCTACGCATACATTGCAAGAGCTTATATCCCTTATTTATCCTCAAAATGCAATGTTGGACGACCAAGTTGAACATGGAGGACTGTCTGTAAAGAGTGTGTTGGGAAATGCTGGAGTGAAATTAAAGCTGTTGCAGAGAATCGCGTCCGTTGAAAAGTTCTGTCCTCCTGAATGGAACTACTGGATGATAATGATGATGATGATAATGATGGATCCCTTCTTTTATGAGGACTTGCCGCATCCACGCTCACGCTCATTGTTCAGACTTTTAACATCTTGGTACTATTTTCATGCACCTCAGATTCATAGAACGTAAATTACATTTGTTCGGAATCACAAAGGTCCTTTGTGGGAGCCCTGTATGTCATAAGTGTAGTCTATTATGTTCAAGGGTATTGAAATTTTTATACATATACGTAGGTTAAAAGTGACGATTGAAATACACATTTGGAATTCTTTTGAAATCTTTCAAATGCTTCCCTACAAAATATATTATGAGTATGTTGTTTACCATTATGAAACAATGGTTTCTTAAAATGTTACTCTGATTACACGGCTGAATGATAATGACACAATATCATTTCTATTTGGAATCAATCGTATATACATCTCCCTTCTCACAATATTTATGTCCAAATTTTTATTCGTTTATCATAAGTAGCATGAACTAATAGCCCATTCATTAGGACTGCTTAAAATTCCACCAATATTAAAATTCGGTGTAAGCACCAGCATTCGCTGCACATTTTTCCAGATGTGGCTGAACGTTCTGTACTGCTCTCACAAGTATTTCATATGGCACCCTGCCACACCCGTAAGATACACCAGATTCCCGCTGGTACTGTCGAATGGATTCTCTCAAGCTTTGGTTTTTCTGAGCCGACGCATGCGACTTGCGAGATGCGAGGCCCGTTTCGCACAAATCCGGACTAAAGAATGATAGTGAGTTGTTTCTATAACTGCGAGGTGAGAGGTCTGCGTACCTCGCAGTTATAGAAACCACTCACTATCTCTCGTATAGTCCGGATTTGTGCGAGACGGGCCTCGCACCTCCCAAGTCGCATGCGTCAGTTCAGAAAAACCAAGGCTTTAGGACTTCTCTGGAAAGCCCCAGTAGCGGCTGCTTTGACCTCCATTGTCATCACTGTTTTTGGTGCCCAGCACCCTTCTGAGCCAGTGGGAATCAAAATTGACGTGAAGTCTCTTGATGATCTTGTAGTCCAGCGTCGCATTTCTTCCTTTCACCATTCTCCACCATCTCTGCACCATACTTGGGGACTGCCATACCTCCATTCGAGCAGCAATTCGTGTTCGATTGTACAGAGACAGTCTTGTGGCTATGGTTAATGTTTTAAGATTACAATACATTTTTCTAATTACATTAAATGTTTCGGACCGTACTTAGAACACAAAGTAAAATAAAATGACAGCTTCTTTTGTGCTTTTAACGATATGGAACACGGTACATTTTAGAGATGGAATGGGTCACTTAACCTGATTGGTTTCGCTACTAAAATGTAATAAAAAGTTGGACATAAATATGGATCGCTCTGTAGATTGCAAGATAAATATATCTCACGAGATTCACAGTTGTAATACAAAACAAAATTTTGAGGTTAGCATGAAAACTGAACAAAATATTTTTATTGATAGGAGTAGGGATAAAATGCACATTCTAACCATATCACAGTAATAAAAAAATAGAACAGGAGTTTTGAAAAAATAAATATTGAAACAGAAAATTGACTGAAGCAAACAAATATTACCGTCAATGATTTCAGTGTTAAAATGTTATGTTTTATTTAACGACGCTCGCAACTGCAGAGGTTATATCAGCGTCGCCGGATGTGCCGGAATTTTGTCCCGCAGGAGTTCTTTCACATGCCAGTAAATCTACTGATATGAGCCTGTCGCATTTAAGCACACTTAAATGCCATCGACCTGGCCCAGGATCGAACCCGCAACCTTGGACATAGAAGGCCAGCGCTATACCAACTCGCCAACCAGGTCGACATGATTTCAATGTGGTTGGGAGAAGTATAAGAATATAGTTGAAATGTTCTAAGGGAAATATGACATGAAGGAAAATTTATGTGAAGATGAATAGAATAAGAGATTTTACAGAGGATTGCCAGGTGTCTTGAGGTTGAAACACACAAAAGGAAAACGATGGTGAGATAATAAATTCAAAAGAAGATATTAAATTACATAATACAAGAAAGAAACTGACTTGGTTCAGAACTCATTAACGGTAGAGGAGAGAGTTGAATGAAAAGACATTATCAGTATAGCAACGTGAAAAGAAAAATACTAGAAAATTATGAAGGGAAAAATTCTTGAAAAGCTTCGGTAAGGAGAGCGTAGAACATAAAAGAATCTCAAGAAATTTCTCCCCATCTAACCAGAACCGAGGTTGTTGAGACGCTATGTAAAAGATAGTGAAGTGGATATGGTAGAAGATATTAAGTAGGCCTATAGGGTTATTATAAAGTAACTGACAAGGTTCAAATTAATATAACAGCCAAACAAATTCAGTAGAGACCAATGGCGGGCTTATGTGAGGGCGGCAATGAACCTCCGGGTTACTTAAAAGCCAGTAAGTAAGTAAGTAAAGAATGTTAAAACATCTTCTGTAAAATTTGCTATAAAATGCATCCTTTAAAACTGTCGACATTGATTAAGAATGATGTCAGATATACATATTTCCATTATTATTTGTTGGTATTTGTTGATTATCGTTTATACAGCAAGTTAAAGACCAGTTCTTTAGTGTTGATTCTATTTCAAAATCATTAGCTACATCATTAATATGTACAGTGGATATTGTTGTACAGATACATTAATTGTGAGCGATGGTTGGCAAGGTCGTTTCGTAGTTCTGACTTGATAATACAGTATATCTTGTAAATATGGGAACATCAAGGTTATTAGACCTAACCGCCTTATCGGTGCCATCATGTCTATAAAATTAATTTTTCAAAGTTTAATCTTTGCATCATAACAAAGGAAATATTTTTAATATGGAATAACTCGATGGTGTTCGGGTAAAGGGTTGGCATGGGTAGTGCAATCGGTATAGCGCTGGCCTTCTGTGCTCGAGGTTGCGGGTGGGTTTGATCCCTGCCCAGGTCGATGGCATTTCAGTGTGCTTAAATGTGACAGGCTCATGTCAGTAGATTTACTGGCATGTAAAGAAACTCCTGCGGGACGAAATTCCGGCACACCGGCGACGTTGATATTAAACTCGACAGCTGCGAGTGTCGTTAAATAAACCATAAGGAATAGCTATAATATCACTGTTTCATATTATATACGTTTTTATGTAATTTTCCTTCTTATTTGTTTTTTCTGTGTATTGTATATAATATGTCTATGACTTAGGCCTATGTGTTGAACATGCACTTGAATGTAATTTCTATTTCATGTCATTTTTATGTCATATAAGTCCTTAAAAGTAATATGTATATATCTGCAAAATCCTTTATTATTATTATTATTATTATTATTATTATTATTATTATTATTATTATTATTTGTAAGTAACAAATCTGTGTGTGATATGTCCTGGGAAAGTACTATAAGTAATATGTCTGCATTTCATATATTGTGTATCTATTTCTATATATTATATCTATTTTAACTTATATCTTTGTATTTGTATAATATAAATATGATTTTCATTGTCATACACATTTAATGTAATATGTGTATTTTATGTCATAATTATGTAGCCTATATATTTTATGTAACTATTTGTACAGGGCTATAATATGTATAATTTAATTACAGCCCTAATAGGCCTATACCTTCGGGTAAAATAGGGTTCTATAAACTTGAAAATGCAATAATAATAATAATAATAATAATAATAATAATAATAATAATAATAATAATAATAAACCATAATTTAAATTATTCGTGTGAAGAGAGTTAAGTCATTTTTTATACAAATGGAGTTTTTTCCTTGGTGAATACACAACTTAAATTGTACAAGTGGTTTTGCAAAAAACAAAAGAATACTAATATTTGAAGTGTTTTATTTTTGTATAAAATTATTTGTAACAGTGGTCCGAAGTTTAATTTTGATTTATCTCAAAACTGATTTGTATCATTTATCTCCCTTTACCCAAACACCATCGAATCAATCCCGTACTTCACACATTTCATAGACTCTTAGCTCATCTTAATTTATCAATTTATTTAGAAATTATATACATTTCAACTATGTTAGTAATTTTACAATAGCCCTCTTTGTCGAGGAAGCCTGTCCTATTGTTACTCTGTCTGCAATAGACCTCAGTCTGTGAGAGATATCGAACTCCAATTTCTATGATGAACATACTTAGCTATAACTGTGCTACACCCGAAACTTAAACAAGAGATGAGCAGTTATGTCTGGAGGTTGCAAATGGGATAAGTTAGTACGTGAAGAGGGATTCCTGGCGATTGAACGTTGTGCTGACTACAAACTTAAGGCAAGTTGAGAGCTGTGGCGGTGATTGTGGGTGAGCAGCCTGCGGCAGAAAGCGGGTGGTGGGGGAGGTGTTGGCAGTAATGGGGGTTGGTGCGAATTACGGCGTCTGTGGTCCACTGAAATCATACTGCTGCGTGACCCTCAATTAAATAAAGCCAGAAATTAATTGTGATTTATCATCATAAACTAAGCGTTGTTCTGCAATCACTATTAAAGATACATAGATGTGGGGTGGTGAATTCCTGTGAAATAGAACTGTGTGGAGACTATGGTCACGGCTTCGAATCCCGTTTATAATATAGGCCTACAATAGGGCTCAACAGCGTCGTGGGAACCCCAGTTAGTTAAAATAGGACAGGTAAGCCTATCACTCCTGTATAAATTTATATTATATTATATAATAACAATAATAATAATAATAATAATAATAATAATAATAATAATAATAATAATAATGGTTTATTTTAACTGGCAGAGTTAAGCCCATTCGGCCTTCTCTTCCACTCAACCAGTATGATAGAAAATTACTACAATGCTATGAATATAACATATTTAATACAATACAATTCAAGACTATACAATAATACAATACAAGAAAATATAATACATAATTAATATAATACAATGACAATCCTTTTCATCTTCACAACACCAATAAAACAATTATGTAATAATAATAATAATAATAATAATAATAATAATAATAATAATAATAATAATAATAATAATCCATGTATGGTGGGTCCCTATCACCACGGCATGGCGCGTCCTCAGGTTGCGGATAGAGGAGACGGCCTCCAGATATGGAGGGTAGCTGCGAATATATTGAATAAGCAGTCGTGGACAGCCGATAAGGGGTGGTCCTCCAGCTTGGGGGTTGGGCGAAGGGCTAACAACCCATCACCGTAAAAAACAGCTTGTTACGAATTCCTACAGTAAGCCTCGGAATAGGACTGATTCTCTGGCACGACCACAGCAAAGGAATAAGGTTTTGAGATTTGGCACTTGGAACGTAACTAGTCTTTATAGAACAGGAGGGGTAACATTAGTAGCAAAAGAACTAGCTAGATATAGAATAGACTTTGTGGGAGTACAAGAGGTTAGGTTAGATGGGAATGGCATATCACAAATAGGAGATTACTTGTTGTATTATGGGGAAGGAAACAATAATCACCAATTAGGAACAGGATTCTTTGTACATAAAAGAATAAACTCAGCAGTAAAAAAGGTCGAATTTATCAGTGACAGGTTATCGTATTTAGTACTTAAGGGTAGATGGTGCGACATCATAGCAGGAGAATGGAGAAAGTTACACAACACAGAACTGCACGCATTGTATTCTTCACCTGACATAATTAGGAACTTGAAATCCAGACGTTTGAGATGGGCAGGGCATGTAGCACGTATGGGCGAATCCAGAAATGCATATAGAGTGTTAGTTGGGAGACTGGAGGGAAAAAGACCTTTAGGGAGGCCGAGACGTAGATGGGAGGATAATATTAAAATGGATTTGAGGGAGGTGGGGTATGATGATAGAGACTGGCTTAATCTTGCACAGGATAGGGACCGATGGCGGGCTTATGTGAGGGCGGCAATGAACCTTCGGGTTCCTTAAAAGCCATTTGTAAGTAAGTAAGTAAGTAAGCAAATAATAATAATAATAATAATAATAATAATAATAATGATAATGGTTTATTTTAACTGGCAGAGTTAAGCCCATTCGGCCTTCTCTTCGACTCAACCAGTATGATAGAAAATTACTACAATGCTATGAATATAACATAATTAATACAATACAATTCAAGACAATACAATAATACAATACAAGAAAATATAATACATAATTAATATAATACAATGACAATTCTATTCATCTACACAACACCAATGAAACAATTATGTAATAATAATAATAATAATAATAATAATAATAATAATAATAATAATAATAATAGTTTATTTTAACTGGCAGAGTTAAGCCCATTCGGCCTTCTCTTCCACTCAACCAGTATGATAGGAAATTACTAAATGCTATGAATATAACATAATTAATACAATACAATTCAAGACAATACAATACAAGAAAATATAATACATAATTAATATAATACAATGACAATTATTTTCATCTTCACAACACCAATAAAACAATTATGTAATAATAATAATAATAATAATAATAATAATGGTTTATTTTAACTGGCAGAGTTAAGCCCATTCGGCCTTCTCTTCCACTCAACCAGTATGGTAGAAAATTACTACAATGCTATGAATATAACATAATTAATACAATACAATTCAAGACAATAATACAATACAAGAAAATATAATACATAATTAATATAATACTATGACAATTATTTTCATCTTCACAACACCAATAAAACAACTATGCAATAATAATAATAATAATAATAATAATAATAATAATAATAATAATAATAACAATAATAATAATAATAATAATAATAATAATAATAATGGTTTATTTTAACTGCCAGAGTTAAGCCCATTCAGCCTTCTCTTCCACTCAACCAATATGATAGAAAATTACTACAATGCTATGAATATAACATAATTAATACAATACAATTCAAGACAACACAATAATACAATACAAGAAAATATAATACATAATTAATATAATACAATGACAATTCTTTTCATCTTCACAACACCAATAAAACAATTATGTAATAATAATAATAATAATAATAATAATAATAATAATGACAGTAATAGTAATGATAGTCATACCTAAATTAAATTAAATTATTAAACTCGATCACAATTATAACTTCAATTTGACTGCGCCCAGAAGAAATCGTTTAGCCCTTTCTTGAAAGTGTTTATTGTCTGGCAGACCCTTATCTTCTGAGGTAGAGAATTCCATTCACGGGGAACTGAGACAGTAAAAGAGGATGAATAGTGGGATGTTCTGTGGGTAGGAATTGCTAGGGTTTGGCTCTCCTGTGACCTGGTGTTTAGATTGTGATTGGAGGATAAGTAGTTAAACCGGGAACGAAGATAATTTGGAGAAGAAGTGTGGAGAACTCGAAACACAAGAGACAGCGAATGAAGTGTTCTACGGTTACTAAGTTGCAGCCAGGATAAAGATTTGAACGAGGGTGTAATGTGGTCAAATTTGTGAGCATTGCTTATGAATCTGACACTCATATTGTGCACACGCTGCAGCTTGTTCGAAAGGTCAGTTGTCAAGTCTGTAAGTATTACGTCGTAATAGTATATTATTATATAGTATATGCATATTTTAAAAAAAGAATATTGGCCGTAGAAATGGATTATTTGAGACGAAGTGCTAGAGTCTCCCGCTTGGACCACATTAAAAATGAAGAAATTTGGCATAGAATGGATGCTCAAGAGACAGTATTGTTAATTTTATTAGTAACAACAATGTAATTTATTCGTCACAACAATAATTCCTTTCTACAATTCACCTTAAACGCTCTCGTCAACAATTGGATCTTCACTCAACACAGTATTCGTTATAGCACTCCACCGACGACAATGACAATTTACTTGGACTATTACGCACAACAATGAACTGTTAATCTTAACTAATATTTACAAAGCACTATTTACAAATCAGAACTACCAGTTCTCAGTTCACAGTTCTTCTATCTCAATCACTCGAGTTCACGGTATCTCGAACCACAGACCTTCAGAGACAGTTCACTGTACTCGAACTCGGGTCCCTCCAACTGCGGTCCACTGCACTCGAACTCAGGTCCCTCCAACTGCGGTCCACTGCACTCGAATTCAGGCCTTCGGATGCTGACGCAGATGCGGACGCACACTCGAGTCGAACTCCGGCTGGCTTGCTTGCTCTGGCTTTCTCACTGACTGAATAACTGAAAACTCTGAAACTCCTGTCGTTCCTTCGCGTCCGTAATTTATAACCACAGCGACGTAGCCTCGAAGGTTCCACGCGTCTCTAGAGATGGCATTCCAGAAAAAGCCAGAGGCCTCTCCTCTCTACCAGCACCAGATGCGCGCGCACTCTCGCTCCACTCTCTCGCCGCGTTGGCCCTTTCCCCTCTTCGCCGCGCGCCATCACAAAGTGCTCCGCGCGATCTTCTCTCTTGCGGGACGCTGGTCGTGAGTTCGAATCTCACGTCGCTGTCACAGTATTAAATAGAATAGAAAATAAGAGTTTGAAGTGATTTGGTCATCTGATGAAAATGGGCGAAGATAGATGGGCTAAACAAATTTACCAGTGGAAATCTCCAGGAAGAAGAGGAAGAGGTAGACCAAAAAGAACTTGGGACAACGAAGTAATGGAGGACATGCACAAGAGGGGGTTGATGACTGAAGACGCACAAGACAGAAGGCTTTGGAGGATTGGCACAGGAAGACGGCAGCAGCTATAGAATCCTGAATATATAGATTTATCAATGTTTTTCAATAAAAGACCGTAATAAACTTATCTGATTTAATAGTGTAATGTTTTTATTTCATTCCTTGAATAACGTTTTCGGTTTTATAAAACCATCTTCAGATCATTATTACCTCTAATTTGAAGAGTTACATTGAAGTACAATGGGTTACATTAAACCATATTATGTTAAAAATATAAAATTGTGTAAAATCATGCAAAGGATATCAAGAAAACATTAATGCATATACATACTTAAAAAACTGTTAAAATATGAAGGTTAAAATAGATCTAATGTGGAAGTTATTTTTCGGAGTGTACAGTCTTACTCTTCCTTTCAAATATAAAAAGGTATCCTATAAGCGTAAGACTGTACACTCCGCAAAATAACTTTCACATTAGACCTATTTTTAAACTTAATATTTTAACAGTTTTTTAATATGTATACACATTAATGTTTTTATGATATCCTTTGCATGATTTTACATAATTTATACTTTATGGTTTAATGTAACCCATTGTACTTCAATGTAACTGTTCAACTTAGACGTAATAATGATCTCAAGATGGTTTTATAAAACCGAAAACGTAAATCAAGAAACGAAATAAAAACTTTACACTATTAAATCAGATAAGTTTATGACGGTCTTTTATGGAAAAACATTGATAAATCAATACAACTTATAGGAACAAAGGTGGGTGTTAAATGTATAAATTTAGTAAAATTTAATGCCAGAATATGCCAGAATAATTTTGTAGTGATGTCATTTTTTTGCTGTTTTTCAGTGGCGAGTATTTAAAGCTTGAACGACCGTGTAAAATCGTAATAATCTTGTTCCACACAAACGTGTTCGAGAGAAACATAATACAGATGTACATGTCATCTTCTGTCCACAATAAAGATACCATCAGAATGTACACCACATCGCAAAATTTTTGCTAAAAATTTACCTTTCATCTTTTGTCTTTGAACCACAGATTCCCTTAATTTGAATTCATTCGTATTTGTTCTCCCTGAATGTTTTATTATTATATTTTCTTTAATTCCTTCATTCGTTTTTGTTTTCTTTTCTTTTCACTCCTTTTACTCATTTGTTTCTTTCACGTCCATTAATGTACCTATTTACGGGGATTTTCATCAGCCCCCACATGTTGATTACAAAAATTCACAACACCATCTCTGTTGAACTCCGCTCATATCTGAAACGAAACTTTTGTTTTCAGCATTCCTTGCGACATGTCAGTATTCCATTAACTACGATATGATTATCTGGTAGTTTGCTATATTGTAGGACAGAAAAATGCATTGAGCACCTCCTATTAACAAATATTCAGATCTCAGAAAGTATGTATTGTAGGACCCATGTTTATTAGACATTTTTTCCTTGTTTTAATGCATAATATCACCTCCTAAAAGGCCACCGGCGTGGCTCAGTCGGTTAAGGCTCTTGCCTGCCGGTCTGAAGTTGCGTTCGGGCGCGGGTTCGATCCCCGCGTGGGCGGATTACCTGGTTGGGTTTTTCCGAGGTTTTTCCCCAAGCGTAATGTGAATGCAAGGTAATCTACGGCGAATCCTCGGCCTCATCTCGCCAAATATCATCTCGCTATCACCAATCTCATCGACGCTAAATAACCTAGTAGTTGATACAGCGACGTTAAATAACCAATTAAAAAAACCTCCTAAAATATTGGACACTTTTTAACACCCTGTATTTGCTTCCTTTGTATTTCTTTGTTCTTTGAATAATTAAAATATTCGTTAGTACTCAATGTACTCATCTTTTACTTCATTTTTCATTCATAGCAGCTGTTTCCATTTCTACTTTTTGTCTTACCTTTCTTCATCCATCCTCTTATTTATCTCTTTCTTTCATTACTCCACTACCATTTGTCGTACCTATTTCTTTTATTTTACTTCAGTCAGTCATTCATTGCTTTAATGTATTAATTCTTTCATTAATTTGTTTCTTTCACATGAGTATCATTGTGTCTTCTTACATTAATTGTTTTCTCCTGTCAATTAATTCTTAAATTTTCCCTTCATTCATACTTCATTCCCCAATTCATTATATCATTATTGTTCTCTTTCACTCATTCTTTCCTTCTAGTTTCTATTTTCTATCTCCTCAGTATTTTCCGTACTAATTCTTGTATCGTTGTTGCCGTTCTATTGCGTGTATTTTAATACTAGGAAGACCGAACTTTGCGAACACCCTACGACTGCCGGACAAAAATGTCCCGTCCTTAATCAGATATGTCTTGGACCGGAAACTAGTATTTTTATGTAAGAAATGGGTGTTCTGCATAAGAGACCCTATCATCATCAAATAACATTTTAGAATAATTTTAAACATCAAGTACAGTCATCTCAGAAAGTTGTTGTTTCGATATACTTTCATGTAATGTGATATAAAAGGAAACTTTTCACGTAAATTTCGAACATAATATCTTATGTAAGTAATTGGCGTGTATTTTAATCTCCTCTCCATCTCTGTTTCTTTTTTAAAACATTTTCATATTTTTTTTACAGCTACAAATTGAAACATATTCAACTTCCTAGACTTGTGATTTCTCAGTCAAAATTCAATTTCTTGCCGTTACATCCTCTTTAAAGAGACTAAGAATACAAGAGTTAGTATTAAATTATGAAATCTTTAAATCCACAAGATTAAGGCGGCATGGCGCATTCAAGTTGTGCCGTTAATTCCTAGCGAGTGGAGGAGAGGTGCTCGTAAAACGCAGGTTAACCGTATCATTTGTTAGGAGCCATGGCTCTAATTGGGATCATGAAGCAGCCGGCCTTGTTACAAGGAGTGGACTTTATTTGGATTAGCGGCGCTATACCGTCGTCATAACGACGGGTACGTTGAGTGGAATACGGGGGCCGTGGACTTAGGTCGCAAGTCTGTAAACTTATGGAAGATATGAAATTCTCGGTAAATTTTCTTCATTATTGAGACTTGCAGTTAAATTAGATTGACTTTTTTAATCCAGTTTTTCAATAATAGTTCTTGAATGTTAACAGAAACTAGATAATTACAAGAATAGAGACTACCTAAAGTACGTGATCGGCATTGACTATCGCATCAAAAGCGGATTATTTTGGTTTGTAGCAATGATGCCACTGAATACAAGGTGGGTCAAAAGTCGCTTTCCCCAATATTCGTTCTTGGTTCCATACTTGTACATATATATAGATGTCATAAGTTGAATAGACGAATAGCTGGTTACCAGTGACTGGTATTTTCAGATGTGAGAAGAGATGATTAGGCCTATGTCTGAACTTGTAAACAGCTCTTGTTTCGCTGAAATGGGGTTAATATTGCAACAGGATGAAGCACCACCTCATTTTGGTGTAGGAATGAGGGACTTCTTGAACCAGCAAGTCCATGAATGGCCGTCGTGGCACAACAGAATGGTCACCCAGACCATGCAACCTGACACCATGTGATCTTTCGCTGTGGGATATCCAGAAAAATAATGTTTTTGCTCAGAACCCGCAGGATATACATCAATTGCGGCAGATGATCGAACAGTCATTCGTGAAAATCGATGAAAATCGTGAGTTACTTTCTGCCATCTCTAAATCAGTATGTAAACGTTATGAATTGTGTATCGAGAAACAGGGTCTCCATTTTGAATAAAATATGTAAAGAAATGTGTAGTAAAATGTAAATTGAACGTAATTAAATGCAAGGAAGTGTTTGGAAAAGCGACTTTTAACTCACCCGTATGTGTACAGGTCCAAAAACAAAATTCAGGTGGTCTAAATTTTGTTTCTGAATGTGTATAAATATAAATATAACAAGGTTTCTAAAAGAATATGAAATCGTTTAAAATCCTTCAATTTACAAGTAAAATACACCTTGTTTCAAAGTATGTAACACTTTAATAACTAAGTAATAATGACGTAACTTCATGCATATAATTTGTTTCAGAAATTTTCAAACTTTTTTTGAAACGTTCTAACACTCAATGTGAGAACCCTTCGTTATACTGCATACATCAACACGAAAGTGAAATTCATGCCACTCCCACCCTCCAGTATATCACTGTTTATGGATTCAATCGCAGCAATCATCCGATGTATTACTTCTTCATATACCCTCAAAGAAAGAAGTGACATGCAGTCAAGTCTGGTGACCTGGGAGCCCTAGGGCAATGGGCCAAAACAGCGACGGTAGCACATTCCGTCCAACGATGTGGTAGATGGTCAGGTCGGAAATTTCTACGAAACAACTTTTGTACTACTGTTACTGAATTTGTTTTCGGAAGCTGTAGAATGTGGAACGATATATAGGCTTACCGTTTTTCAACATTGTGTTCCATATCAGCCTACCCGATCGATCCGTGGTTGTATTCCAGGCATAGACTTAGAAGAATTGTATCAGACTACCCTACATCGTTATTACGCAGTACAAATTTAAAAATGAAGACGGTGAATTTAGTAGCGACGAAAGAATTTCCATTCTTTCTTTATCCGTTTTACCTTCCCTGTAGTACCGACTTACAGATCACTGCGGTGTAGAGGGTAGAAGTTTTTGTCTCTACACGTTGTGGATTCTCCCTGGATGTGGAATTGGCACAACGCAGAGACACCGTAGATACATCACTGGTTAACTGCGATACAACTGAGGATCGTCCGTTCAAGATATAGCTTTATACACATAAATAAAACTAGATATACTATCCAAACCACTTTTTTCGTGTCATGGACACTGATAACATGAATTTATGAAAACAAATAGAAATAATACACTACAAACTTTGCTGTTGTAGGCAAAGTTCCATAATGAGAAGAAATGTAAGAGGCAGCCACTATATATATATAAATCGGCACTTGTATTCCTGGAATTTAACTCCAGCTAATGGCGTTGGTATTTCGAAGTTACTCATTACTTTGAATTCTAATATTGACAAAGAATCTACTAGGTCGATAAATGCGTATCAGTTAATTTGTCTCTAATGACACGGTTCTCTTACAGCCAACCGTTTTCAATTAGTCTGGAGCTGAGAGCCGATCAGATGCAAGTTAAATATTTAGTCCCTGCAAGCTGGCGTTTTAATAACACGGGCAAAAATTGAGTTCCTAACTGCAGAGTACAAATGCATTTTCAATCATTCGTTTACACACATTTATCATACCGTGTACAAGGATTTAGCTTTTAATTCTGGTTTGGATTAATTCTCCAATGTAGATCAGTGTATCCTGTTTTTTGCTACAAGTTCAGAATATTCTGGTTTGCTTCGTATCGTTAGAAGAAGGTATCTGTCATCATCATTATCATCATCATCATCATCATAAACAACACGGTTTAGACCTTGAGGACTGTTCCGGATTCACAGACTCTTATTTTTTTATGTCGTCTGTTTGAATTATGTAGGAGTTTGTTAAACAGAAATTTATTTCAAATCATCGCCCCAAGATTTTTAGACGTCAAAACTTTCTTCTTCCATCCTATTTGAGGCACTCAAAAGCAAAGTGATACAAGTGACATTTTTTAAAAAAGTGAGATAACTGTATATTCTAAATCTTTAACGTCACTTCTGTTCAGAGGAAAAGTAATATAAGTGCAGTTCCAGTCAGTGCTGCTCCATGTTGGCCTTACTCTTGTATTACAATGCATACAGAGTTTTGACTGAGAGGCAAACTAATATAAGTGCGTTGTTTGCACAGTGTTGTTGCGTTTCTTCTGTTTATGACTCATTCATTTGCCATAATGGCGAGAGGTAATATATTACATATTCGAAACATCTTTGTGGAAGGCCTGCACACATTGAGCTGGACCAACTATACAATAAGGATAACTTTTGCTACGTGGAGCAACTTGCAATAGCTAAATAAATTCATCCAACCCATACACTACTCTTTATTTGGTGACCTGAAACATGAAGGATGGGCCTATAATAAGGACTGCAGAACGTGGAAGAGTGCGTGGAAGAGAAAGTTCAAGGAATACTCACGGTAGGAGTCCTACAGATGCACTTCATGACAGAAACATAGATGTTGCAGCAGAGAGAGATGTGACTTCTTCAGATGAGGCTAGTGACGTTATGGACAGCGACTTAGGCTGAATTTCATTTAAAAATAAAAATTTTCCTAACCTTCTTCTTTAGAATTACTAAAAACCACATCAACTGTTGCCCTAGAAATTGAATGGAATATTCAATCAATCAGACACTATGTACTAAAAAGGATCTAAAAGTACATTTAAAATTGCAAGCCTCATCCATATCTCAAATGTTCTTCAAACTGTCAGATAATATCCTGTGTAATTTGTACAAAATAAACAGAGAAGAAATATCAGTGTATATCACATACACACTCATTATTAAAACTTCAGTTGTGAACGAAATTCCTCCATGGAAATGGGTAATTCCTGAACATAGCATACAAATTCCAGGAAATCATTCCAAAAATGATCCTCCATACATTCTTAAGTTAGATGCCATGTAACTAATCTGCAGCACATATAAGGATCACCTTCACATTTATAAAGATGGATCTCTAAACCCTGATGATGGGACATCAGGAGCAGGGTATTATATTCTAAAATATCAAGAAAGTTACTTCATACCATGTTCATCCTCCTCCAGTCTTGACACTGAATTGCTAGCTATTGATGCTGCTCTTCAGTGTGTTACTCAAATTTCTGAAAAATCTATTTGCATACTTATCAACTCCAAGGGATATATTTAATATAATCAAATATGTTCCAAACCTATGCGCACATAGAATTATTCCAATTCAGAATTAAGTAAAACTAAAAGAAAACTCCAAAAGGAAATAACATTTTAAAGGATACCTAGTCATTGTGGTATACCTGGAAATGAGAAAGTCAGTAACGTTTGAAATAGGCAACATATTTGCAACAAAGACCTCTTCAAGTGATATCTCTATCCAATGCCTTTGCTTAAGTAAAGTCTCATTTTATAAACTTATGGATCAACAACTGGTTCTCTTCTGAAAAAGGAAAAATTTTACAGTCCGTTCAAAAGACACCAAATGACCTGGAAATGTACAAAAACGTGCCCAGACATGTTCAAACATTTTTAACAAGAGCCAGAACAGGTCACATTGTCACACAATTGTACCTATACCGATTTCACCTTTCTCATAATCCTACTTGTCTGTGGTGTAATAATCATGCTGAAGATCTGGAACCATAAATGAAGTAAATTAAAATCATCAGTACCAGTTGCAGAAGACACAGCCCTGCAGTATATGTTGACAACACCCCAACTCTGGCTACTAGCAACAGGCATCTATAATGAACACCGTTCAAAATATCCCTCATTTCTCATGAAAAACAAAAACTGAATAGACTATAGTGGACTTTATGTTGTCAGCAAACGGCTGGATACATTAAGAAGATTGATTGAGTGATTCTGTCGGTTATACAGAAACATTTTGTGTTATAATATGATGATCAGAAAGCTCAAATGCTGTTAAGACAGAAATATTTCAATGTTGTAAGTAATGTTCTTGTTCTTGTTTTAAATAATATACAAATACTGAAAACCGTTGCACTTATATTACTTCTCCACAAAAATATTTTCGTGGAAAAATAATACAAGTGACTTTAGGACCCCATTTTACCTAAACTATTTTAGAATAGATAATTTCTATTTATAAGTTAAAAAATATAGGTGCCAACATATACAACTGTAAATTTACAGCAACATAGTCCAGTAACAGATTTTTTAATTTCCTTTTCAACTTCAAAGTCATTTATCTCAAATCTTACAAAATGTCACTTGTATCACTTTGCTTCCGAGTGCCTCATTTATAATAATGTATTTTTGTGTTAATTATAGAGATTTCATAAATATGTAAAAAAAAAAAATTATCCTAGCGATATTTATATTTTTAATTAAAGGAACTAGGATTGTTTAAATGTAATTCTTGTCGAATTTCTTGTTTAGGTTTATGGTCCGTTATTCTGTGCCCCGATATATATCTTAAGAATCTCCTTTCACCAGATTCTATTCAATGTTTCTCTGTTAATGTAAGCTAAAATTCCCAATTCAGGGAGTAATAAGTAACGTATAAGTAACCGAAAACACTTCATAAAATTTCACTTTTTTGTTCCTGTCATCTTTTGGAATTTTACTGATCTATTCCTCGTCTCTATTTACTGTGTACGTTTTCTATGCCCCAGTAAGAAAATTTACTAACTAGTTCTTGGAGTTTGTTTCGTATTATCTACTCTAAAACCCATTAGTTATGTTATTTACAGTAGTAGTTATAGTTATCACTATAGTAGTTATAGTTAGTACTTATATAGTTATCACCTCTACTTTTTAACTTTGCTCTAGAATATGCCATTAGGAAAGTTCAGGATAATAGACATAGTTTCGAACTGAACGGTTTACATCAACTTCATGTCTGTGCGGATGACGTGAATATGTTGGGAGAAAATCTACAAAAGATTAGGGAAAACACGGAAATGTTACTTGAAACAAGTAAGGCGAAAGGTTTGGAAGTAAATCCCGAAAAGACAAAGTATATGATTATGTCTCGTGACCAGAATATTGTACGAAGTGGAAACACAAAAATTGGAGATTTATCTTTCGAAGAGGTGGAAAAATTGAAATATCTTGGAGCAACAGTAACAAATATAAATGGCATTCGGGAGGAAATTAAACGCAGAATAAATATGGGAAATGCCTGTTATTATTCGGTTGAGAAGCTATTGTCATCTAGTCTGCTGTCAAAAAATCTGAAAGTTAGAATTTATAAAACAGTTATATTACCTGTTGTTCTGTATAGTTGTGAAACGTGGACTCTCACTTTGAGAGAGGAACAGAGATTAAGGGTATTTAGGAATAAGGTTCTTAGAAAAATATTTGAGGCTGAATAGGATGAAGTTACAGGAGAATGGAGAAAGTTACACAACGTAGAACTACACGCGTTGTATTCTTCACCTGACTAATTATAGTCCCGTCGCTCTAATTTCCGGCAGCCAATCACGTTGCAGGTCGGCTACATTTAAACATGTGCGTCTTGTGATTCGCTGATGAAGACGTTATGCATTCCATAAGGCTCGATAAATACTTAATATAATCGCCCGTCATTTTGGCTCTTTCGTTGGCGTTCGCGGAAAGCACACGATGACGTTATTTGCCGCTCAATTATTTGCTGAATTGCAATGCGTTTGATTTATTATCATAGGAGGTACGACATGATAATGTTTAACGGTGTGGCAAATAGATTCCTCGTCTGGTAACTCGACAACGAAAGAACAAAAATGACGAACGATACTACCTACCTAGACTTTATAGAGCCTTCACTTCCTAAGATGTAAGCAAAGAGGAGGAGTCACGCCGGAAATTACAGCGTCGTGACTATAGGAATATTAAATCGAGACGTTTGAGATTGGCAGTGCATGTAGCACGTATGGGCAAATCCAGAAATGCATATACAGTGTTAGTTGGGAGAACGGAGGAAAAAAGACCTTTGGGGAGGCCGAGACGTAGATGGGAGGATAATATTAAAACGGATTTGACGGAGGTGGGATATGATGATAGAGATTGGATTAATCTTGCACAGGATAGGGACCGATGGCGGGCTTATGTGAGGGCGGCAATGAACCTGCGTATTCCTTAAAAGCCATTTGTAAGTAAGTAAGAAACTCAGTAAGTATTAATTATACCAGTACTTCCTTAAAGTTGCAGTACTTACTACTAAATAATAGATAGATAGATATTTATTTGTCATCAATATTTATATTAGTTATGATGTACCACAACTTATGTATACGGGTTTCTATTACATATACCTACAATTAGCATGCAATCCCGACAGCCTGTTAAACTAATAACTCATCTATTCTCGCTATTAACTTAACTCCAAACAGTCAATTTCTTCTTAATGATCTTAAATGTCCACCATCTGTACGTTACACACTTACGTTCCTTTCAGCATTCTAATCTTGCTAACTAAATTTATACAAAATTGCGTCTTTCTACATTACATCTAACTCGTAACACTTCACCCGGTTATACTCATTGGGATCTTTTTTTCTACCTAATGCACGTCATTATAATCTTACTAAATTTTGACATGAGTATCTAGTTCACTTTAGTTTGATCATTAATTTCTTAACCACAATCAACACTGAGAAAAAACCATAGAAAATTGTAAATACTATCACTAAGATCATCTTTCATAACTTCACTACATCACTTTCGAAGATTTACTTCTTTACAGTAAATACTACTAAATAATAGTAAGTCTTACTACTACAATACAAGTATTTACTTAAAAACTAGAAGTAACAGCATTTACTAATATTTTATTCACTCCAAACCATGTCACTGTTAAGAGAATATACACACATTTCTAGTTTCCAAGGGAAATAAAGAAATCTTTTCGTCTCTGCTGGAAATTGAACCGAATCAGTTAGGCCTATATATCTAGATTCGTAGCGAAAGACATAATTTACTAAAGAATTAACCATGTAATCCAAGCTGTATGCAAGGGATGCTCCTGTTTGTGATGCGCCATGTAGCTGTAGAAACAATTATTCAATGTAACAAGCCCTCGTTAAGAGGAAGATGAGTGTCGGTATGCACAAAAGTATAGTCCATCATATTCATGGACGAATTATGTGACCATATCCCTGAGCAGTGCAGTGCTTTCGCACCACCGCTGTTTAGCGCAAGCTTTTCACTTCCTAATATGGCGGTTGTTAACTTTATTGCTCGACCTGTCGTAAATCACAATTATCGTAACAACTGATTATACACGAATTGTTAGGTACGCTCACTATGTCAGAGGGGCAGTTAACTAGGTTGAACTCTCTGGACCACAAATATGAGCGGATTTGTGTCAGCGTACAAAGTTTCTGTCAAGATATATGAATAACGAGTTGGTTAATGAAATAAACACTGAAATGTAAATCATACTTACGTTATTAATTTCTCTTCGTCGCTTATAGCTTGCTAGCATTTCATGGAGTGCGTACTCTTATTCATAGACTACAGAATACGGGAAGTTTTAGATTTTTCTTTACGCAAAGGCGAACCAAGCTACGATCACCAGGGGAGTCAATCATCGCCTTGCTAAATTTGATGCGGTTTCTGTCACAGACATTCGAAAAACTCGTCCCCATACTCCTGCGCAGAGTAAATATTTGGCTTACAAACAAAAATATTAGAATGTGTTCTACGTCTGAATGAAAAAAAATAATTAATAGATTTAAAAATAAATATTTTTATAATTAATATAAATTATTGTCTACATAGGCTTTTGACAGAGTGGATTGGAATAAACTGATGGGGATTCTAAGGGGATTCTAAAGAAAATTGGTGTAGATTGAAAAGAGAGAGGACTGTTCAGTAATCTTTATATGAAACTACGAGTCAAAGTGAGGATAGGAGAAGAAATGTCAGGAAGAAGTGAAATTGGGAGAGAAGACGTCAAGGATGTCCTTTATCACTAGACATTGGCGATGCTATGAACAGACATTTCGCTAGCCCGCGCTACGAGCGTGCTAAACTAGCCCCGGCTAGCCAGTGATTACTTGTATAGGATTTATATCATATCATATCATATCATATCATATATCATATCAAATCATATCATATCATATCATATCATATCATATCATATCATATCATCATATCATATCATATCATATCATATCATATCATATCATATATTATCATATATCATATCATATATCATATCATATCATATCATATCATATCATATCATATCATATCATATCATATCATATCATATCATATCATATCATAACATATCGCTAACATTGGTTTATGAATACGAAAAACGTTAGATCGCTGATCATCCACCGGAAGCCCGCGCTAAGAATGTCTATGAATATAGCCCCGGATGTTTAAGAAAATGCCTATTTTATTTAAATGTTCATATTTAAAGGCTTTTAGTAAATATGCACGAATCATGAGAAATGAAGCATTCAGCGTATTCCGAATGGACAACAATGACGTCACGCTGCAGCGAAATAGGAACGAAACTACTGGAAGGTTCGATAGCTATCATGGCGGCTATACAAGTTGTTG